>NW_009952263.1:4729324-4767192 GCF_000747805.2 Chaetura pelagica | reverse complement strand
GATGGAGGGACTGGAGCCGGGGCGGGATGGAGGGACAGGAGCCGGGCCTCCCGGTGCGGGAGGTAGGGCAGGAGTCTGCGGGCTCGGTGTTCAGTCCTTCCCCCCAGGTCCATCGCTGGTCCCTGCGGCAGCTGGAGCAGGATGAAGGTCCCGATGCTCCAGGCAGAAGAGTGTTTATAAACCGCTGCCCTCTCCCGGACCGCGGTCACCAGCCTGCGGGGCTCCCTGTCGCCGCTGTCTCACGGAACGTTGTTCTGCTGCTGCGATAAACGCTGCTCAGCATCGCCGTGTTGCCATTTCTCCCAGTCAGCGCGACGATGCCTCATTAAAGGGTCACATCATGAAGCACCCTATTCTGTACAGAGTAGACAATCCTGTTCTAAAATACTTGCCATTTTGAAAAAACGTGCTGAAACTTAGAATCTACTTCCTAGGCCTGAATGGGATGTGTATGAAGCCTAAGATCCATGTTATTTTAGGTACGAGCATGAAAAATATTTACAGGAAAAAAGGAAAATACACATGACCATAAATATTATGGTCATAGATTTTTTTTACAAGATTAACAAAATATTTCACAGCAGGAAGTTACACAATTAGTAATTTTCGTTCTGTTGTGTGAAAGGCAAAAGCCTACCTACTCCAGCCTGTCCCACTCCATGAATTATTCCCAATGTAACGTCACAAGAGGAGGTGTTAGTAGAAACACTGCATCCAAGTTGGTAGACAAATTGGTATCTGAAGATAATAATTTCAACTGAATAGTAATAAATCTAAGGTTTTTCCTTTTGCAAAATTATTTTCCTATGAAGTAAATGGATTGGAAATGGAGCAGCTGCCTTTGAGGAGTCAGTTGTAATATTCAATTATGCCTCAAGGGAAGGATCAGAAGAATTTCTAGTAAATACTGCTTATTTAGCATAATTTCATTCTGCTGGTTTCTAAGGAACCTATTAAACTAATATCTAAGTGCTGCACAGGGATTATGGCAAATAATGGTATCTGCCTAGAAGGGATAGTAAGTTATCTGTTCCAGCCCAGGTTTATTGCAGCTGCATAACTTCTGAGCCTTAAGCTGTGTTTTCTTCTATTTTGGGCAAGATAAGAAAGAGCAGTGACTAAACCAGGGAACTTGCAGAACAAGAAGGTGGTAACACTTGCAGGGCTCTACCTAGTGCTTCAGAGTTTCAGGCTTGCTGATTAGAACAGGGTTGTTGTTTTTTTTCCCCCAACTCTCAAATTTATACATAGGACCTGTTAAAATAAATCATGTACAGAGAACCAGAGCTGCTACAATGAATATTGGAGGACCAGAGAAAGCAGCAGGACTGCATTTGTTTAAAGGTTTTTGCCTTCAGAAAACCATTAATGCATAGAGCAGAACGAGAACAAGGCACAAACACTGGTGTACTATGTTCTCATTAGCTCCAGCTGTTTAGTAAATAGGCTGTTCTTAGTGTGGGAAGTCTGTCTTTTGCTCTCATTTATCCTGAGCCAAGTAGTAGATAGCAATCTGGCTTGAGGACAGAAAAATTGTTATACTCTGCAGAAAGACGGAGTTTCTTCTTGGCAGTTGCTCGTCTTTGCATGTGCATGGTCAGGCCTGTTCAGTCTGTGTCATGTGGGAGTAAAGAGAGGAGGAAAGTCTGACATTCCTACAAGCATTTTCTTTAGTCATCTTTAAAATTACTTTAAGTTGCTTTCCATTTAATTCTCACCATACACTAGGCTACCTGCATGGCATGTTGCTGGCTTACTATTTATATTGGTTTTATCCATAATACTTTGATGTGTGTGTTGAGTTAGGTGCGTTCCTGGCTACGTAGCACTGCGGGACAAGTTCTTACGAGACTGCAAACAGCTGCCTCTGTGGTGTTCAGAGTGAAGAAGTAAAACTAGACTGTTCATCATGTTTCAAGCAATTCCTGCTAAGACAAACATAGAGTTAGTATTAGGCATGAATTGAAATTAAGCAGTTTGACAGGACTGGGATTTCTTCGCTGGATGCCACCTGCCCCCATAAAGTACTACCAGTTTCTGTCAAATCCTTTACACTTATTGTATGACATTTTTAATTAATGCCCTTGAGATGATACACACAAAATTCCTATTTCAATTTATTGGAGACTTGCTTGTTCTCATAGTTGGAGACCATAAGACAGATAGAAGTACCCTACAGGTTTTCAAAACTATTGTCTACTTAAACCAGTTTTCACCACTTGTTTCAGTATTTTCTTCTAGTAAGCAAAATACTTACTGTAACAGTACTTAGCATTCAATTATCTAAGCAGTAAGACAGCTCTATGTATGATCTTTAAATATTACTATACTTGGTATCTACAAACTTCCCATCTATTCCACGTTATTTGCTGCTTTTATTCTAGTTCACTTGCTTTTTAATAAAACCTTACCTTTCTCTGTGGCTTTTCTGGAATCAGACTTAAAAGGGCATAAAAGTTGCCTACTTGTGAAACTACCTACATTTATCTACTCTGTAAATGAGTGATCACAGCTCTCAGTGTTCTGCAAACTACACAGGTAAAAGTGGAATTTGCATTTTTCATCCAAAGTATTTATGACAGTATGTTGTTCCCATACACTACATACTCTACATTGTATACAGTTGTAATAAGGTACAAACAAACACTGCACATTTGAATATCAAAGATTTACATTTGTAAAAAAATTACATATTTACTGCATTTTAAAATTTCATTGCAATTCATTAACATAATTGTGAAATAACTGATCAAATAATTGAGTAGGGTTGTGTTAGTACAATATGACAGTTACCAACATACCTGTACTGCCTTGATTCTGAATGAATTTCATGGCATTTAAGAAAAGTCCAGCCACGCATGCTTTCACAACTGTATTTCAAATGACATTGCTGAACCAGCATGAGCACGGGCTAGTGGATCTCTGTGGGTGCACCCTGTAAGTGCACTGCCTGACACTCTCACCTGGGCTGTGTCCATGACGTCTACCTGACATACCCATGCCATGTGTATCATCAGTAGTCGTTCCTGCAGTCAGACTGCTCCATAACCAGACCCTTGAAAAACACCAGGTCATTATCAGGTTGCCATTCCCACCTCCTCCAAGAACAACATGCCATGTTATGACAGTTTGGCATAGCAGCTGGCCTGGTTAAGCTCTGTTTACCCTCCTGTTAGTCCCTGTAACTAACCTGTTAATTGCTGTACCATTGCCAAGGTGTGGAGAACTTCCCAGTGGAGCAGGCTGTGAGTGGTGCTGACAGTGTGTTGCTGGGGAGAAGGTCCAGGAGAAGCCCCAGTGCTAGCAGTGGGGACCCACCTGACTTTCTTCTGACCACACCATTCTCTCCACTGCAGGAGAGGCAGGTTGTGTTAGAGAATATCATGCTTGCTCACTTGGCCTCCCTCATGGGCTGCACTGTCTCTCCTGCAGAAGATGGAAGTGGTGTCATTTGTTGACAAAAATATTTAATCTGTGAGGAGAAGTGCTTTAGTATCGAAGTCCATCTAGTCTTCTCACTGACAATTTAGTCTTAAACTGTGATACACTTTCCCTGAGCAGCACACATGGCAAGTTCTTGCTAAGGCAAGAACTGGTCATAGAAATTAAATACATTTGTACTGAAATTCCTTGTCTAAGAAAAAGCTTTCCTGTGCTGCGAGATCCTGGGCTGCATCAAAAGTAGTGTGGCCAGCAGGGCCAGGGAGGTGATTCTGCCCCTCCACTCTGCTCTGGTGAGAGACCCCACCTGGAATACTGTGTACAGTTCTGGAGCCCTCAGCACATGAAAGACATGGAGCTGTTGGAAAGGGTCCAGAGAAGGGCCAGAAAGATGATCAAATGGTTGGAGCCCCTCTGCTATGAAAACAGGCTGAGGGAGTTGGGGCTGTTCAACCTGGAGAAGAGAAGGCTCTGGGGAGACTTTATAGCAGCATTTCAATACCTGAAGGGGCTACAGGAAAGCTGGGGAGGGGCTTTTTACTAGAAAGGGCAGTGATAGGACAAGGGGTAATGGTTTTAAAATGAAAGAGGGGAGATTTAGGTTGGATATTAGGAAGAAATTCTTCACCATGAGGACAGTAAGGTTGCTCAGGTAGATTGTGGAAGCCCCCTCCCTGGAGGTGTTCAAGGCCAGGTTGGATGAGGCTTTGTGCAGCCTGGTCTAGTGTGAGGTGTCCCAGCTCATAGCAGGGAGGTTGGAACCTGATGATCCTTAAGGTCCCTTCTAGCTTTAACCATTCTATGATTCTATAATTATCTGTTCTGATACCTGATTTGTAATTGCTGGGGAGTGGAGTGAGTGGGATAGAAAGGGCAACCTTTCTTGCATAGCTTCAATTTACCACCAGTTTTGACTGGAATTGGTGACAAGTACGTCACAAAGTGTGTTTGCATCTCCTTTCTCATAACTGAGTAGTGTGGTTCTTGTGGTAATCCAAGGAAAGTAACATTTCAGGGAAGAGTCGAGAGAGACAGATGGTACAGCCTCTCCTTAGAGACACTGAGGTAGAGCATGTCATTAAGATGTGGCCAGTGGACCCACACAGCTTATTATGAGGTCAAAGAGAAAAGAGGAGGAGGCCACAAGTTCTTGAATATTTGGATAAGGGATGATCTGAGGCAAAGATCAACAAAAAGAACTTAGTAGATGTCCTGTGAACACCCAACTGAAAGAGGGCTGGGGGTTGGCACACATGAGGATATCAGTAAACAATAAATCTAAGCACCGAAAGTGGGGAAGACAAAAAGGAGGAGCTATCAAAAAGAAGAGTCTGGTCTGACTATGAAGGGTCCAGTCAGACACAGAATAGCAGAACCACAGACAGTCAGATGGTTTGAAGTTACCTATTCAACAAATTACCGAACAACTCCTTTGAGCAAATTCATCCTGGCAGCTTGAGTTTATATTGGCTCGGTGCTTCAAATCACTAGACCATGATGTTTTCAATTTGGTACTAGGTGCTCTAAAATTTGAATTACTGTTTTATAGCCCACAGCATAGGGAATGTGCTTACTGTGTGTTTCTGACAATTACAAAGCAGTTTAGAAGAGGAAGTTTATATTACAATATTGCATTTGTGAATATTCTTTTCTAGCTGACTTAAGTTGCTTATCTTTCAGACAACCTGTTTACTAAAAATTCCATTTTCTCAAATGCATTGTTGCAGATTACCTGTGTCAGCAGACAATTCTTAGACTTTTGAGAATAATTTTTTGAGAAGCCTTTGAGAAAGTGATTACAAAAATCAGATGTATACTTCAATAAAGTGGGGAAGACAAAAAGGAGGAGCTATCAAAAAGAAGAGTCTGGTCTGACTATGAAGGGTCCAGTCAGACACAGAATAGCAGAACCACAGACAGTCAGATGGTTTGAAGTTACCTATTCAACAAATTACCGAACAACTCCTTTGAGCAAATTCATCCTGGCAGCTTGAGTTTATATTGGCTCGGTGCTTCAAATCACTAGACCATGATGTTTTCAATTTGGTACTAGGTGCTCTAAAATTTGAATTACTGTTTTATAGCCCACAGCATAGGGAATGTGCTTACTGTGTGTTTCTGACAATTACAAAGCAGTTTAGAAGAGGAAGTTTATATTACAATATTGCATTTGTGAATATTCTTTTCTAGCTGACTTAAGTTGCTTATCTTTCAGACAACCTGTTTACTAAAAATTCCATTTTCTCAAATGCATTGTTGCAGATTACCTGTGTCAGCAGACAATTCTTAGACTTTTGAGAATAATTTTTTGAGAAGCCTTTGAGAAAGTGATTACAAAAATCAGATGTATACTTCAATATTATTTTTTAAAAATGAAAAAAAAAAAAAAAGAAAGAAAATAAGAAAAGGGGGTTGTATAGCCAAACAGGTAAAATGTACACAAGACTCAGACACATAATTAGTCTTAACTGTAAGTATTATCTGAGCTTACAATTGCCTGACAATTACTTGCTTCAAATCAGCTACCCAGAAATTTCTCAGGTGGCCTAATTTGTAAGAGGTCAGCAGCAGCAGTTCCTATTTATTTCAATAAGAGCTGTGTAATTCAACAGCAGTATTTCAAAATGGTAACTGCTAGCTGCTTCATGCACTTTGCTGCTGTCATTAGACACTAATATTAAGCAAAGACGATCAGATATGCATTAATAATCTTTTGCTATCCTTTTAGATCCTTAAACATTGGTATTTCTAGGTCTTTAATGTTTCTTTCCAAGACATCATGCAGCTGTCCCCCACTGTTTGTTTCAATGGTGCTGCTTCTGCTTAGTATTTTATTCTTGATGTATTTAGTAGGAGAACGAGCAAAAAAAATAGCAAATGCAACAAATTAAATATGTTCTTACATTTAGGTTACGGTCTCCTGTTCTATTCTCACCCAACTTACAATGCTTATTTTCTCTTTCTACTATCTCATTTATATTGCTCCCATTTACCTGTGTAGATTCTTCATGCTTCTTAGTGGCCTCCCATTTTTCATAAAGAAAAGTAAGAACACATTACCTCTGTCTTTAGTCGATGCAAAAACATCCAGATCAATGTTTCTTATATGCACGTTGCTCACTATGACTGTAGCCACTGCTAGTAGAGGCAGCAGAAGTTGCAGCAGCAACAGCTTTCAGTCTTGGCCAGGACAATGTGTTTGAATATTTGGGAATTATTTAGGCAATGCTTTGCTATGGCATGTGCGTGTTAGAATGTGGGAATGTCAGTCTAAGTTATCTTCAGTCCAATGTAGCTTCCAAGAGCATATCTTCTTTTCTGGACACCTCAAAAAGCTAAATCATGATCACAGCATTTCTTTCTTAGATTTAGGATTTTTGGCTGTTACCTGTGAGGGACAAGAAAACCTTTTGAATTACTTTGAATAAATGTGCTTTAAAATTACTGAATTCATTTTAACGTTCTAGAAAAAAGTTTTTCATCTACATGTTAAGTTAAAAGTAACTTGGTTTGATACGTGTATACCTGCAGTTTTTTTAACTCCAAGGATATGAAAGCAGTAACCTCAATATTTTATAAATTTCTATGAGATCTACTGTGCATTTAACTTACAGTACTGCACATAAAAGCATTCATCATCAATGCAATTCTTTTAGAATATTACTACATTCTTTGCAAACTCTGAAGCAAAAAAACCTTCAGAAGAGGCACTGTTTTATAGTACTGCTTACTAACAAAGAAGGAAAAAAGCCAGTATATTTATTTTTGCAACAAATCAATTAACTGTTATACAACAATCATGCCCTACATTGTTTTAAAACTAGTTTTGCAGAGAACAACTTAGCGATAGGATGTGTGCCTGTATAACAGCTAGAGAGAACACATTCTCTTGTACTGTGTTTCATCATAAGGCCATGCCAAAGTTGTTGCTCTTTTGCTATAGAATTGTTGCAATAACAACTCACCATCTTTTTTTAGTTAGTTGTTTTTTTCCTGAGCTTTGTTACCCTACATATGCTCTTCTGTTGGAAGCTTTTATACCAGAGGCCTTTGAAGAGTGGGAGTAGCTCTTAAATCTGGAAATAGTGTGGTTTCTATTACCTTGGCTGTTACTACTGCTCACATTCTTTTATTTGCAGGTAGTAAGTGCTATGAATTTGTCTGGTTTTCATGAAAAGGCAATACATGTTATCCAGAAATTTGCAACACAATACCAGTGTCTGTCACATTCGACATTTTACTTTCTGTTAGAAAATGCAATTTATGTATCAGGATCCTTTCTAGTATTTTTGGAAACTTTCTTTGACACTAAAGTATCAAAATCCCATTTATCTTTAGCAAGTTCTAAAAGTAGCCTTTAGCTCATTCCCAAAAGACACATATTCTTACAGGTTCTTCTACTTTCCCATACCTTTAGAGTCAAATAGGAAACTCTACTGAACATGACATTTTTCTCCCAAGTTCACTTCTCTCTTGTGACCTCTGATAGGGAACCACAGAAGCTCCTTTTTCACTTTATATCTTACCCTTAACTTATTGAGAAGGCACCTTTTAATTCCAAAGGCATGCTCCCGATTTTCTCAGGCTTGCTCACCTATTTTATTGTTTTTTTTAGTTGTTCACTATTTTCTAGAACTTCTCTCAAAACATTCTGGTCTCAGTTCTCTGGAACATAAGCAATGATGGTGAAAGAGCACACTAGCATAAAGAGACTGAAAACACAATGAAATTACTTGAATAATCACAGAACAGCTAAGTTTTAATGTATTACATTGGCATTGCTCATTGTGACGTTTAATTCTCAGAATACAACATAAAGTTTGCTTCACTTTTCTAATCGAACACCCGTTCTCCTAAATAAGGAAAGCTACTAATTATGCTAAGTTTTACTTACAGAATTGAACTCGGCACAAACAACAATCCTTTCTCTCCTGATAGTTCTTGTTAAAGCACAGCAAAGCAGGAACCATGCCAACTCTCAGATTACCATAAAAACAGAGCGCAGTTACAGGCCATATGGGCTGGCACATTAAACCAACCCATGGGAACACAGCAGAAGCTACAGCAATCCAACATAACCCAAGGCACATGCTCCAGCTCCCAGTTGCTTCACCAAACCCGCATGACTGCTTTTAACCACAAAGCCAAACATCTCCATAGCGTGGCACAGCACACAGCGCTCCCAAGCCACCCAGTACAATAGACACACTCCCATGGAGGGAACACGCAGAACACAGCACTCCCAAGCCTCCCTCCAGCTTCCGTTTAATGTTTACATGTTCCCTGCTAATTTACAAGCAGTTACCAAATACTGCATTGCATGAGCAGGACGAGGATTGCAGTGCCTGTCATCCCACTCTTGATCTATGCTGCTCCCATACTGTCCATGATGGGATATCCCATGATCCATGAGGCTGGCACTTCCTCCAGGGTTCTTAAATATGCCAAGGAGATGGCTTGCTTAACAGGTTCTGCAACAGAGCAGCATGAAGATGCAAATACTGTAATAGGTGAAAACACTTTTTATATTGCCTCTAAATGAATTAGCACATTAATACGTTTGATGCTGTGCGTTTTTACTCCTACATGCCTTGCAGATTATAAAAAGCAAGAATTAATCCTTCAAAAAGGCATGAAATAAAAATACTCTTCTCCATTCAGTATTTTTCAGTATATATTCAGTATATATCATCCTCTGGAGTTAAATTTAAAGTTTAGCAGCATTCATACCCTTACAACAGATCTCTGTAGCACAGCATGTAAACATAATCCAGTTTTTTTGATTTTCCAGTGCAGCTTCTTCACTCTTCTGTAATGTTTCTATGAGGTGTCAGGAACAATCTTCCCAGGAAGTAAAACCTTATTTAATTTGGCTTGAAGCTTCATGGCTCCTTTTAACTCCATAAACATACAAAAACATTAGGTTCTAATGTTGGTCCTAATGCCCCTCCCTTAGAACAACCACTGCTTCTCTCTCCCCTGCTTTGCGGATACCTTATACCTCCCTCACCTCTCTGGCTTCTGAATGACAATGAGTCTCCAAAAGATGTGAGGAAAGGCTTATGTTACCAGGCCTGCAGAAGACTGCGGTTGATGGCCAGTACACCTACTGGTAACAGGAACAATGCTGGGAACATAGGAGGGTACCAGTGAGGGATGATTACTGAGGGACACGATACCAAAATGATAAAACTTGAGGATTCAGTTTTCCTGAGAATATACCATTGGTGTGAGGGTGACAAAAAGCAGGTAGGAGCTAAAATGATACAAGGAGGTGGACAAAATCTCTCAAAAAATGAAGGTTGTGGTGGACTCAGAGGACCACATTAATGGAATTCAGTTATTCCATGAATTCCAGACTATTCTACTGTCATCCTCATGGCTTGCTTTCCACTGCTCACCAGAGAAGAAGGAAATGCAGCTATTATGAGCTGGAGAACGCAAGGAGGCTGTATGGGGCAGGGGTATCAGCCTGCAATACATGGGAAGCAAGAAAGAGACAGAATCCAGGGATGGTGTGGAAATCTCCAGATCTTACCTGTGATGCACTTGAAAGTTGCCTTGATCTCCACTGCATTGACTGCTTCAAAGGATGAAAACCACTAATTCAGAAGAAGGGAAATTTGGAAAGGATTTTAACAATGAAGACAACAGGGAGGGTTGCCCCAGGAAGTAACCAATACCACAAGTTAATGAAAAGAACAACTGAAGTTGCAGAAAGGCTAGCAAGGAAAGGTTTGTCTACACCTATAATCTTCCAAAAGACGGCCAAATAATCTGATTATGCTGCTCTGTAGAATATGTCCATCTTAGTATTTATTATTATGTATTATTTTATGCCCATCTAATTATATATTGGTTACATTAATAACTATTCCTATGTTATGGTGCTGGTTTTCTCATTCCTCATATGTATTAAACACAAACTCTACTTATCAGTACTGCTAGAGGTGACTCCTGCTTGACTCACAAGTAACACTACATGACTAGACTGCCTCTTCCACACAACTTTTTCAAGAAAATATTCCCCAGTTGTGAATTTAATATTAAACTCTTGGAGTATAATAGGTTCTCGTCGATTTCCACTGAAATTGTTATCACATGCCAGTAAATCTTCCTGTTACATTATTTCCTTTTCCCATTTTCCACATACCCAATCTTTCAATCACTGTTTCACTAGCATACATGTTGCCTCCCTGATCTGTTCACAGATGGGCTTTGTATTTTTCACTGAATACTTGCAAAGGCCTGAATTTCCTCACATGAACAGTAATCAGTCCTGTATGTGAAGTAAATGCAAGAAAAAAATTTAAAAAGGTAAATGTACTCCAGCAAGTGCTTGTTCCTTTTCAATGTCTGTTTTCTATCATGGATTTTGTTTCTGTGAGCCAGAAATGCATGTAAATCTTCTTGTGTCTTCAGAAGTTTATTTATATACCAGGACTGGATGAACGCCCATTTCTTCATATCCTTCTGTCATTCATCAATTATTTTTCAGCAATAAACTAGTGTACAAATATGAATTACTGGCAAGCTTCCAAATCTGAAACAAAACTATAAAGTTGTAGAATATAGCTACTCACAGTGCACAGAAAAAGAAATTGCAACGTCTGTTGCACTGAATGTGAACCGTGGCTTTTCACCCTTGTTAAAAAAAAAACAAATGGATCAATATATTAAAAAATAATAATCAAATACTGACTTTGAAGTAGAGAAATATCTGATGCCACTAACAATATTGTCAAGGGCTGAGACGACTTCTCATAAAGGCAGCTCATACATAGCTCTGACACTTGAGCAAGAGCTTGCTTAAGGCACGGTGTGCCTTTGTAAGGCTCCATGATGATAGATCCTTTCAGAAAGCACTTCATTTATAAAAGATGAAACAATTAGCTTAGTTTGCTAAACAAACACCCAGATGATGCAAATTTCATATTCACTTACCAGCACTAACTTGATCTTTCTTTTTTCTATCCTCCAGTGTTAAATTGCAGCTTCTAATGCTTCCTGTTTGCGCTGCTACTTCCATTGTGGAGATTTAAAAAAAAAAATTCCAATATGTTAATTTTATAATTTTTTTGCCTGTTTTATTTGAAACCATCATTGCTAACATCATGGAATCCAGTAAGTGTACTTAAGATGGAAACTCCTACCCCAACAGCTGAAGAAAAGAAAACACCCAAATCAAAACCAGTTTGGGGTATGCTAAACCAAACCAGAATTCTTAATGAAGTCCACAGGCACTTCCTTTTTGGCCAATACATCTTTTTGCCAGTGGTGAGCTTTATTTTAATACGTCATGTACTTCCCTGATGTTTTGGCTAAAACCAAAAACTGTTGCAGTTTAACCACATCATTTTGACTTTTGTCACAATGCAAGCACAGACTCACAGGTATTACATTACCTTCTGTCCTTCTCACCACACTGGTAATGCAGAGGGAAGAAGCAAGTTTCTTTCTACTGTGTACTTTGCTGCTGGCCCCATCTGCTCTTAGAAGCTGTGATCAAATGTTCCAGCTACTTTACTAAGAGCTTGCTTAAACATTGCTCTTGGACATCTTATCTCAGCTGGTTTCCTTACAACTGTTTCACAAGGGAGTCTGTACACTGTGATACGAAGTGTTTATCTAAAATAAGTCCAACATTTCCTCTTGACTGTGACAGAGGTAAGCTGCTAGCTGACGATTTTCTACGGGGAAAAGGTGTTCCCCTGGGATTTCAAGGATATGGGAGACATACCTTATACTACTGAAGTTCCATGGATATGAAATAATACATAGCATTATGTAATGAAAGGATCAAATTAACAGAACATATACTGAGACGCTTATAACCAAAATACATAGTTAAATAATCTCTTACCCTATTTATAAGATCTCTAACAGGAGCCAATCCTTAGATTCCATCCTTCAACACTCTGTAGGTATTCTATGCCACACTGAAATCTTACAGCCATTATAGATAGTGTGCTTTTAAAACTCTTGGTTCCAATATATCACTAAACATACTTTTTCCAAAATCAAAGACCCAGATTATTCACTAGAACAAGAAATAAATTACTCTATATTAAGATACAGGAGTCAAGTTTAAGCTTTAAATTATTTCTATAGCTTGGCCTAGTAAATATAAAATGTTTAAAAATTGTTATTCCTTACACCTTAAGACTGCTTTTCAAAAAAAGCTGCTCACCATTCTGAGCATTTTCCTTCTGAAAATTTTCAGTGACCTCAGTACAAAAACATCTCAAAAACAGGGTCAATCATTGAAGCAACTTTTGACAGCACCAACTTATGTAGTCCATGTAGCTAGCACAAAGGAAGCTTAACTACTGCCAATAATGTTGAATAACTTTCAAAAAATATTGGACCTAGGTCTATTGCACCAATGGTATTTAAGGAAGTCATGTGTGTAATTTGCGCTTCTGGACTTTCTCTGTGATAAGAAGCACGGAAGCAGAAGTTCTTTCAAAAATTACACATTTTTAATGTTAATTGCTTACAGAAAACAAACTAAAAAAATATTTAAATTTTGTCCAAAACCTGACATTTGAACCTATGGTGGAAATTAGAGATTTTAAATAATACCTGTACTTAACAAATGCTAAGTTTTGAGAAACACTAAGAAGGTCCATCAAATTCTTAACTGGTAATATACTACCATCTCCATTTTAAAGAGATGGGGAGTGTGGGTGGGGAGAAGAGGACAGATACCCTGATATCTTCCTGGAACAATCTCTGCCACCCTTGGAGTTCCTTTGTTTTGAGCTGCACAAACTCTGTAAATGGGTGTTTCCAGCTTCTGGCAGCCATATGTGCTGCCTAGCATCTGTTTTCATTCCACTGTGCTATGGAGACAAAATACTTTTATTTTTAGTGTTCTACATTTCCTGATGTTGCACATAATAGGGATTATATGCCACGTCTCAGCCACTATATATGAAAAATCTTCCATGGATAACTGATGAGTAAAGGCCACGGATTACCACACAGGGTCAATGAGATAATTTTCATTACCTACTTCTCAGTCCAAGTATATAGTTTAAACTTAAGTTTGCTTGATTCCTGTATATTTCTGCTTTTTCTTTTCACTGACTACAAGGGGCTTCCTTCATATGCTTTAAAGATAAACTTTTCCAGCAAATTCCTCAGATATAGCAAACTGCTATAATGATCTTGTGGGTTGCCACTAGTGGTTGCTGTTCTGCATGCTGCACCCAGAGTCAAAAACAGGATATAAGGAAATGAACAGCTTTACGCAGGGACACAACAGTGCAATAAAACAAGTATTTGTTTGAAAGGAGGCATTCTGTGCATAGGCTTTCACAGAGTTCTGGTGGAAACCATGCACTCCAAAACTAGTTTGCAATTATTAACTGGCAAGCACAGCATTTATATAAACTTAGATTGAAAAGATTTCACTGTTACATCTCAGTGCAGCTTTGGAAGGCACCCATGGCACACTGGACAGCTAGTAATTCTTTAAAATGCACCAAACTAAACGAGATTCTAGAAAACTTTGCTGATTTTACCTACACTGACATTAAGCCATGCATTTCTAGGCAAGTGTTCTTTCTTCCCCCATTTAAGGTCCCCCTCCTCAAACTTTTAAGCAGCTGAGTGAGTACAGACTAAGCTACATATGCCTGATCAACATCTTTAACTCCATCAGTATCATATAATTGCCAGCACAGCTTAATTCCTTTACTTTTGAAGCACATTGTAGCACCAATCTTTCCACCATACAATATTACAAATGAAGGGTACTGTAAGTTATTATTAAACAGCTACTGATGAGGGATTACCTCTGGTTTCAAAACATAATTTAAAAATTATTATTTGAGTTGTGCTGAGAGATCAACAGAAAAAAATAGTGCCTTTTGAACAGGTTATGCATTAAGAGACTCAAAATATTCACTATTCATAATGTACTCCAAAAGACACTCAAAGGTGTGTCATTTAACTTCCAATTAGTTCTAATCAATTGGCACTTTTTACTTATTAATTCTTTCCTAAAATAAGCACTTTATTCATTGTATGTGATCTTACATATACAAAAGTACTCCTTGATTAATTAGATTGGTGAGGCATTTTTCAATCTTTTAAATTAATTCAAATATTTTATCAATGAACTTCAACTACTCTACTGCTGCAGTGGATGATTTTAAGTTATCTGCATCTATTACTCTTCCCTCAGAGATTCTGACCAAAATTGTGAGAAAATTACTTTTATCTTGCTTCTTTTAAATTTACTCTGCCTTCTGCTTTCAAATTATTGAAGTGCAGTTAAGCTGTTCTGCAGTTCCTCATAGTTGTCTATTTTAAATAACACAAAACAAGAAATAATTTCTGCCTTCAAGCAGTATATTTTTTTCAGCTATCAAAATCATGAAGCAGAAACATTTTTCTTGACTGGTGTAACTAATTCATTTTTTTGTTCCTACTTACTAGCATACAAATCAGTCTAAAACACTTTTTTGCTGAGTTCCCACTCAAAATCTCAGAACTAGCATTTAGCTGAAACTAAATACAGGAGGAGTTTTGAATGGAGACTCCCAAATTTTATCTGCCTTAATTAAGTATAGATGAACACCATTCCACACAGTACTCTGTCAGTATGTTGTTCTGTAAGGGAGTGAGACTCTTTCCAATCCCCCTCATAAACTGTCAATTTACATTCTGAAGCAAAATATATAACCCATCATACATCATTCTGTCACTGCTTTTTAAGGTGTCTGTGGCGTAATTTTGATGCCTACACTCACTGTGCATTTGTAGTTTCCTAATAAAATCTGAATAGTCTTATATTGGCTTAGATTTGTTGAAAAGTCAAACATTCATTTCAACATAAATTCTTTTTGACAATAATTTCAAATCGATACAGGGGTTAGAACATCAGAAAAAAAAGGAACAAAAAGCTTTAAAAACGGAGTTAATAACATCACCCCTAATTTTCACTTATTTAAAAAAATTATAATTAAATTTCTCATTATAGTCCTGCAATAGAAAATGTATTGTACAATCCAGCCATAGCCCTCATCAAATTCTCTGATGAAGGCTACCTAATCTGAACATACACTTTATCCAGAGCACTGCTACATCCAACAACTCCTGGGTGGCAGTTTTAATTATAATAAATGCAAAGAAATTTAAACACTATATTAAGGAACAGAAAAGCTGTATATACTTTTACATCAAATCTGGGAAAGGCACTCAAAGCAACTCAAGCTTAAAAAGTAATTTTAACCTACACCCTTAATAAATCTCTTTAAAAGTGAGAAAATTTGAATGCATATTATTTAAAAGCATTTATAATTAATAACCTGCTTTTTAATAGGAAAAAATATCTGATATTCTTACTCAGTTTTGAGTCTCAATTTTGTATCACAGGCTATGACATTTTTAGGTACATAACGAACATGTCTTTCAAAATGAGTTTATTTTCCTAGCACACCATTATATTTCCAAACATTTATAGGTGCTAAATGCAAGTTTAAGACTTAGACATAGAACAAGATCATTTTAAAATTGCTTCAACATTTGTCTTGATTTCAGCTTTTCTGGTTATTACATAAAATCGTATTTTTCTCTTAAAACATCTAAGTCTTTGATTATTCTTTAAAATATCTTAAAATCATCATAAGCATCTGTTGTAATAGGAAAATGAAATTCAAACTGTTTTTTCAAGGATTATAAAAAATTACAACCCAGCATGCAAACCCCCAAAAGTCCAAATTAAAATCAATTACAATTGCTCTGTGCTCTTGTGATCATGTTTTTCCTCCTAATAACTGTTTCCTTTTCATCATGAAGTTTAAGAAAATAATACTTAATGTTTCAATCCCTTAACTTTGGTATTTGTTTTTAAAGTGAAGAGGTTTTCATTTTGAGGTTTACCTATTCAATACACATGCAGTTTGAAGTTGGTTAAATGGAATCAGTGAAACAGGAAATTAGCTCCCAGCAGGATGAACAGGAACTGCCAACCAAATCTCCATGTTGTACCCATGGTATAACATCTTGAAGGAATCCAAAGAACATCTCTCCAGTACAGGTTCTCAGAGGTCACTGAGTTTTATAATTATCTCCAAGCAATTTTCTCCACATCCTGTTAAGCTGTCTCTAAACAGCTGTGTGTGTTGCCACGCCACTTCGCCATCCCCTCCATTAAGAATTGCTTCCAACATAACTTCTGTTGCGCCAGAAAAATTGGAATAGGAGCAAAGGTTCTTATCTATTGGAGGAAAAGATAAACAATTCAGTAAGCCACTGCTCCAGACAGCATATAATGCTAGAATGATTGTTAAAAAGGGTAACTTGTAACCCTTGTAAGCCAGCTGCAAATTTTGAGTTCCTTGTTTAGTGCTGCTCAGAGGATCTAGTCAAGACTGAAGCCACTGCACACAGAAGAATCTGTCCTTCCTAGTAAAAAACAGAACTATCTTGTATCCACTCTGATCTTGCTAATCCTGCTCTGTTGCAGGCAGGGCTGCATATATTAATAAAACTGGGTCTTGTAGCAGTTTTGATTACATGCACAGTATTTTTTTGACCTTGCTAAGAACAACTGAGTTGGAAAAGTCAAAATGCATTTGCATTTCATTTTGTTCAAGAACTTTGCTGCATGAGATAATTAATTATTTACATTCCACACTTACCTCCTATCAGATCAATTTCTGCTGTTGGAGAGCAAAGTCTCCACTTTATTCTTCCGCTGTGAAATGTCTGACTGCTTGTCCTAACTGAAATGTTATCTATTTTTAGACCAACTGACTTGCACTCAAACTTCCAGCTGATGGAAGCAGAGGGTGATCCCTCTTTTCGGGCTAAATAAACCTGAATGGAAAGAAGACATAGTCAGCATGTCAAAAACATCAACACACATATAATTAACTGTTTTAACAGGGACATAAAACCTTAAGGTAACACCACTGCATTCTTTATGAAGCCTCTGAACCTTTAAAATTGTACATAGTACAATTCTGTACATAATCTCATTCTGAATATTTATGTCTATTCCAGTTAGGTAACTGTACATGTTCATAGTCGTTCACTAGAGAACACTAATGTATTTCAACATACTTGGTAAAGTCTAAGCCACAAAAATACAAAAGTTTATCACTTAAAGAATAGCAAACTTCATTTTTATATATAAATGCACAGGCCTACTCATAGTTTCATTTTCATTATTCAATATTGCTGATGGAGAAAACTGTGTAATCAGTATTTTGGATTCTTCACATCTGGCTGCTGGCTGCACACCACTTCTCCTAGGATTTTACATGTCTTGGTTAAAACAAATCATACATGCTAGCCATATATAAATCCTGTATTAACATTATTTGAGCTGTTAAGAGATTTGCATAATTTCATGTAGTCCCAATGCTGTTCTAAATGTCACCTGACTGAACAGTCAAACTCATATGTTAACATCCATTCAAGTTACTATGAACCCTTGTAAGAATTCTGGAATAAGTGTCCAGTGATCCTTTCAAGTATAGCATCTATTATCAGCAATCCAAGATAATGTGCAGCACAGATTAAAGAGTCAAAACTGACATGATTATTTCAGAATCCTTCAGTAAGAAAAGTCATCAAAATTCTGTCATGTCCAGGCTTCTCATTATCATAGAATCATAGAATTATTCAGGTTGGAAAAGACTCTTGGGATCACTGAGTCCAACCATCATCCCTACTCTACAAAGTTCTCCCCTAAACCATATCCACCAACACCACATCCAAATGACCCTTAAACACATTCAGGGATGGTGACTCAACTACCTCCCTGGGCAGCCTATTCCAGTGTCTGACCACACTTTCTGTGAACATTTTTTCCTAATGTCCAGTCTAAACCTACCCTGTTGCAGCTTGAAGCCATTGCCTCTTGTTCTGTCACTGATTACCTCTGAAAAGAGACCAGCATCAAACTCTCTACAATGATCTTTCAGGCAGTTGTAGAGACTAGTGAGGTCTTCCCTCAGTCTCCTCTTTCTCAAACTAAACATTCCCAGCTCTTTCAACTGTTCTTCATAAGATTTATTCTCTAGGCCCTTCACCAGCTTCGCTGCCCTCCTCTGTACTCACTCCAGCACCTCGATCTCGCTCTTGAATTGAGGTGCCCAAAACTGGATGCAATACTCCAGGTGTGGCCTCACCAGTGCTGAGTACAGGGGTACAATCACCTCTCTGATGACATTTAGGATGACAACTCCTTTCCTTGGCTATGTATCAAAGAGATACATACTAAAAAGTTATTCTCAAAAAAACCAAACAAGAACAAACCTTTTTTGACAGAAGTACTGCAGTACTTCTGTATTGTGTGTTTGTTCAAAAG
Source organism: Chaetura pelagica (assembly GCF_000747805.2). Classification (NCBI taxonomy): domain Eukaryota; kingdom Metazoa; phylum Chordata; class Aves; order Apodiformes; family Apodidae; genus Chaetura; species Chaetura pelagica. Next base: position 4,748,420 of record NW_009952263.1, on the reverse strand, counting down.
GAAAAGTAAGCAAGTAATTTTTTAAAGATTTAGTGCTTTAGCAAGGATTTTATCTATCTGCAGAAAATTTGGTCATCCTTCTTGAAATATAAGCTGAATTTATTTTCAATGTTTTAAACTATCTGGCAATCTTACCTAAAGCTTAACAGTAATATTTATTAACATCAGCTTAATTCTATGGGTACCCAGAAAGGTTTTGATGCCAAACACTGATAAGCGTCTTCATACTTTAATAGTAGATTTTATGCTTTTATTAATTGTTACTCTTACCATTTTCCAATCTGTTTCAACCTTTCTCCAAATAGACTCCGCCTTCCAAACACCTGCTTCCCAGCCAGTGATTTTTTCATTATTATTGGAAACCCGTGTGTAACTGTCTTCTACTACATTGTAGATGAGGTGGAAGAGTTTAGATGTCTTCTCTTTTCCAGAGGGAATAAAAATAACTTCTTTTCTTTTCTGAAAAAAGCAAGAAAAAAGAGCACCTTCATTCCTCAATAGGTATGTTATGTTACTTTCAAATATCATGCCATGGTTTCCCAATTCAGTTTTGCTTCCAACTGAGAAAAAAGTCATTTTTTAAGACAGTTCATAGACAAAAGCATTTCTACAAAAGAAAGAGTTTAAACTAGCCCTAAAATAGACCTGCACCTTTTTCAGAGGGGAGCAGCAATTTTATTTTAAAGTTTTTTTATATAATTCCTTTTAGAAGTAAATTATCAACAAAATACTTAAATGTGCTCATTTTATGCTAAGAGATTAAAATGTCAGGAATTTGGTTATTTTGAATAGCAAATGTAACTCTATGATTACCATATACAGGCGATTGTATATGACAGTTTACAAACCAACTTCAAAAAACTTAAGATGCAAACTTTGTAACTTCACAATATTTTTTAAAAACATGGCTATGGTTCTGAGAAACTGTATTTTAGCATAAAATACTTAAAAATCAAATCTTGAATTTGGAAATAGTAAAAAACACTGATATGAAAATCAATCAAACTTATTATTTCAGAGATTGTGCCATTTCCACAACCCTAATTGCTCCCACTTTGTTTTATTAACAAAAACAGCTGGTCAAAACCTACTTCCAGGCTTTAACCAATAGTAACTAATAATACAAATAAACATTTTTAGAAGTTTCACCAACTGCTTTCAATTGCCCAAAACTTTCTAGTTCTGTCACACTGTAACTATTTAAAAGGAAAAAAAGGGGCTTTATTAACTTGTAAGAACAAAACACGCTTTGATCAAGGACTGCCAGACATTTTCAGAATCAACGGGCCACCATCAATCCTCAAAAATCACATGTGGACCTCTACTGAATCAATGTAAAACTTGGACCCAATGTTTTTGCAAGTTTCACTGTTTTAACTAAACATGTAGGCTATTTATATGAAGTGCTTTTCTTCAGCAGATCATAACCATAGAATCTTTAGTTAGCTACCTCTAAGATGATCACCAGTGCAAAAATTAAATACCTCTGGACCAATTTCACCTCTGGCCACTCGCCAAGCCATTGAACCTGATGTCCTTCCACCATATTCTCCAGGTTTAGGTGTTTTAGGAGAAATAAATTCAACAAGCTCCACAATTGTTCTTTCCAAGAGCTCTCTCTTTCTATTTTCTGACAAAGATCGTTGCTTCTGAAAATACAGTTAAGGAACAAAGTTAAAAATTCAGAAAAATGGTATTTTAATTCTGCTCTAGAGCGACACCAAAGGGGAAAAAAAAGAACTGTAAAAACCAGACCAACATTTAAAGTCTAGATTGATTATTAGAAACATTAATCTTATGAAACATGTGGAAACACTAACAGGTTACAACTGCACATTATTTGACTGCAATACTTTTTCTGTGAATGTTCATACACTACTTGGATTTATTTTAAAACAAGGTTTGTGCTATGCTTATAATACATTTGGTTGGATGATAAACCACTTCTATAGCATATTTTATAGCTGTTCCTGATATTACCTGGGGGAAAGAGAAAGCAAGCATAATTTTTGGGTCAAACTTTTATTTTCTAAGGTGGAGTGATTTGGTTAGCAACAGTCTTGGTTTTGTCCAAACAAAAGATTCAGTTGGTCTCTCAAAGAGTTATTTCACAGTGACTAATTCTATAATAAAAATGTGAATATATTAATATTTTTGCAGATAGAAAAACTCATCATCTACAGTTCCAGGTAAATTAATGGAAAAGATAAAGAATCACGTAACATGCTTTGTTTGCCCACATGAATAAAACTAGCCTTTTTTTTTGGTACTTAACTTTAAAAAAATTACATTGAAAGGCTGGGGTTTTGTCTCCATGATTTTCACATTAAATAAACAGAGCTGTATATTTTTTCTTCTACCTTGGTGATCATCCAAGGCATGCACACTCAGCCCACTAGGACCTGAAACTTCAGGCCAACCACAGAATGATTCCGGTTGGAAAAGACCTTTAGATCAAGTCCAATCATAACCTAACTCTACCAACCATTAACCTAACTCTACTGAATAAATATTCAAATTATCTCAAAAGTAGTCCTGACACCAGGAAGTTTTGCTACTAGGGATCAGAAATGAGGCATTTGAAGGGCTTTTTTTCCAGACAACAACATGGAACTGGATAAATGAAAGCAGATGCAGAGAAATTATGAGAAACAGCTCCAGATGAACAGATTCCAGCCGCCAAACGCCAGTTCTAACACAGCAAGGGGAAATACACCTCTGTTTGTGTTGATGGATGACAAGCGGTGACTCCAGCAGTTCCTCATTAAACACCACGCCTTCCTGAATCTAACACTTGTCTGGGCACAGTGTTAGATTATCCATATGCAGTACTGCAGAATTCCCTCCAGCTCCGAGGAAGTCTGATGTGCCTTACCCTAGATGAACAATACCCATTTACCATTTCCTTTGAGCCACTTCGATGTAGGGAACCCCAGTATCAGGGGTCATCACCACTGAAATTAGCGATGCCACACTGAGAATTTGTTGCCCTTGCTCTGCAGCCGTTGTAACAGTATCTGAAACAAACCTGTCCAAGAAGAATGCTTCAGTACAAAAAGGGGTATTTCAGAAGGGTCCTGGTTTCAGCTGGGATAGAGCCAACTTCTTAGTAGCTAGAATAGTGCCATGTTTTGGATTTAGTCTGGTATTTGGTATGAGAAGAACATTGATATTGGTATTTCTAGCTGTTGCCAAGAAATCAAGGACCCCATGCTTTCCTAGCGTGTGGGTTCACAAGAAGCTGGAAGGGAGCACAGCTAAAACAGATCCAAATTGGCCAATGGAATATTCCATACTATGCAACATGATGCTCAGTATATAAATCTAGGGGAAGAAGGAGGAAGAGGGGAGATGTTCAGAGTGATGGTGTTGGTCTTTGTAAGTAACCATTATGTGTGATGAAGCCCTGCTGTTCTGGAGATAGCTGAACACCTGCCTGCCAATGGGAAGTAGTGAATCAATTCCTTGTTTTGCTTTGCTTATGTGCACATTTTTGGTTTCTCTATTAAACTGTCTTTATCTCGATCTACAAGTTTTCTTCACATTTACTCTTCTGACTCTCTCCTCTATCCCACCAGAGTAGAGTGAGCAAGGGGCTGTGTGGGGCTTAGCTGCTATCTGAGGTTAAACCACAGCAAGACTGGCCTCTTCTATGATACAAGAAATTATTAAGTTCCTCAACTGTAAAGAGTAAAGTAATGCTAATTCTTGTCATCTTCTCACCCTCCCTAGTAGGCTCTTGCATATAAATGCTAGCAGCACATATGCATAATACTCAGGCTCTGCAGAGATCAACACTGCAAGTGCTGGGAAAACCTGTAACTACATCTCCAACAAATGACATTGTCGTCAATAACATTCATGTACTGAAAAGGATTCCATTATCAAGTGTCACAGCTCAAACTTCCTGCTTTTGTTTCGTCTTAAGGTAATATCTCTACATACAAGCTCAGGCCCCACCTTTCTTTGGCAGACAGTGGGAACAGGAAGGAAGAGGCGTTGTGAACTGCAGCTTTAAAACCAGATCTGCAACATTTGTGAGTTATGCTGTTGATGCTTTCTGAAGGACTGTGTTTTGGGAGATGAATAATCTACAATTAAGTGGACCCACTGCTGGGTAAGCAACAGAAAATTTGAGGGTAGGAACTGGATTTCAAACCTTTAAACAGGGAATACTAATTCATCTCATCAATCACCATGAGATGGTCACAATTCAACCTACATCATTAGTTTTCCTTTTAAGAGCTGATCTGGCTGTAGCTATAATAATTCACAATCGTCACCAAAATATGGGGCCTGGAGCAAGTAAAAACTAATTTGTTTCCCTGCCTGCTAACCAATTTCCAATTAAGGTAGTGACAATTCAGGGTTCTCTTCCTACTTTTATAGGGGTAACATACAATGGACTGAATAGGGCAGTGCCCATACAAAGCAGGTGAAGGAAAACTTTGTAGTCAGGCTATAAACAATATGGTGCTACAGATTAACATCAGATGGTTGGTAACCTGCAGGCTGTTCGCTTGCTTAGGAATGCCTGACCCAACTAAAATACACACAGCAGTTCTGACAAGTAAAATAGCATAATTAATAGATTAAAATATCCTTGTCTCTTCCACTTAACAGTGGCAGTCACTCAACATCTTTTAAACTGCTGTGTTGTCTCCACTTGGCCACTAAACAGACAGACATGCAGAGAAATAATGATCAGAACCACTGCTCTTTATGCAGGAAAGCACAATAATGATCTTAGATTTCATTTTCACTAACATGACAGCACATGTGACAACATACTGCACACTGTGTTTCTTTTTTGTTGTAACTTGGAAGAACTGAGCTTGAAAGATGCAGTGTTTGAGCTGTGCATCAAAAGATACCAAAACTATAATCCCTCTTAGTGGGAGTCTCTTGGAGATTATGGGAAAGGGGAAAGTTAGTGGGGGACTCCGCCTACATCAGTTATCTGCTGAATAGGTTGCAGTGAAGGAAACAGTGCAGTAGCTGAAATGGAAGACTTGTGACCAAGTAGCGTAATGGAAATCTGCTATAAAATGTCTTGACAGTTCTAGGGGTGAGCTGCCTTACCCCTCTACTGACCACAGAAGCTGCTGAATATGACATGGAGACCCTCAGGCAGCAAATTTGTAATGGTCCTTTTATTCCCACTGCATTGGATGAAGACATACGTGAGAAAGAAAACTGTGTTTTTAGCAATCTAGTGACAAACTGCCTCTAAAATTCCTGAAATCCAGTATCAACTATAATAGGCAGAAGAAAAGGAGTAAGAGCAGTTGCTCAGGCTGATTAAATTTATTACCAGTTTAATACATTAAATCAATTAAACATATTCTGAACAGCTAGTAGGGAAAAAGGAAGTGTGTGTGGGAGGAGTGAGAGTATCATTTAGCTTGCAGAAAAGGACAGCAAATTGCTCCTCAGAATAAGACACCATCAAAAAGAGTGTCAAAGGTCTTCTCATAGAATCACAAGACAGTATTTATACTGAAAAGCAGTAGTGAAAGTGTGCAGCCTAGAGAAGAAAGGGCTGGAATTTTCCACGTGTAGAGAAAGGGAGTCAGGCAAAATACAAGAGTGTCTTTAAAGCGCATGTAACATTTCTTCCCTTTACTAATTTTTTAATTAAATTTTCATTTGAAACATGACAAACACCTTTTCTTGCTGTTTGAAAAGTGTTCATGTCAGCTCATGAGCTGCACAGTCCTATAAAGTAGCTGGGAAAAAAAACCCAAGCAACAAACAGGCCACTATACTAAGGTGCAGCACCATCTTTTGAAGACGACAACACACTTTTTTACTGGAGTTTTTTTACCTGTAAGTGAAACAGAGCATGGTCCTATGGTTACACCACCGAACTGAGAAGGAGCTCAGGCAAATCAACCCATGAGTCAGTTGCCTATACCTTTCTAATTCCATCAATCTTGTCAAAGTAATTTTTCAACCTACCAGTGCCTCATTTCCAACGTTCTCTCTCTCCTACATAAAATTGGTGGAGAAATCAGTCTGGTGACTAGTTTCTATTGCCAGGAGATGAGAAGAAAGGCCCCTCATACCAGTTTTGTAGCCAGCAAGGGTTCTATGTTTGAAGATACCACTAAACTCCTGCAATCCTGCATAAAGCACATGTATTCCTAAACCTAAATATCTGTTCCTTTACCTCCTTTCATTTCTCAGTTCTCCACTTTGCTATGTGACTCAAATTTTTCACTACTGATAAAACATTTGAGTCCAGGGTTTGAAATAATGAATCCACACTTAGTGTGTGGCTATAACCCAGAAGCCAGCAGGCCTCCATGAGACATAACCTGTTAATGAAGCGATCAGCTACTATCACAGGAACTGAAGTTTCTATGCAAAGGAATTAGTCCTGGAAGGAAGTGGGGTCAAAACAGAACTTCAAAGGTAGGTACAAAGTTTTCTGGCATTCTAGTATATCAAGTAAAAAAAAGTTCTTCCTGTCCCAGGCAAGGAGTGGAAAAAGGTTAGCAGAAAGGTGCTGAGTGCACTTGGGTTCTGTGACCATGATATGCAGGTGCAAATGACTCCCGTGTATTTTGGGGATGCTAGGCATGCACAACCTATGTCTGTCTCAGCCAAAGCCCCACTGATGGTACCAGTGCTTCTTGAAAGCCTTGGAAACAGCCTGTGAATCACTTCTCTCTTTACTAGAGCCTGTAAAGTCATGGAAAAAAAAATTGGCCTAAAATTGCTAGAACTATGCATACTATTGTTTTCAAGTTGATGTGGAAGAAGCTCAACCTCCCTCAAGGAGTCCACATCTTATTTCACACGCCTGATTCTTCTGTATTCAGTGTAAAATGAGATCTGTAGTTAGCAGCACTTTAAATTCCATAGTGCATGGACATTCCTGTAAGGTTACTGAATGCAGTCCTTTGTTCAAGGACTTTGCACTCTGGAAAGACACTTACGTTTCACTTAAAGAAATCCATCTAAGAAAAGCTACATACCTTTCTATTTAGTGTGTTAATTGTTTCACGTAGTGTCGCTTCACTGAGTGCTGTCCTTCTGGAGAGCACTTCTTCATGCTTACAGCTGTATCTCCAGGTGACATCAACAACCTTGACATCAAACATCATAAGTTAAAGAAAATAACGCCACCCAACATTGCCATGTATCTTGCTTCATTTAAAGAGTTTAGCTAATCAAAGCGGTTTTTTCTGTAACAATTCTGGAAATTGCACTAAGATGGAATACATCATACACACAAAAAGCTTGTTTTTTATTAACAACATTACTCCTACCTCATCTTTGGAGACTGCAAATATGTAGGAGAGCTTCTTTCCCCACCCAGTTTCATAGAGAAGAGGTTTATCACAGACATTTTCACAGGGATCACAGTGAAGCCATCTTTTCTGAGATGACGAATATACTTCAGTCCACACATGATCTATATAAGAAAGGCCAAGAATAAACAATGAATTATAAGGATAGAGCCTCTATTCTAATACTGCAGAATATTGTAACTTTTCCTGACTTATTAAACAAAGGAACAAGTGAAAGAACATGACTGTTCATTTACATTCAGAAAAGTTACCAGAGTTGTCTCTTTCTGTCTTCGAATCATAATCCCTTAGATAGAAATAAAGATTGTATCGTTCTGAAGTCAATCATCAAACCTTACTTGCAAAAACACATTTCATCTCACCAGGCAGGACAGGAAATTGAATTTATATTGTCTTTGTTAGCTGAACTGCATAACTTTATATGTTGCCTGATGGCTAATATAATCTGAGAACCATAAAATATATAACCTCACTTTTCATAGGTTTGACTTAACATCAGGATACTCTAGAATACTGATACCTGTAAAGTCCCAGACATATCTAGCTTCAAAACCTACAGCTCTGCAACACAGGGTAAAACAGTTAGCCCACTCGCCACAGCGTCCACGTCTGGTTTCCAGAAGCTTTTCGGGATTATTATACCTACAAGAGAAAAATAAAATAAAACCAGAATAATTGAAAATACATTTCACCGTTCAAGATCTTTACATCTTGACTGTCTTTGTGATGATTTAAACAGATTTCAGTGACATTCAGTCCACAGAAGATAGAGAAAATGCTTGCCGTACTGCACAAAGCAAGTGTGAGCAGAATGCCTTGACTCACATGACTGTCACATGTCTATAGCATGTTTTTTTCAGTTTTCAAGATTGACTTTGACTTCACCTGAAAATACGGACTTTCTAGGAGGGTCCTTCTAATAGTTAGCAAAAATATTTTAAAAATTGATATTTGCTCTTTTGCTACAGACTCAGTAGAACAAGTGTGATTTCTCATCAAAGTGAAGGTTTTCCTTGAAATAACAAAAACATACCTACACACTATGCCAATTTTACCATATTTTATTTAGGAACTCTATCAAGTTAACAGTAAAAAACCACAAGAAAATCAGACAAGTATTAAGAATAAGGTTATGTAATAGAAAACAATATTACGTTTTTTAAAATCTCTAAACTTACAGAGCAATTGCTGGTTCATCAACTATCCCATTATGTTGCTTAAAAAGGCTTCTCTTATCTTTCAACCAACAAATTATCACTTGTTCACAAAACACAAATGCAAAGCTGTTTCTTGAAGGACCAGAAAAGATGACAAAGCAAATCATTGTATGCTCACCTTGGGAATCTATTACAGAACTGACACTGGTTGCAGTAATGATTTTCCACTCGACTGGCATTCCACCTTAGATCATCATTGGTAGGCGACAGATAGTCACTTTTAGGCTCTGTCTGCCCACCACACCTGCTGCAAGGAAGATTATTTACCCAGTGAAAAAAGTCATTCTTAAACCAGTCCAAGAGCTCCAACAACAAGAAATCCTCTTCATTCACATGTGCACCTGTAAAATTTTCAAAACGCACAGGTCAAATGGAATAATAGCTTAGCTGAACTATCCAGTATCTATATAAATAACCATTTCTGGGCCTTTATTACTATTTTAGAAGTCTCATTAGAGAAAAAGCTTAGTATGATACTTAAGCACACAAGAAAGAAATTCTGAATTCTCAAGACTGAATAATGTCAAACTGTATATCCAAAGAACAAAAACCTGCACTCCTAAACACTACAGAGCTTGAGTAAGAAAAAGGAATAGCTCAGAAAAACAAGTCAGATATGTAGCGAAGCCTGGTGAAGTTTCTCATGCTCCTCAAATTCTTCCAGGGCTTTGGAAGAGAGTGTCTTAATTCTTATTCTACTCGTAAGTATTATTTTCCTACTCTTAGCTATTAAACAAGAAATAACAATTGCTTTGATTTCATAATCCCAAAGAATCACTGGCAGAAGTTTAGACAACCAAGTGTAAGTTCAGCAGACCTTCTACAAACATAATTTAGTGTAGAACATGTACATATACCATGTGAACAGTTGAGTTTATTTAAAAATTCAGCAAAGCAACACCTTTGTCAGCTAATCCAACATAGACAGAGGATGTCTTATTTTTCTACTCCAGCCTGTTCCACCACACTGTATCACTAGATTCTTCTATCCTATTTTCCTGTGTTCAGAACAGGTGTTAGAATCTACTCACACAACATAATCCCACTGTACCTAATTAACAAATTTTCCAAAAGAGATCCATCCCTTCTGATTATCCTTAAGAGTCTTTAAATGTACATTCTGTTCCAACGCCCAGAGAGACAGCACTTCCATCTCAGATTCATAACATTCAAACAAGTAAACCTATTAGCTTGACCATTTAGGTGACACTGCAATAGCAGATACTAATATCTGGTTATTTACATACTACAGCCTGCTTGAAGTCACCGTGCAAACAGGTCTGACTGATAAATACAAAGATGTAAAAATAATTTAGAAATGCGCTGTTTAAACAGAGATGAAGGAAGCTGCATCAAATTTGTGCACTAGCTTGTTTTCAGGATGGTGAAGAAAGGCTAGTTAAGATGTGTGTTTTACTTATTCAAGCTCAATTCACATCCTCCTCTGAAGCTGAAGCAGTCTTTGGTACAAAAGACTCCGCAGAGACTCTAACTCTCTTAAACACACATTGCCAAGACCATGAAGTGCATAAGAAAAGATCCCCTGTTAATCAAAGCAAGAAAACTTGACTCTTAACTGTAGAAAATCCATTGTCAAGAAGTTCCCTAATGCCAAAAGATAGAATGACATACTAGCGTATGGCTCTGTGACACCTCACAAAGTCATGTACAAAAACAGGACTCCCATCAAGTTAGCAGAATTGCTTCATACAAGAGTCTTCTATCAAAGATTCTCAGTGAAAAAGGTGGTTTTTTATTAAATAGGGTATTGTAATAATACTTTTAAAAATATTTCATACAAGTAAAATTTCACTTATGTTGCTGAAACAAATCTGTCACTTGAAAATGGAAACATGTCATTTTCACTTGACAAAGATTTTGTACATTCAAAGTGAATTTGCATTTATGAAGAAAAAACACATTTTAGCCACTGATGTCACAAATATTTATGCCTATATTTCACTTCTATTTCCAACAGAATGGCATATGAACAACCCAATTCATTTAAGCATTAGCAAAAAATGAAATTATTTCTATCAGGTTGTGTCTTGCAAAGGTATCACTCAAAATCTCACCAATAATAACACTTTAGAGAGAAAAAAACATTATTCTGAATTTTTATTCTGAATTTGGAATTGTAGTATGCATGGGAAAACTGCACTCTGACAATTTCAAAACAAGAAGTCAAACAAGAAGCTCCTTCCTCTTGTTGTGGCTGTTTGTAGTATTGTTTACTACTTATTTGGAAAGAGCTCAAAATGTCTATGTGAAAGCAGTAAAGGATAGAAGAAACAAGAAATTAAGTAGTAACAAAAGTAAGGAGAGAGAATAGTAGAAAATCTGAAAATTAGAAACTTAATTCTAATTCAGAGACATTTGGAACCTGCAGACATATGACCAACTCCAGCCACCTAAAGCATAGTAGATGCATGTATTATTCAGATGTTTTGAAGAATTTTTTGTTTAATACACAATATAACTTAGTAGCATTACCTTTGTCCAGTCCTGTAGCTTGTGCTAGCTTTTTCTGAGCCTTTCCTTTCAATTGTTGAAGGGGAATTGAAGCTAGTGCCTTCTGCTGAATAGAAGGATTCTCATACATCAATACAAGATGCTCAAGTTTTGTCTGAAGTGTTTGTAAGATATCCGCAGCCTGCAAAAGGATCTTGTGTCACAAGATGATTTCTGAACACTCATCTCAAGCTCTCCTATTTTAGTTGAAGTCAGCCATAATTCTATAGTTACATTATGTATTTCTTCACAGGTGAAATGTTTATCAGTAAAGATAGCAATAAAAATTGCAGACACCACCAACCAAACTGTAAAGCCAGCCTTTTCATCTTTGAGTATTCTGAATGGTGTCCCAAGTGAAAAGTGTACCCATCCAGGGAGAAAAATGTTTTTAAAGACATCTCTGATGGCAAAGATTTTTACTTACTTCTCCCCTGCCCCATATCTTTTGGTCACCTTTCACCTGAAATCAACAAAAGAACCTGTAATTCATTCCACTTCCTGGACACTGCTGCCCCAGTTCACAGAACTCTATTATTGATAAATGTTGCTCTTCTATTTCTTATTCATGAATGCTGCTTCTCTATTTCTACTTCCTTCTCTCACAGATCAGCTTTGACAGATTTGAATAGATAGCACTTTGACTATATAACTGAACAGTGTATTTCACTGGAAAATTAATATAAGAACTATTTTTCTTCAGTCAGTTATCCAAGTGTCACTTAGTGGCAACTGCATTTTGCACCCAGTAAGGTACACCCATGCCTACTAGAATACATAGCCAGTTAACAACAGAAGAGTTAGTAGCTGAGCAAACTATTTACTCCCATATAAAGGGGGATAACACAGAATTTAAAACTTTGGGGCAAAGCCACTGTTAAATTACCTTTTCTCTACTGCTAGGACATGCTTCAGTCTTTAGTCTTGTTAACTACCACCTTTGTTTCATCAAAAATCCCACACTTTCCTGAGATCCTAGTGGAAAATGCAAAATAATACACAGAATTCTTCAGAAGGTAATTTCTTTCAGAGGTGAATTTAAATTAGGAGTGATTATTTTGATGCTGGACAGTACTATAGGACCAGTCCTTGCTTTTCATAGCTGTTGAAACAGAACAGAACTGGTTTTGCTCTTCCTGGAGTTCATCAGCTGTAGGTAACTGATTTAAACTCTCAACACCACCTGTGTTCAGAATGACTTTAATGCAAGCTGGAAGAACAGAAATAAGGGAAGTTAGGGAGTGCCAATGGTTTATAAATCTTCACGTTCTGTCAGCTCCCTGGAAGAGTGTCCAGAGATACTGCTCAGCACAGGAGAAAGTCTCCCAAAATATTTGACAATTCAGATTTTCCCACCTGCAAACACTATCAGTGTTACAGCAGCACTTAACTGGTTTCATGGAAGCCACTGTATACCAATAAAATCTTATGCAAACATCTAGAAGAGCATCACTGCAAATCTAACTTTGGATGCCTTTTTCCTTCTATAATCACTGTGTCATGAAGGAAGGGATCAGAATCCATCCACCAGAATAATGACTATCCAGAACTTTTCTTTTTGCAAGTCTCAAGAATGCCTTATGATAAAAAAACCAGACAAGACACAGATGAGGCAAAATAATGATGGGGCAGGTTCCTAGAACTGTGCCATTTAGGAATATTCCTGTGCTGTCTCAAGTAAGCCACTTCTCCCTGTCCTTATCAGGATTCCCCGGAACCACAGGTGAATGCATAGGGAAGAAAAAAAAATGCTAGCACCACAAAAACCACTCTTAATCTCTCCAACATCTGACAGCAGTGTATACAACAGTAATACAAGTATACCTCTGCAGTGTAGTTACTGGAAAACAAAACATCTACTGCTGTGTAAGCAAAATGGCCAAGTCATAGCCAGAAGGTTCTTTATGGACTTCCTTCCAATCGACCCAGACTACACAGAGTGATCAGCATAATTTCCTGAAGAGATCAGTTGAAATACAGCATTCTAATAAGAGTGCCAACATTGCATTAACAATGTCTCTAAATTGTATTAAGTTTGGTCCCACCAAATTTTGAGTCTCAAGAAGCATAAAAAAATAAGTTGCATAGAAAATTGATTCACAACTCTGCTGGCGAACGCAAGTCAGGGCAGAAAAACTACAAATGAGAAGGATTAACCTCACAATACATTGTCTCAACTTGAAGTCTGCAACGTTTTTCTCACTGCAAGGTCAACATAACTTCTAAAGCCTCAAGACTTCCAGTACTTATCAGTACTGCAGCAAGCCACTCCAGAGGCTTCATAATTGCTTCCAAGCACTATTGCAGAAGTAGCTGAAACTGTAAAAATCAAGAAATATACAAAAAAACAAACCCACCCCAAACAAATTAAAATAAACGCAGTGGGTATATTTTAGAGGCAACAGTTCCTTCCCCAAAGGACATTACAGGTGATGACAGGTCACTGAGTTCTCTTTATGAGCAAAAGCCATCACTCTAATCTATGCTTTGCCATTTGTCTTCCACCGATCTTGGGTAGGTATCAGGTAGAAATAGTATATCATTGTTCAGTATCCAACAATACACTAATAATATCACTTAGAAGAGACAATCTCTTTTTAAAAATGTATGAGAAGCAAGGTTTTGGAAGGATTCCTTTTGCAACAGTTTTAAGACTGAAGTGACTCTTTTCTAGGGGTAAAAACTCTCTTTAGAAAGTTAAACCAAAGTATCCTTCAAACCTTCTATCAAAAAGCATAACTTCATTTTTCAAAGCTGTATGAGGTTGCAAGCTTCTTGTCTCATCAGGCGAAGTAACATCAGATGAAAGGACTCTGCCTCTTTGATTTGATAAAGAAATTCATGTCAACCTCTTGGACAAGGGAAACAGCCTAAACAACTATTGATTTGTCATTGCTTGGCTAAATTTGTCTCACACAACACTCACATGTGAAAAAAAAAAAGTCCTCCTCACAAGCTACACATAGAGGTTATAATGCATGAACTGAGACACCAATAGTTATTTACATTACGGTTGTGCTCCTTTTCTTTTGCTGGCTCTTAACTAACAAACATGGTATACAGTCCTAGTCTTAGCTTCCTACCCACTCCCTCTTGTTCACCCTGACCTTGCTGTGGGCTCTATCCAGTGAGGTCTGGAAATGCTCACATTTGGAGACTACACAGCCTCTCCAAGCAACCAGTCCCAACAGTTAACTCTTCTTCAATCTTTATATTCAAGATTAAGTGTGTTTACCGAGTTTTTAGGTTGTATTTACCATTTCAAGAGATCGCACAAGTGATGTTTCTGGCTGCTGACGGGCAGGTGCAGGAACAGAGTCAGCACGTCTTGAAGGCTGATGTGCAACTGTCTGAGCGCTGGCCACAGTTTCAGAGGATCCTGACCCATGGATTTGATTTGACTCATTCAGTCTGCTACTCCTCTCTCCAGCAATTAAGTCTCTGATTCTACGTAGCTGCTCAATTGAAGCTTCCTTAGGGAAAACCAGGTGAGTTTCTCCCTGAAATTTGCACACATTAATTCAGCAGTTAATGCAGGTCTAAGCTAGTCAGCAGTTTGCATCTACAGCTAATAGCTGTAACATTTACTGGAAGTTAGCACACTAAGGCTTGGCAGGATTCACCCTCTAGTTAGGTCTCTTCAAGCAGAAGCTATTAGCTCAGGAACTTTCAGTCAGTCTACAGAAAAAGGGCTCATAACAACATGCTTCTGTTAGTAACTTATTTTACAGAACCACACATGAACAATGCAACTACAGTTTGGCAGAGAAAGCAGCAGCAACAAAAATTAACAGCAAATGTTCAGTTCTCAGTACAGCAGTGAAATGCTAGGCAACACAGGAAGACAGCCAGTGTTGGGGAAGAAGCCTCTAGAATGGCATCTGCTGGAAATTCTCTTCTATGCTGCTATCTTTTAGGTTTTGTAAGTTTTCAGATACAAAATATTCTTACTGAGACCTGTACCTAGCTTGATTTCTGGGTTACCATTTCTTCACTGTAACATGATTACTGGTAGTATAACAAAAGATTAGTAATCATGACAGAAGCAAATATCAGTGTACATAATATGAAGAAATAGGTTACTAGAAACATAAATATCCCAGAGTATTCATATTTTCAGAGTTTCAGTTTTCTACCACTGCAGCACTTCTATTTACTAAACTGAGTAATTTGTTTATCCATGGTTACATTAGATCACCTATCACTGTAGACACGGTGCTTTGTTTTTAACAATTACAATCACCACAAAACCAAATGCAGTGTATCAACTGCATGAGTCCTTATTTTTTAATTAAAAAGTGAGCTTATTAAGCAGAGACAAAAGAAGAAACAATTTTAGTTATTGCAGTTGAAGAGAAGTTTGTGAGCTCCCGCCTCAAGTGACACAGTAACGTTAACACTGAGCCAACATGCTCTTAAACATCTGACAGAAGCGGGAGAAGCATTTTCTAACATGTTTAAAATGACCAATTTATTACTGCTTGAGTGCTTCACTAGCTACACTGAGTACCTCTTGCCTAAAACACATTGTTAAAAGTAATCTCCTGAGCACCAACATGAGAATAAAGCCACAGATAATTTCTCCTTCTGCAGTCACCATTTCTTTTAGCATACTTTTCTTTTTTTTCAATTAAGACAACAATGTTAATTGACTTTACCTGAAGAGAAGGCAGAGGTCTCCTGACAGCTGGACTTAAGTAGCATAATGTATGTACCCACACAGAAGAGTGGCATCATGCAAACAAAAGTGAAGCAAGAGCTTTGCACCATTAAACAAAAGCTGAGTTTTCACCCTAGCTCTCCTGTAATTAAAAAGGCTGCTTCAAGCTTAACAAGCTTTGGCAGTTTAAGTTGCACCAAGACAAGGACCACTTCAGGACACAAGGCAATTTTAAAAATACATCTTTTTGACTGCAACAGAATCAAGAATCACTCAAGACTACTTCAGGATACAGTTTCATAAGTGTTTTAAATGGGTAAAAGTCCCATTCTCCTACTACTTCAATAGTCTGTTGCCCTCCACTGCTGTCATGACAACACTGGTTGCACGTTGGCCAAAACATGCTTCTTTTCTTTTGGGAGATTAATTTAATAAGATCAGCTCCCCTTATTTAACTGACTATGGGGCCACACAAGCCCTACTGATGGCAAGAACAAGCAGGAGAGAACCAGGACTTCTTATTTCCTTCCAAATGACTATTTCAATGCACAGTTTTACAATCACATAGATTCATAGAATGTTAGGTTGGAAAGGACCTGAAGGATCATCTCGTCCAACCTTTCTAGCTAGGAACATGGCTTAGATTAGATGGTCCAGCACCTTGTCCACCTTAGTCTTACACTTCCCTGGGGAGAGTATTCCAATGTCTGACTGTTCTCATAGTGAAATTTTTTCTTCTGACGTCCAACTGGAATCACCCCAGGAGTAACTTGCACCTTGTCTTTTCCATGTGACTCTTTGTCAAAAAGGGAGTCTCCATCCTCTTGGCAGCCACTCATTAAGTACTGGAACATTTCAGTAAGGTCTCCTCTAAACTTCCTTTTCTCCAGGCTTCGCAAACCCAGTTCTCTCAGCCTTCCCCTCTACAGCAGGCTTCCCAGTCCTTTGATCATCTTTGTGGCCCTTCTCTGGACTCTCTCCAGCCCATCCAGATCTTTTTTGTATAGTAGGGACCAGAACTGAACACACTATCCCAAGTATGGCCTGGGAAGCAGTGAGTAGAGGGAGAGATGACTTCTTTATCTCTGCTGCTCAGGCTCTTGCTGATGCAACCCAGCACCCCCATTGGTTTGCTTTGTTGCTGCTGCTGCACACTGTTCACTCATACTGAGCTTGCTGTCCATCAGGACCCCCCCGGTTCACTTTTATAGAGCTGCTCCCTACACAGGTGGATCCCAGTTTGTGCTGCACTCCTGGATTACGTTTTCCCAGGTGCAAAACCTTATAGCTGTCTTTGTTGAACTCCATAAGGTTCTTGTTAACCCACTCTTCCAGCCTGTCTAGGCCTTCTTGGAGGGTGGCTCTCCCTTCTGGTGATCATAATGCATCAGTTTTTCTAAAAGGAGGCTGTGGGGGACTGTACTGAAAGTATCAGAGAAGCCCAGGTAGACAACGTCCACCACTTGCCTTGCATCAACCAAGCCGGTTACTTTGCTGTAGAGGAGAACTGGGTTTGTCAGGTAAGCTCTGCCCCTGGTCAATCTGTGCAGGCTTTTCCCAATCACATGCTGCGTTGACTCATGACAGTGCCCAGGAGGATTAACCCCATGACTCTCCCAGGGACTGAATTAAGGCTGAGGGGCTATAATTACCTGGGTCCTCCTTTGAACCCTTCTTTTAGATGGGGGTGACATCAGCCTTCTTTCAGTCATCTGGGACTTCTCCCAGACTCCACAACTTCTCAAAGAATATGGAAACTACTGCCTGATGATGCACCCTGATGTTCACCCAACAGTGAGATGTCACTGCAAGAAGGGGTTTTCACCTTGTTTCCTACCATCTCCTTTGTGCCAGCATGAATATGCATGTATCTTGCCTTAAAGCAAATGAGTAGTGTGCCTGCACAGCAGAAGAGCAACCTTATCACAGATCAGCTTAGCTCTAGCTCCACCAGATTTCTGAAGTAGACTCATGGATATTTTCTGTTGGTGATATTTGCAAACAAGCATTGGAAGAAAATCAAGAAAATAGCAGTTGGCTTAAAATCTAGTGCCTTGCAACTGGGAAAGGAGAAAAAAATAATCAGAATTTCAAGTTTAGTGTGTAAACTGATGAAGACATCAGGAATTACTAAATTATACTCACCTCTTGAAACCCCATCTCAAACAAACATTCAACTGCTCCTCTGACAGGCAACAACCTTGTGGAAAATGCTGGATTTCCAATCCGAATTAATCTATATTTTTCTTCATAAGGATTCCTGAAGAAATTGAAAACTTTAATTATGTGTGCAAATTAAGTAAACTCTTGAAAACTAGGTAACTGTACTAAGCAGCAGTAGTCATTCATAAGGATTACTTTTTTTTTTTTAAGTTTTGTTTCCTTCACATCATGCAGACAGAATGTCAAACCTTTCTGAAACTTCGACTGAATTCATGTCCTTTTGCATTTAGCCTGGGGGGTAACAAAACTGGTTCTAAATTTCAGTTTGCAACCGAAGTTGATAATTACGTGTTTTGTAGCCCCAGCCAGCAGGGGCTTAACCTGCAGTGACACTTGAAGATAACTGGAAACCCACCTCCAGCGTTCCACCTGAACTCTGCAGCTTGATGCCAGTGATTTTAAGCCCACTACAGATGCTTTGCTAAACTTCCTGGTCCATAGGTTAAACTATGGTGGTCACTTTACTTCTTGAAGGGCCAGCCCTCAGCTTCCCTCTTCTTCTTTCAACTTTTCTAAACCTTCTTCTCTCGCCTCTTTCTTTAAAAGCAGTCAGCCCAGGAGCCTCTGCTTCCTGTCACACAACACAGGCTCTGTGAGTAGCTGACGAACCAGACATACAGAGGGAGGGGCAGCTCATGCATCTTGAGTTGCTTGAAGACATCCAGGTCAACCATATGTGCTGGTGTGTATACACAACCTTCACAGCCACCTTATAAAAATTCAACTATGATTTAATTCTTTGTAACATAATCTCACTGACTCTGGAGAGGCAACAGAAAAATCGAGTTGATATTTTAGCATAACTCGTGATGCATCCACTAATATTTAGGTGCTTAAATGCTTGAAGGATCTGGGCTAACGCAGGTTTTTATGTTTAAGGCACGAAATAAGCCCTCAAAACAAACCAACCAGCAATAAATAAGGAAATAAAAATTCAAGCCACTACCGGCTAACGTGAAAAATAACCTTATGTTTAAATAATGTAAAAAAAAAAAAAGAAGAAGTGAGATGCTTTTGAACTTGGCTAATTACATAACAAAACGGAACCATCCGGACACATTGCTGCGTGTGAACGGTTTCCCGGCAGGTCCCTTCTGGAGCGGTTAGTGACCCGACGGGACACACTCCGGTTTGGGAAGGCCGAGCCGCAGCGCCCGCCCTGCCCG
>NW_009952263.1:4726912-4729126 GCF_000747805.2 Chaetura pelagica | reverse complement strand
GCCGCGCATGCGCAGGGCGACCCGCCTCAGCGCCGCGCCCGGGAAGGGAAGGGGAAGGAAGGGGGGAGGCTTAAAGGCCCAGAGGCCGGGAGCCTTGTTGCTCATGGAGCCACAGAACGTCTCGAGTGGGAAGGGAGGCGTGGGGGTCATGGAGCCCAAGTCCCTGCTGCGCTCCTCCTCCCCACTACCTAAAACTAAGCTGTGTGACCAAGAGCATCGTTCAGGTGCTCCCTGGGCTCTGACAGGTGCCGTGACTGCTTCCCTGGGGAGCCCGTTCCAGGGACCAGCTGCCCTCCCAGTGAAGAGCCTTTTCTTCACGTCCAGTTTGAACTTGCCCTGACACTGCTTCATTTCATCTCCTTGTGTCTTCCCACTGTCCTTCTCACGTGAAAACCGAGCTGTTCCTACCTGTCACGCCAGACGTGGCGAGCAGCTCGGTTTCCGTTCAGGTCATGCACTGTGGTTTCTGCATCCGGAAGCAGCAACAACAAACAGTGTCCTGTTCTGTACTGGTGCTGTTGGCGTATGGGTACATGTAGTTTGAAGGCCCTCCTGTGAAGTCAGTGATCAGCTCTTACCTCTGTGTTCTCTGTCAGCGTTTAAGCTCCGGCGTTGAGGAGGACGCTTGACACAGGAATGTGGCAGCCAAGTTGGGAGAGAGTAAGAATGGGCACCTGAGGTGTGCAGATAGCAGAATGGGGATCAGATGGTGACCGGGATTAGAACAAAGGAACACAGTGCAGGCAGGAAAACTGTGGCCAGGAATTAGCTAAGGTGAAACATAAAACAGGCCTGGAAGAGGCTGCAAGGCCCTGAAGAGCTGCTCCTGCACCTGCATCTGATGGCTGTGAGTTACATGGCTATGTACCATTTACTGCCTAAGTTTTGACAGTTCCTAACCGCTCAATGCTGAAGTGTGTTGCTTTATGAATATTGCATCAAGGAAAACGATGGGAAATGACAAGGTTTGCCTCATGACCGTAGCATTACCCTCGTGTACATTATTCATAGAAACATAGAATGCCAGGTTGAAAGGGATCTCAAGGACCATCATGCATCAAAAGAAGCATGGCCAGAAGGTGAAGGGAGGTGATTCTCCCCCTCTACTTTGCTCTAGTGAGACCTCAGATGGAGTACTGTGTCCAGCTCTGGAGCCCCCAACACAAGAAGGACATGGAGTTGTTGGAGTGAGTCCAGAGAAGAGAGCTGGGGTTGTTCAGCCTGGAGAAGAGAAGGCTCCATAGAGGCTTCATAGTGGCCTTCCAGTACCTGAAGAGGCTACAGGGAAGCTGGGGAGGGACTCTTTTACTAAGGCTTGTAGCAAGAGGACAAGGGCTAATGACTTAAAACTTGAAAAGGGGAGATTTAGGTCAAACGTTAGGAGGAAATTCTTCACTATGAGGGTGGTGAGACACTGGAAGAGGTTGCCCAGGGAAGTTGTGGAAGCCCCATCCCTAGAAGGCTTCAAGAACAAGTTTGATGGGACTCTGAGCAATCTGATCTAGTGGGAGGTGTCCCTGACTATGGATGGGGGTTGGATCTAGATGATCTTTAAGGTTCCTTCCAACCCAAACCATTCTATGATTCTACGATCATCTGGTCCAACCCTTCTCGCTAGGAACAAGGCTTAAATGAGATGGCCCAGCACCTTGTCCATCTTACAAGTGCCCAGTGTTGGGGAATCCATCACTTCCCTGGGGAGATTATTCCAATGTCTGACTGCTCTCATCGTGAGAACACTCTGCACGCTGTTCACTCGCTGTGAGCTGGCTGCCCACCAGGACCCCCAGCTCCCTTGCACAGCCCTGTTCTCCACACAGGTGGGTCCCAGTCTGCGCTGCGCTCCTGGGTTGTTTCCCTTTGAGACCGCACGTTTGCTCGGGCTTTTTTTTTCTGGGGGTTTATCTCCTTTTGCGTGTTTTAAAGGCGTGTTTTGCGGAGCTCAGTGATTTCCTTTGCTTTTTCCAGTTCCCAGTGCTACTCAGCCCCTTCCTTGCCTGCCCGCACCCGCCAACCCAGCTCCGAGCTCCGACCGCCGCCCCGGGACCCGCCCCGGGACTGCCGAGTTACCGATCGGCCCGCACCGCTCCTTACCGATCCAGACATCGGGAATCGGCTACAAAGCCCCGCGCCGTCGGAAGGGGCGTGGGAGGAAGAGCGAGGCCCAGCGGAGCAGGGTAGAGTGGCCGGCGGGGGTTTTGCGGGGGTCCGGCG
>NW_009952263.1:4697679-4726809 GCF_000747805.2 Chaetura pelagica | reverse complement strand
GCCGCGGGTCTTCGGTGCGGGTTTGACGCCTGGTTTAGGCGTTTGAAAGAGTTAATGCCCTTTAAGCACCGGTGGCGTCCTGCAGCTCTTGTTCTCGGAGAGAAGTTGTTACCCCCCATTTGGTTTTCTCCTTGGCGTTGCTTGGGTCAGACCAGGAATCGCCCGGTTTTCTTAACGCAGATAATGGCATTTTATTAAAACCTGCCTGCGGCGCTGGGCTCACGCTGCTCGAAAGGCCTCTGCCTTTAGCCCTCCGGTTTCGTTATTAAATGCAGGCTAATTGGCTCGAGATAAATAAAATTATAAATCCGGGTCAGGAGCTAAAGCAGGCTCCTTTAAAAAACCCCATCTGCTTTAGAAAGTGCTATTTTTAGCGGGGTTTTTTTGTAACCCTTCTCTGTCGTCCTGCCACAGAAAAGACCGGGTCTGCCTATTCTGGCTGGAGTGCCTCAGCCTCACAGCTGCACACAGGTCCTGTCCAGCTCCCTGTGTTCTCCCAAAGACATGGAGGTTTCACGGTGCCCTTTTTATCAGGTGAAACTCAGGCGGCCCGTGGCAATTGCGTTGGCAGAGCTGTGCGGCAGCCTCTGCCCTGCCCCAGCCACACACCAGTGCCAGCAGCCAGACCAGCTCCTGACCCGCTGGGGACCCAGGCAAGGCCAGAGAGGGACTGCAAAGCCAGAGCATGCCTGGCAGTGCACATTCATATCCATCAGCAGCTTAAGCTAGAAGACACCCCCGTAGATGTCCACAAAGCCAATGTGTTTCTCTGCCTTGTCTGCCATAACACATACAATTCCCAATTACAGACACAGAAACCACATCCCCTTCTGTAGGGTTGAATATGGGCTTTTGTGTAAGAAGGAGGCTGTTACATTATAATACAGTGTATTTGAAGTGTTTTTCCACATCAGCTGCTTTATTGCTGGGTTTGTGTCTTCTTTTTGCCCCAGTTACAGGAATGTGCTTGGAGTGATTGATTTCCACCATGTTCTCCCAGTGCTCACAAGATATATTAAAGATTGCAAATCTACATCTCCGGAGCCTGAATTTAAATCTGCATTTACGAAACCACAGAAGAACATTCAGCAAGTCGCTGCCTGCATGTCGCAGGAAAGTAGTTGTTACAGGTATTGGCTTAGTGTCCCCTCTTGGTGTGGGGACTCAGTTTGTGTGGCAGCGCCTTCTCCAAGGAGACAGTGGGATTGCAGCGCTAGAAGGGGAAGAATATGCAGGTATCCCATGTAAAGTGGCTGCTTGTGTGCCCAGGGGAAATGAGGAGGGTCAGTTCAGTGAAGAAAGCTTTGTGTCAAAGTCAGAGATCAAATCCATGAGTTCTGCCACTGTCATGGCCATCGGGGCAGCAGAGCTGGCAATGAAGGACTCTGGCTGGTCTCCCCAGTCTGAACAAGATCACTTAAGTGCTGGTGTGGCAATAGGGATGGGAATGGTTCCGCTGGAAGAGATTTCTGATACAGCTGCTTTATTTAAAGCAAAGGGTTATAACAAGGTCAGTCCATTCTTTGTCCCAAAGATTTTGGTCAATATGGCAGCAGGCCAGATCAGCATTAAATACCAACTGAAAGGGCCGAATCACGCTGTGTCAACTGCGTGTACCACAGGCGCACACGCTGTTGGAGACTCCTTTAGATTTATTGCTGCTGGTGATGCTGATGTCATGTTGGCTGGAGGGACTGAGGCTTGCATTAGTCCTTTGTCCTTGGCTGGATTTGCAAGAGCTCGGGCTCTCAGCACGAGTTTTAACTCAAGCCCTAAAATGGCCTGTCGACCGTTTGATTCGCAGAGAGAAGGGTTTGTTATGGGAGAGGGTGCTGCTGTGCTGCTCTTGGAAGAGTATGGACACGCTGTACAAAGAGGTGCTAGGATCTATGCAGAAGTTTTAGGTTATGGACTCTCTGGTGATGCTTGCCACATAACAGCACCTAATCCAGAGGGAGATGGTGCATTCAGGTAAGAACTATATGTTGATTATTATGGCTACTTTGTACATTAATTATAGTGGATACATTTGTTTCTGTCATCGTATGCTTTTCTCAGAAAAATGCTGTTTGAGCTTGAATTAATTTTCCAAAAGCCCGAAAACATAATCTGAAAAATGAAGGAGCTTCTGGTAAGGTTTTGCCCCAATTTTCTTTTTTTATTAACAAGATGAAGGCCAGTTCTTGCTATAATCAGCCTTTTTACGTAGAGTTACTACAACTTTATGTGAAAATATTTTGTGTTTGGTGCCTACAGCTGTTCACACAAAAAAGTCTGAATGGAAACCTCCTTTTAAAAATTGTTGTGGTATTATATAACTTTTTCAGGTTCTGCTTCAGCTTTCATCTACAGAGATGAGAGACCCTACTGCAAAAATGGGTTGTGTTATTAGTTGTGGTCTGAAAGGGGAATAGAGTTCTTAAAGAAATCCCAAGCGATGAAAGCTGTAGAGCACTTTGAGGGTCTAGTTTCTTAGAATAGTTACTGTACGTGTAATTAACATTGATTCTGGCTAGTCTTATTTGGAAAAGACTTCAGGTCTTCATGGGGAATGTATTGTATGTATCATATGCCAGTGCTACAATGATTTTTAAGTACTTCATTGATGCAACTAAAATTGTTGGTGGCAGAGCATAACAGAAATACACTTTAGCACTGTTCAGTGAGATGGTTAATCATTATTGCTTATCTCATCAAAACCAGGTCACAAACTAGGTGATACTAATCTAATACTTATCATTGACCTATTTAAATTGTCAGCTAAATTACATTTGTAAGTTTGTAAGTTTTGTGCAGACTGAATGCTATTGCTGACACTGGAATCTTTAGTTGTTTGTATTTTTCTGATCACATGTGAATATTAAATAGCAGAATTCAATATGTCACTGCACAAATAGATCAACCTGCTGCATGGTATTGTAAAACTCTGCATCTGTATTGGGTGAACAGATTTTTCAAGACATGTCATACCAGGTTTCCCTCTATGCTATTTGATTCATATTCAATTATTCTGCAGATTTAGGTGTGAGCTGAGTAATCAGGAGTGTCTCCTCTCAGATTTTCAGATTTGTTTACCCCTGGGGGTGATACTGCAAGATATTGTAACAGATTTTTTTTAATATATAAATTAAAGTAACAGTGGGTAGCAGTTGGACGTTAATCTTGGCATCTCCGACATATTGAGCCTTTACGCCCATGAGATGAGATAATATACTTTAATGCAGTCTTCAAACCAATATTTCATTACTGAAGTGGTGTATGGATTAAATCTGAAGTGTATATGATTCTCTTACTTTTCTGTAGGAATTGTATTTGCCACGTCAAAAGACTTCTAGGGAATACATTTTTTGTCATATTCTAATAACTACTTCTGTTGGGAACTAATGCATGTGTTGGAATAAACCTGCAGCTAAGGAGAGGTAAAGCCAGACTCAGAAGTGTGGCTGTGAAGTGTGTTCCACACAATAAATGTTATCTCCTTAAGTAAATATGTTCCCTGCAGCTGACATATTTAACCAAATTAATGTGTGTTTTCCGCATGGTTGATCAGTAACCTTTTTTGCCTGAATGTTGGTTCACTGTCAGTGACCTTCAACCTAAGCTAAGCTGGATGCTTCTGTACAGGAGACATTTAAATTTGTCCAGCAGCCTTTGCTGTCTTTTTTTGGATCTTCCTTTTTATTTACTTACTTTTCATACATTTCTAAAGATCATTTGACTTTTGCTCAGAAATATGTCATTAAGCTTTATATGCAAGGAGAGGTATGTGATTCATCTCCTCCTTTCTGTGGGAAATCTGTGAGAAAATCACAAGATGGAGCTGTATCAGTCCTGTTTTTTTTTGTAAAAAAGCATGTTTTCTAAAGGCAGTGATGGTCCACAGGTCATCATGAGTCAGAATGGAATATACCACGGCAGGGTAGAAAAGCATGACTTTCAGTAAATTTCATTTTATCTATGGGAATTTGTGGTATCTCCTTGACATCTTCTAGCCTCTGGAAAGCATGCTCATAAGGAGGATGAGTGCAGAGCTTTTATTTCATTTCACAATATTTTTGTTTGATAGAGTAATTTTTTTCCTAAATCCCTAATACTGTAAATACAAGGGGAAATAAAATGTAAAAATCAGGTGATCTTCTTTTCACTTATGATGGGGAAGGGGATTGCTTGGACCATTGTACTGAATGTTACATAAATGCGTCCTTACACCAGAGAAGCTTCACTGGAGGGAACCTTAGTTTTTGTAATAATTTCAGGTAGTTATTTATCTCAAATGTTTTCAATTTTTGCATTGAAAAGGATATTTTAAATATTAACGTAGTCTGTAGAGACTGTTGTATCTTCTTTCTTTCTCTCTATATTTTTCCCAACTGTGGAATTTTTAGCAGCAATTCTAATTTTGTAGTGGGTCTCACCACTTACTGTCTCTCTCTCAGGTGGCTCAATGTAAATGCTAGTGTGTTTAATTAGATGAATCCATTTCTTGTAATTTAATCTCTGGTAAAGTATGTCATGCAGATTTATAAAAATAAACTTTTTAAGACACCCTGTACTTCTGCTTTTGATTTGTTCTTGTGTGTTAGTGACAAAAATAAAATGGAAAATTCAGCATTCTTTTTTTTTTTTTTCCTTAGGTGTATGTCTGCAGCAATAAAAGATTCTGGTATCAAACCTGAAGACGTAACGTATGTCAACGCACATGCAACTTCTACACCTCTGGGAGATGCTGCTGAGAATCAAGCAATCAAGAAACTTTTTAAAGATCACTCACGTAATATTGCAGTTTCCTCAACAAAAGGAGCAACAGGACATCTCTTGGGGGCTGCAGGAGCTATTGAAGCAGCTTTTACTGCACTGTCCTGTTACCATGGAATTTTGCCACCTACTCTAAACTTACAGAAAACAGAGCCAGAGTTTGATCTCAATTATGTCCCTTTAACAGCTCAGGAGTGGAAAACTGAAAAACGGCGGATAGCACTCACAAATTCCTTTGGCTTTGGGGGCACCAATGCAACTTTGTGCCTTGCAAGTGTTTAGTTTAGGCTGCGTGTGGTGT
The DNA here is from genome assembly GCF_000747805.2 of Chaetura pelagica. NCBI lineage: Eukaryota > Metazoa > Chordata > Aves > Apodiformes > Apodidae > Chaetura > Chaetura pelagica. The sequence continues at coordinate 4,721,753 of NW_009952263.1, read as the reverse complement.
GAACAATGGCACCGAGAAAGATTTTCTGTGCTGCCACCTTTGATGTGTACTGTGATCTTTTCTCAGCTTTGAGAATTGCTCATTTGATACTTAAGAACTTTGTTCACCCTAACATTTACATCAGCAATTATTTTAGAAGGATGGAATTTCTTTTACTCATTTTAATAAAAATAAATGACAGACTTATTCTTTGTATGGTAAAGAAGTTTTTTTTTCTTGACTGAAAGAGCAGACATTGATCCTCCTGTTTTTTCTCTAGCATAGGTTTTTCATACATGTGTGGCACAGAAATTGCTTGCAAACGTTTATGCAAAAGTGAAGCTGGCTGACAGGTTAGGACTCCACCAGTTGTGACTTATGACTGACTGCATGATGATAAAAGGTTTAAGACTGAGCTCCCCTTTGTTAGCTGTTCCATTCATAATTCTGCCTTTTTCCTAATTTTAAGTTGTGTCAAATATCATAGACTTATGCACATTCTTCTACACAGATGACATTCAGAAGACAATAATATAGGAGCTAATTTCTGAGAGTAGTTCAGGGTTGTTTGTTTTTCTTCAGCTTTATTAATTTCCAGCTCTTGTGTTACCTCATTAGTCATGGTGTGGAGCAGTAACAGTGAAGTATGCATACAGTGGCTTGTACATCTTCCATGTCCCACAAGGGATAGCAGTAGTCGGTGATTACCTGCTTTGTTCTGAAATTTGAGACAAGAATAGTAAGGTAGATATTCAAGTATGGGACTGAGGATTTAAAAAATAGTTTCACTAAAAGGAAAAAGGATTCCTGAAACCCCTCATTGTTCTTCCAAAATAGAACTAGCCAAACTTGGAAAAGTAAGGAATCTTTTAGCCAAAAAAACCACAACAACACAAACAGAAACATGTACAAGAAGTAAATCTGGGTCTTGTGTTGAAGATGAGGAAGGGGAAGAAAGAGAACAGGCAGCGAAATTATGCCTAAATCTGACATATTGATGGTAGTGTAGGTTGTCTTCTGCAAAGAACAAATTAAGGACTTCCGCTGTTCCTCATGGTCCCAGTCAGCATCTAAGCCAAGTAGCGCCTCGATCAATAGTGCAGATGTGAGTAAAGTCAGATTCCCAATTGGTGGGTTAGTTTTTTAAAGGACTTTTTACCAGTTTTCTTTTTGAAAACATCAGTCTCAGCCTTTGACCCATGTAAGTGGAGGCAAAGTAACTCACTGGATTAAAAGGATGTATAAAGTAGCTGTACCACAAGTACATTTAATTCTGGAAAGAGATTACTCATGGCTATCGGGAGGCTTTGCAGTACCCTAAAAACTCATTATTTATACAAATGGTCTGAATAGTGGTATGGAACAGCATAATTTTTGCGTTTGCTGTCTTTACTGAATAGAATGCTAAAGAAAATAATAAGAAAAATGCAGTTGGAGATTAAGACTCTTTCAGATGCTGAGCTCACACAGAACAATGCAGTCCAAAACAGATTAATGAATAATAAGCCTGAAAGTAAAACAATGTATTACCAAAGGAAAGTGTAATAGCATACAAACTGGAGAGAGTGTGGGAATTTGCTGTTGGGAAAAATACCTACAGGCCTCTTAGCTTGCAATAGTTAATAGTAGCAGTGCAATGAATGAGGATGTGGATTGCATGCAATATAAAAGGTAGAATATAAAATTCATCATTACTTTCTGAAAATTATATGAAAATATTAATTCACAATCCTTCTGGTAGCTGTCTCCTCAAGGCTGGATTTTTAAAATTAATTTGGAAGAAATAATGCGGTGAATTCCTTCTGGAGATATTTTTTCAGGTAGCTGTAATCTAGGGTGGAACGTTGGAAAACTAGATAGTGCTGCATTACTGTGGACCTGACGTACAGTCTGACTAAACTCATCCAATCTTGTTACACAGCTGCGGAACTGTAATTAATATTGTGACAGAGAGATACACTTCTTTTTTTCTCTGATAGCTGAGATCGTGACCCTAGAGGTGTTTGATTCAGACTCTTGTGTACCAACCATGAAAAGACAGATTATACTGTCACACAGAAAAATAAAACAGAAACTGAAATGATTAAAAGATCTTTCTCCTCACTTCAGCTTATTGGAATTTAATAATCTGCTGCAGGTAACCTTTAAACCATGACAACTTTGTGAAAATAGCTAATGTAGGTGTTTTGATAATGGACAATTTTAAAAGGCCTAGATGCAGTAGTAAATAGTCTGCCCTATATGGAACTAATATATATATATTTAAAATCAATAGAGCCAAAGCTTAATCCCTATTTATTTGAATATTTTTTATAGGTTTCATGTTTGTTTACTTGTTTGGAGTAAATTTTTTTTTTATCACATACTCCACTGATCTGATCAGGGACTACTTATTGCTAATTCCTGCTTTATTATGATAGCTGCAAAATTAAAAGGAAAATAAATCTGTTGCTCAACTATTAAGTGGACAAATTGACCAACATATTAAAACTGAATGTTTTCTGTTAAAATGCTCCCTTCATCTTAACAATCAAGAGATGTAGTAGTCTGGAGTTTGGATTAAAAAACCTTAATATTTATGGAGTTGGAGCTATAAGCTTATATAAGCTTGGAGTTACATACAATCTGATAAACAAAGCTTGGAAATGTTGTTTGTGTTTCTTTTGAAATCTGCATCTGAAGTGGTGCAACACACTTGTGAGAGGCAAATGCTCCAGGTGGGATCACACCTAAGTGGCTAAAGCCAGATGGCAGCTCTGGAGATCACCTAGTCCAGACTCCCTGCTCAAACCATGGCCAACTAGAGCAGGTTGCTCAGGGCTATGTTCATCTAAGTTTTGAGTATCTCCAAGGATGCAGACTCCACAATCTTTCTGGGCAACCTGTGCCAGTGCTTAGTCACCATCACTGTAAGAAATGTCCTTCATTTAAATGGAATTTCCTGTATTTAAATTTGTGGCCATTTCCTCCTAGCCTTCCACTGGACACTAGTGAGAAGAGTCTGTCTCTCTTCTTCTTTATTCCCCGTGAGGTATTTATACACATTGATAACACCCCCTGGAGCCTTCTCTTCTCCAGGCTGAACAGTCCGAGCTCTCTTCCCCTCTTGCAGTTCTTCCCTAGCCTTCTTATAGGGTCCTTTCAGGTATTGGAAGGTTGCTATAAGGTCCCCCGTGGAGCCTTCTTCAGGCTGAACAACCCCAACTCCCTCAGCCTGTCTTCATAAGACGGGTACTCCAGCCCTCTGATAATTTCTGTGGCCCTCCTCTGGACATGCTCCAACAGGTCTATGTCCTTCTTGTGCTGGGGGCTCCAGAGCTGTACACGGTAGTCCAGCTGAGGTCTCACCAGTGCTGAGTAGAGGGGAAGGATTGCTTCCCACAACCTCCTGCTGACGGTCTTCCTAAGCTTTTGGCTTTCTTTGCTGTAAAGACAGCTGGTCCATCAAGACCACCAGGTCTTATTTTGCCAAACTGACATCTTGCAAAAGTCAAGCCACTGCTCAGGGTTGATTATTGCCTGTCTCTAGAAAGAGTTTGTTAAAATGACAAACTTCATTTCATTTTGGACTTCCATAGCTTGTTCAGCAAGTGTAGAGAGAACATGTTCCTCATTTCAGTTTACTCAGGTTAGTTTAGATCAGTGAGCATAAGTTTTTTTCTGAAGCATATAGCACATTTTTTATTTATGAAAGAATTTATAAAATAATGTCTTGCCAATTTCTAAATGATTTCAAATTAACATCCAGTTAAAGCTTGAAAGAAGTCCTGAGCAAAAGGTTTTCTTTTCAGTAAAAATGAGTCATAGTTTTCTAATATTAGAATAAAAGTTAACAATAAGTATATACTTAGCTCTAAGTATTTCAAAGCATATATAGCATTGTTTTGGACAAAGAACTAGCTAATGCAAAGACTTTCTTTAGTTGCAAGTCAGCATGTTTTCCTGCTGTCATCAGCTGATGATAATTTGCCTTTCTTGTTTGGAATCTAAGTGTGCTTTAGATTGTATTTCATGATCTCTTAAGCCATCAATGAGCCTGTAGTGAAGAGAAACGTGTCATTCCAAACCACTGGGTGGCCTTGTCCTATCACCCATCCCACTCGACCTGACAGCTGGGGCCATGGGTGGGACTGACATGCTGGGGGGTCCACACCGAGTCCCTTGGCTCTTTCAGAGTATTTTGGGGTGGCCTCTTGTGGGACTATCCTTTTGAGTTTGGGAATCAAATGTGGCATGGGAAACAGTTGGTACAAAAGGCTCCAGGAGGTTTGCTCCCAATCCGTTGTGATGTTATTTGTCTTTCCTTTGTGTATTCAAGCTTTTTCCATTTTAATTAAGTCAAAAGCAAGGTTGAGGGACAGTTGGATGGTGCAGGATGTTTGTTGAAATAAAGTGAAAAATCTTTGTGATAAGAGATATGAGAAACTCTGCTGATATAAAAACATGATTGGAAGCATTCTAGGAAATGGATTTTGGAAAGCAAAGCAGGGAAGCATTTCAGAGGTTAATGACTCTTCAGGTATTGTGAAAAAAAACTGGCATAAGTTTGCAAAAACATTAGTTTTGCCATCTGTTGTTTAACACAAACTTTTTTACCTGATAAACCTTTATATTGAAGCTGGACAAGTTCTGAGGAAATGTTTCTGAATACCTTTTTCTCCCACACTGTAGGATTTGGTCTTTCAGCTGTATATGCTTGTCTTATTCTAAAGGGAAAAACAGATGTTACTGTATCAGAGAATTAAAAGAAGCTGCACTGAATGTTTTTCTTTCCCCACTGCCCTCTTTTTTTTTTTTTTTCATCTTCACTCTTACCACTTTTCCTAATTTGTGTAAATAATACATTACCACTAGATTTTACTATCTGAAAAATAAAAAACAAAACAAAACAGAAACAGATTTGGCTATATTTTCTCAGTTTGAATCATCAAGGTGTGCACCATTTAAAGCAATAAACACCCCAAACTTTGGAATGTATTTAACCTTGCTTTATAGAAGTGCAGATTTCAAGGAGAAGCCCAACCCTATGTGTGTAAAATGCAGCTGGAATAGTGGAGTATATTGCAGAATTGAAATAATTAGTGCTTTTAAGAGCATGTAAAAATCCTAATTGCACTGCTTTTCCTGGAGTGTCTTTGTTCAATGGCTTATGAAAAGGTACCATTTAATCTTCTTCGTTAGCACTAGAAATGGACTAACATGCTTGCATGGTACCTGACAGACCTAGACTACATCCTTTTTTTATCTCAGAGGCTCTTTGTGTGGCTTCAATCAAGTTACCAAGGTTCAGGGTCAAGTTCTTAAATAAGCACTTTAAAATATTCTTATCTTCCTTTGTTTTTGATACATAAACCATGTTTCACCTGAAACAAAAAGGCATTTGATCCTTAAGTACCTTTATGAGTTTGGGCAAATCTTGCAGGAATTCTATTCATTATCTGGACACTACCCCATCTCCCTACCTCTTATGGTGTGGGAAGAATAACTACCCTCACTATTCAGAGTCTATAGTAATGTTGGCCCAAATTCACAAGCTAGTTTTTTAAAAATAGGAAATTGAAGCTCAAATTAGCATTTTTCACAGCTAAGACCATAGTGAAAACATTCCTTATGTCTGGTTATTTCTATCAAGATCATATAAGCTCTTCAGTTTAATCAGCATAGATTGACTCACTTGAGGTAAGAAATGATTCTGTATATATCACATTTTTTGAATTATCTTTAGTTTCCATTTTTTTGAGAAGACAGGCCTCTGTTTGATTTCTAAAGCTAGCACCACTGACAGGAAAAAAACTATCATTGCAGCAGTTTAATAACCTAAGGAAAATGTATAATAGTTTCTGCTTGGGCAGGAGACACCACTTCAACTTTTGTAACAATGATGATTAATTTCAACTTGGTAGAAAACCAATTTTCCACCCTGAGTTATTGAACTGTAAATAAATATGCTAGTATCAATTGCTTATAGTCAGTACCTCTGTGTGGGAGGCACAATAATTTTAGTATGACAGGTAATATACAGAAATACCAAACTGGTAGTATATAGGGCTATTGCAGCCCAAAGTCTGTGGCAATATATGTTAATAGGACTGAAGAGTTGTAAAATAATAATAATAATAAGGATTGAAAACAGACCTATGCTCATAAAAGCACAAGAAATTCAAAATAGGAACTATAATTGAAAAAGAGAGGAATATTTTTTAATGTGGATCTCATAGTTTTCCTAGAATGCTATAAAGCTGATTAGATGTTAAATAGCTGGGAATCCATATGTTAGTTAATATAGTTTTGTAGTTTCCCTTTTTGGTCATCGTCAGGATCCTGGTGTTAAATGTTACTGCTATAAGCAGTGATTAGTTGTTGTTTCATGCCTAATGGAATGTTTCCTGGAGTTCAGAATGCCATCAAGCATGCTCCAGGCTGAAACAAGGCATAAAAGTTATCCTAGGAGTTAATTTGGGAGTTAATTCTTGTAATGTATTGAGTTTCATGGAAGGAAGAAAGAAAAAAAGCAGATGGGCTGCTGACATTGAGCTTAATATAGAATATTTGTAGACAATAATTTCTGAGTGAGTTTCAGAAAAGAGTAATTCTACCAGCTATTTAATTTTTTTAAAAGGAACCATTATAATTTCTGTTTTTTCCTGAGGACTTTTTCCCAGGAATGGTATCTATTGCCCAGAGAGGCTTACATGCAACTTAGGATCATCTGTTTGTATTTAATGTGAAAGTTTTTGAGTGCTGCGTTAAATCACCAAACAATGCTCCAGGAATTTCTTAAATCAATGGTAGGAATTCTTTCAGCTCTTGAGAAAATTTGATGCCACTTAGATAGTAGAACCAGCAGGTTCAGCCACCTCCATAGTTGTTTCTATCAGTGGCCAGTCAACTCCTCTAAGCTTGGTGACCACTCTAAGGCCCTTGCATGTGTGTGCAGAAGGCCAGGCCAGTACAGCTGAGATTGCACTTTGCTGGTCCTGATCTAACAAATCTTGATCTGCACCCAGCCCAGGATGTGTAAAGAGAAATACTGCGTGCAGCACTAGACCAAAAACAGCCTCTGGAGCCAGGCTTATCCCAGCAGTACTCGTTAGCTATCCCTTGCTTCCACAATAAAAAATGCTTAGACATTTACATCAACTAACTCATCCCAAGGGTAGGCCTTGTCTCAGCCTTGTCTATTGAAATATCAAGAAGCAGAAATTCTCCTTTCTAGGATGGAGAGGAAAAACTATAATTGTGCTGGGACTGAGTGGCAAGGAGGATGCTGGGTGACCATCAAGTCTCTCTGCTCATTCCCTCAGCTGAGTGCTTGGCAGTCATGTGTGCAAGCTTGTGTTGGGTGTGGAAGAGAGAATCAAAAGATACAGGTGCCAAGATCGTCTGGCATGCAAAGGGAAATGAGAGTGAATTTGGGCAGATGGGAGCATTGCCTTACATAGGAGAGAAGAGGAAGGAAGGAATGCATTAAAGCCTCTCACAGACAAAAAGATAGGGAGAGGGCCCAGAAGACACACACACAGTATCAGGTATAGGGATAACTGGTGGAACCCAGAGGACCAGTAGGAGTGAGGGACCTCCAGAAAAAGATGAACTACTGTAATCAGATAATTTGTTCTGGGGTTATTATCTAAATATGAAATACATGGAAAGATATGAAGCACATGTTCATCTGAACAAGATGATGTCTGGGAGCAGCAAGTTTGACAGCTATAGGAGAATTTCCATACTTTTTTTTTGCATATTCTAGTATATAATGAAGAAACAAAATCATATTGCTCTCTCCTCACAATCCCAGTTTAACATGATTCTCTCCATTGTATAGAGAGAGGATCTGGGAATCAGTAAGAGACTGAAAGACTGAAAGCTGGAAACAATTTGGGAAATATTGCTTTCTGGCTTATGTGCAGTCCATTAGATCTCATTGTCTATCCCATTGGCTTTTTGAGCAGAAGCTCATTACCTGTACATTGAAACTGGTTCATAAGGACATATAATAAATTTCTTAATTTGAATATAAGGAACCTATGCATTTTGCAGTGAGATTTTTTAGGGGCAACATGCAGACAAGGCCTGTGGAATAATCAACCTGGCCTTCTAAAACATCTGATGGGGAGGCAATTTTTGCAACCTGAGGTAACTAAATGTATCTTTCTGTTTCCTGGCAAATGAAACACCTACATTTCAATCTGAGTCTGATCTAAATCCTGTAAGTCAACCTTTGTTTTCTTTGTTTGTTTTGTTTGTTTGTTTGTTTTAATGTTTATTGTAAGCATACCTTTCATTTAACTGCGAGGTGGAGGATGTATGATTTTCACTCTTTGTATGGGAACATGAGAGAATTGCCTCTGTCTGCCTGTTTGGAAAGGGAGGAGAATGAGAACCTTTGTCATGGTTGCAGTGTTCATCAGTGCTTCTTCCTTATTAGTGAAGACAAATTCCTCATAACACATGACCTTCCTAGCAGAGTACATGGGGGTGGAGTTCATAGAAATCACTCTCATTGAGAGAGAGGAAAGGACATTTACTTGACAGATTAAGATTAATTTTGAAGTTAAAGAAAACAACAACAAAGAAACACAACCCCCTGCCCCCAAGCCCCAAACATTTTAAAGCAAGAAATGGCAAGAGAAGCAGATCCCTGAGACTGTTAGCAAATTGTACAGGGAGTCTGCCGCTGCAATAAAGTCAAGGAGTAGTAGGTTTTCTATTCACATCTGGTTTAGAGACAGTCTGGTCATAATTCAGCAATATAAGGTGGAATGAGAGTAGAGGACATCTTTGTTCTGTGTTAGGCAGATCAAATGTGTGTGGAAGACAGTGTTCAGAATGACAATTGCTGAAGCCCTTAATAAACAGAACATGCTACCCCAGAGGCAGATATATTATCCAACAAGCTTGGTTAAGTTACTGCTGGATGCATTTGGGATTCTCTCCAATGTCATGCTTACAATGGGAGTGAATAATTTGGCCTTTACTCAATTAATTAGTCTTTGTTTCCCCTCTGACTGGCAATGAGGGTGCTGGTTGCTGTGGTCGTGTTTGGAATGCGAGTGTCTCTCTGTTGGGAAATAGACTGACAAAAAAGATCTCATTCCAATGGGTCACCTTCCCTGAAATAATCATGCTTACTGATGACCTTAGCTGTATTTACTGTTTAGAAACAGAAATTTTAGAGAGTGCCTAGGAAGAACTTGTACCTGGTCACCACATCACTGGGACATTCTCATTTCTGTACTGAATAATTTGTTCCTGGACTGCTGGCACTGTGGAGTAACACTGTTCTCTTCTGAAACAGCTAAAAAACGAAGACTTGTGGTTCACACCATATTTGTGAGCCCGGAGTTTACTGGCTGACACCAAGGTTCATTTGCTAGCACACTGTTCTGTACTGGGATGTTATGGATTCCAGTCTTGTACTGGGCTAAATTATTCTGCACCTCATAGGGGATGTTATAGGACAGTTTCAGGAAGGATTGTTTTAATGTCTCTTCCACTTAATGCCAGTAGATCTCCAGATGAAACCTTAGAAGTCCCCCACTGAAAAAAAAGTGTGTATTTCATTTTCTGGCCCCATTCAGTGTGGAATCATAAAATCATTTAGGTTGGAAAAGACTTCAGATCATCAGATCCAACCATTAACCTAGCACACTGCAAAGTCCACCACTGAATCATGTCCCTAAGCACCACATTTACATGTCTTTCAGATACCTCTAGGGATAGTGACAACGCCACTTCCCTGGGCAGCCTGTTACAATGTCTGACAATCCTTTTGGTGAATAAATTTTTCCTGGTATCCAAACTAAACCTCCCCTGGCACAACTCAAGGCTATTTCCTCTTGTTCCATTGCTTGTCACTTGAGAGAAGAAAGCAACCCCCACCTGGCTACAACCTCCTTTCAGGTTGTTGTAGAGAGCAATAAGGTCTGCTTTGAGCCTCCTTTATCCAGACTAATTAATCCCAGTTCCCTCAGCCACTCCTTGTAAGACTTGCATTTTAGACCCTTAACCAGCTTTGTTGTTCTTCTCTGGACATGCTCCAGAACCATAACATCTTTCTTTTAGCGAGGGGCCCAAAACTGAACACCGTACTCGATATGTGGCCTCACCAGTGCTGAGTACAGGGGTAAGATCACTTTCCTAGTCCTGCTGGCCACGCTATTTCTGCTACAAGCCAGGATGCTGTTGGTCTTCTTGGCCACCTGGGTATAATAAATTCCAGAGGCAGTTCTGCTGCCAGTATATGTGCTTGAAGAGATGGACTTACCAGATTGTTTGTGTCTGTGGCATCTGGTGACCAAAAGACAGTGTCAGCACAATTTCAGACCACCTAAAGCCTGTTTCTTGCGTCCTGTGGTGCCTGGGAAGCTGATCCTACTGACACGATTTAAAAACATTTCTAGTGATTTCAGTTATTAAGAGTATTAAACATTTAAAACCATCATCAGTGGTCAGCCTTATGGCAGGGAATGGATGAGACCTACTTGAAGTTGCTTCTTTGCGAAGCAGCTGTCTCTGCCCTGAACTCTGTGTGTCTGTCTCTAGTGGATGACACTGGGGGACTAGCACAGAGCCATCAGAAACCACAGAAGACCGTCTTCTTCAGCTGGGCAAAACTGGTGAGCCTCTACTTTCTGAGAGCAGTCACCGCTGCTCTCCAAGCGTGCATCAAACTCTATTGGTCTTGACCAGTTAACCGAGGGCACGTCCATATGAATAGTTTCGCATGGATACCTCTTTTCTCCGTCTCAGAAGGTTAATCCTTTTCCCTGGTGTCCCACGACAGTTCCTTCGGAGCAGAGAAAACCGTGGGCGAAATCGCCAGGGCCACACGATGGCAGCAGAATCTCAGTTATCCGAGGAGCTCCGAGCACCCTCAGTCTGAGCCCGCTGGTTGCGCTTCGTCACCGCTTTCCTTCTCAAACCAGCACCCTGGCATTGCTTGCACAGGAATAGAGCAGGGAAACAAAGACAGACTCTAAACACGTTTTTCCCTTCATAAAGCCCATCCGAGCGCCTCTGTATAAATACAAATCGAGCTTGGACTTGCTAAAGTGCACAGGCTTTGGAGGGCTCAGTAGCTCTGTAAAGCTGCTACAGCATCAGGTAGGAGAAGCACAAGCAGAGCAGCAGAAGGGGGGGAGATTATTCTCTGTTTCCTAAGCAGCATACCCATACATACTTGCTGGGAGGAAGGAATCACAAGATTAAAGAAAAAGAAATTATTTTGACATGTTTTAGTGCCTGAGTGTCTTTGCTGAGACAGAGAGGCAAGTGAGGTCACTGTTGGCTCTAGCCCTGAAGGGATCATAAAGTTTGAAAATAGAAAGATATAGAAATATATAGAAAATAGAAATATGACTCAGCTTCCTTGTTTTGGATCTTGTCTTAAGTTTCCTATAGTAAATTCCAAATGAATCAAGGAAACATAAGAATCCTCTACTTGCCCAGATACTGATTGTACCTCAGCTGTTGTTTCTGCTGTTGCTCCTTTCCTCCTCTGGCTCCATTCTCCCTGCACCTCTGTTCTGCACAAAGTAGCCTACAAGGCTGAAAGAAAAGAAGAGTATCCTGGGAACTGTTGCAAAAGAAATTTCTAAATTGCATTTATAGGCAAATGACAATATCTATTGGTGTTGTGATACTTGTTTAGAGGAAATAGGAAACAGAGATATTTTTTTCTACAAAAAACCCAGTCATTGATTCAGCCTTATGGTTCTTTTTAATGGACCAGGTAAAATATACCTAAATAATTCAGGGATTTGGGCCCAAAGGTACTTTAGGTGTTTGAGACTGAATCCCAAAGTTGCTCTGGGGAGAGGGAGGAGGGAGGACAGAGTGTGATACTTTCTTCTGTGGTTTCATTAGTGCATGTGCCTGGCACTGAGAGCAGCCCCCTCCTGGCTGTGGGGCTTCAGGGCTGGTTCAGAGCCAGTGTAGCAGGGGCTGCCCTGTCCCACTGCAGGAAGACCAGACCCACCCACCCTTGCCTGAGGGAGCTGCTTTTGCCTGAGGCCACAGATCTTGGCCCCACGAAAGCTGCAGCTCTGCCATGTTGCAGCCAAACCTGTGCCCAGCTGTGGTCCCCATAGTCCAGACCCCAGGTGTTAGACCAGACCCCCTTGAATGAGAGCCTGACACAATGACACCACCTCCAGAAGCACTGCAGCTCCCTGAGGGAGGCCTTTATCCCAGGGGATCCACAGATGATGGTGGTCCCTGTTCCTGTGGCGTGGGCAGGGAAGGGCGGTCGGCACGAGTGGCTGGAGCAGGCAGGGCCAGCAGTGTGTGCTCACAGCCTAGAAAGCCAACCAGGTCCTGGGCTGCATAAAAGAAGCATAGCCAGCAGGTCAAGGAACATGATTCTGCCCCTCTGCTCTTGCGAGACCTCTCAAGGGAGTCTTCCAGTACCTGAAGGGGACTACAGGAAAGCTGAGGAGGGATCTTTTATAAGGGCTTGTAGTGAGAGGAGAAGAGGTAATGGATCAAAACTGGAAGAGGGGACATTTAGGTTAGACATTAGGAGGAAATTCTTCAGTGTAAGGGTGGTGAGGCACTGTAACAGGTTGCCCAGGGAAGCAGTGGAAGCCCCATCCCTGGAAGAGTTCAAGGGCAGGTTGGATGGGGGCCTGAGCAACCTAATCTCGTGAGAGGTGTCCCTGCCAATGCAGGGGGTGGGAGGATGGACCTAGATGATCTTTACTGTCCCTTCCAACTCACAACATTCTATGATTCTATCAGTCTATGATCACATGGGAGTACACTCAAAGCAGGTGAATACACCACGGTTGCCTCACAGTTGTCTAAGATGGTGCTGTTTAAACAGCCAGTGCTGCTCAACTCCTGCATGCTAGGGGAGATCAGCCTAGAAAGGCTTTCAGGTCCTTTCCTGACTTTCTTGCTCAAACTCTGCCTTCATTAAATTGCAAAACTACCATTGCCTTCAGTGAGGATAAGACTGTCAGTCTGCTCAAGAGCTCCAGTGCTCTCAGAAACTTGCCTGTTGCTGAAGGTGTGTTTGTACAGTGACTTGCATTTCTCAGAGGAAAAAAAGTCAGCTGAGAGAGCAAAGTAATTTTTTTCTCCTAGATTTCTGCAGCACATAACCCAAACTACTCCCCTCTGTGCTAATACAGGAGACAATATATCCAGGACACAAGGATGGCTTTTTATTGACTCTAAGCTCTAACCAATGCTTACAATATGTATGCATATACTTAATGTGTGCATCAGGGCCCTGTGGACACCTGTAGGCTGTGATTGCCCTAAGAGACCCCAGCTGGGACCCCATCTACACACCCTCTGCCCACTGCCCAGAAGTCTATTTAAGCCCTGACACAGCATGCAGACTGGGTTTGAGCTTTCTGATGCTGGTATGTATGTCCAGTTCCCAGCTCCCTGTGAGATGCTGTCCCTACATCCTTTATTGATGGCAGATCCCACCTTGCTCTTTGGCCTTCAACTTATGATCATGAGATGTTTAATGGGACTGTTTACTGATTATAACAGTTGGCAGATGTAATCAGGAAAGCAAGTAAATTCTTTCTAAGAAGAGGATGGCTTCATTGTACAAGAAGGTAAGGTGAGTTACAATAATGCAGTAGTTCCATGTTGTTTGTGATTTCAAAAAAAATCCTAGTGAATTATAGAAGAGCTGATCTTAGCCTTAACCTGTATTCAGTTATTTTCTTCAGGTCTTTGATGGATAAACCACATCTGAGGGAGGTGTTCAGTTTTATCAGTTTCTGTATTTTGTAAGGAATGTAATAGGACCTAGAATAAGGTCAGGACTGCTATGCTAGGTGCTGAACATATGTTCTCTTTTTGCCAAGATTCAAGCAACTTGTGCTGATCAAGAAGCTATTGAAAAGCTCAGATAGAGATGATCTTGACTGTGCTACTGTCTCTTTTTGAAGTAATTAACTCTCCAACCCTAGCAAAAAAATAACAATAGAATCATATTGAGTTGGAAGGGACATTAGAGAATGCCTAGTTCCAACCTCTCTGCCAGTGGCAGGGACACCTCCCAGTAGATCAGGTTGCTCAAAGCCCATCTAGCCTGGCTTTGAACACTTCCAGGGAGGGGACATCCACAACTTCCCTGGACAACCTGTCCCACTGTCTCACCACCATTACACTCAAAAATTTCTTAATATTATCTAACTTTTATCTCCCATCTTTCAGTTTAGAGCCATTCCCCCTTGTCCTATCACTACATGCCCTTGTAAAAAGTCCCTCCACAGCTTTTCTATAGGCCCCTTCAGATACTGGAAGGCTGCTATGAAGTCTCTGTGGAGCCTTCTCTTGTCTAGGCTGAACAACCTCAACTCTCTTAGCCTACTCTCATAGGAGAGGTGCTCCAGCCCTTGAATCATCTTTGTGGCCCTTCTCTGGAAATACTCCAAAAGCTCCATGTTTTTCTTGTGTTGGAGGCTCCAGAACTGGACACAGTACTCCTGGCGGGGCCTCGTGAGAGCAGAGGGGTAGAATCATGTCCCTTGACTTGCTGGCTATGCTTCTTTTGAATTAAGTAGTAAAATAAAATTTAAATACTGGATGGTCCTCAGCAAGAGCACTTCAGGGTATTTGATCCTTTGATTTTGGTTGGTGCTTAGGCTCTAATGTGTTAGGTAACTTGAAATTATATGTTGTACTGAGTCTCTGTGTTGACAGTTACTCATCTACAGGTTTTTCCATCATTATGAAATGTGCAAGGTTTGGGTTAGCAACTAAACAGCAAAACAAATTATTCATTCTCTGTATTGTTTAAACAGAAATACACTATAACAGATGGAGGATTCCAAGATTATTTTAGTGATGGATTTTCTTCTCTTTGCTTATTAGTGAGCAGTTAAAGTATGTGCCAGATACACAAGTCAGGAACACTTGCTGAAGGATATAGTGTTAACTTGTCTGCTCTGATTCAAGAGCCCAGGTGAGTAAAGAGGGTGGAGATTGAGATAAAGATGCATGGACCAGAACAAAGTTCTGATTAAATAGGTATCCTAATAGTAGGATCTGAGGGATTTCTAATTCTTTTAGACTGCTTTTTGTTTATGAAGGTTTTTTCTTTGAATCATTTTCCTAAAATATAAAATATTCTACACTTTGTGATAGCCAAGCTATTACTGAGAGAAAACACAACAACAAGTACTGAACAAAGATGGAAAGTTACAGGGACAATCACAGAAGGAAGCAAGTAGAATGTTTAAAAGCTAGTGTTGAAGGGTTGATATCTTTCAACCTTCCAGGGAATGTAAGACACCACTGCAACATAACAGTAATTCCTCTTTCAGAAGAGTAATTTTTAAAGCTTGCATAAAATTAATCTCCTTAGCTTAATACTCCTCGTTAGGAAAACATGGGATTAACTAAGGAATGAAGCAGCTAGACTTGTCTAACTCCATTTTAAGAACATATTTGTCCAAATTTATCTCAACTTTAACTGCTCTACCAAATGCGAATAAAAAAACCCAAACACATTAGCTGTTGAGTTTAGTAGAATTAGTATAAACATGTGCCACTATTCTTTTGTATTTATCCTTTCACTCAACTGCCTGTTTCTTTTGAAACACCAACACTTGGAAAGTAGTGCTTCAATAGATGTATCTACATGTAATCCATACAAAATAAAGGTATGTATTGGTCAAGAGTGAGATGTTTCACACCTATCCCTGAAATATTTTCCTTCTAACATTACATATTGAATAGTTAAAAAAATTGAAATTGATCACAGACTCTTTGGCCTCACTCAGACTCAGTTTGTCTGAATTTGGTATCAATAAGTAGATTTTCAAGCAACATGTTATCTGAGGGCAGAACTCTGGATGTCTCATTTGGTTGAGCACTTCCAAGACCTCTGATGGGATGTGTGAGGGAGGGAAAAAACATCAGTTGCAATGGGGCATTAATACTGTTATCTTGTGCACTCAAATTTTCAGGTTTAAAAGGAGCACATACAGAATGAATTTTAATTTTCAGCAATATCCCTGCCTTGATCTGTTTACTGCACAAAGGCAGTGTTTCAGAGCATGGTACGTTGTCATGAAGGCACTGCACACTGTCCATGGTGCAACAGCTCTTACTTTGTAGTGCCAATGCTTTCTGCTCTTTTTATCTGAGGGTCTTTCCTTGTATCCCTGAGCAGTTCTTCCTATAGCAGTGATAGCCAGAAATATTTCATATGAAAGAGATTCTAAGCTATTAGAACTATCTGATGATAGTGCTATAAAAAGCACTAAGTGAATTAGGCATATAAAATATCTACTAGATACTAGCAGACTGTAGTTACTTAGTGGGATAATGCAGCCTCAATGCCTGTGAGTAGTGCATTAGATCAGCAGTGTTTATTATCCTATATTATACGTTTCTTAATCTTTTTTTTTGGTTGTGTATTAATTATTTTTAATGTTGAACAAACACTGCCATTTCAGGTAAATGACCCTCAATGCGAGTACTTACTTGTAACTTTGAACAATATTTCAGGTTGCCTCTCAGTCTTCTTCCTCTCTGGTTATTTGTATCTTCTTGATCTGATTGCCATGTATGTTACTCTTGACTTGCTCTTTGAGACTTTCCTGTCAACCTCATCTCTGGTTTGAAGTAAATAACAATAACAACAAATAAGAACAATCACCAGAATTTTCCAAGTGCTTTTGCTTGTTTTTCAAATTACTCATATTTCATTAATCATTTTTTTTTTTTTCCTTATAAATACTTAACTTTAAAACAAAATGCATCTAAATACATTTTCAGCTTCTGCTTTTCCTTAAAAAAAAATATATATATAAAAAATTAAGCTTGAGCATTTTACTTGGTGATTCTATATTGTTTAATCCAGGTGGACTCGGGTAGTACCAAAAAAGTCAAATAATAGAGCACTAATCCCAAACTGATATTATCTAAAGTCTAGAGGGCTGAATAGCCTTGCATCGGCATCACACATCACTGAAGCATGGTGACTGGTTCAGAGTATGGGAAGAATTTTCTCACTATAATACCTTCTTAGGCCATATCACACGGGCAATGATGATAAATGCTTTGACATGGTAACTAGAGGCTTTTTTTTGTACTAGCACATATTGAGATGCTTCCGTGTGAGTTGTTTCCATAGGGCTGAGATACCTGATAAAAAGTGAGAATAAATATCCTGTGCAGACAACTTGCAGATGCGGTGACTTGACAGAACAAGAGGAAATATGTATTTGTCTGAAAGTGAGAATCAGGAGGCTAATTTTTAAATGTGTATTCTGTGGAAAATGCTTGGTGTGAAGCATAATATTTGGATGGGAAGCCTGGAATGTTTTTGTGTGCATTAAAAGGATATCTTGACTGCTAATATTAAATGCATTTTGATGACCTTAAGATGAAAAAGGAACAAGAACAATGACCTGGGAATCAGACTGTAGGTGAGAAACTATAAAATTTCCAGAGAGTTACTCTAGAAAAGGTTTATTGATAGTGGTTAGATGACAAAATAAGCCAAAATTGACAAAACCCCCTCAAACCAGCAAAACTCCCAAACATTGTCAATGGTTCCTTGGCCATTCTTTCTTATCTATCAAGGTTTCCAGAAATTTTCACTTCATAATATAGACAAGAGATGAAGAGTGAAGAGATAGAACTTCACCAAACCTTTATATTTATGTTTGTTGTAATGACTGGTAATAAAGATTGGCTAGAACATTGATCTAGAAGCTAATATTTTAAGTTTCTGAAAATTTGTAGGTAATACACACAATATCTATCTGTATTGTACTTTCTAGAGTTTTGGCTCAGACCAGAAGTAAAAATACTAAATTCTAATAAGGGTTTTCCACAGTCTTCAAGATCAAGAAGGAAAGATCTTTTCTTATGGTTATTGTGAGGAAAAAAAAGGAATATGGGAGGGCATAATGGAGATAAGTTTTCTGGTTGTTAATTTTGGAGGAAAAAAGCAGGCATCAGAGTTTTTCTTAACCACTTTATTGAAGTATGCCCCTGAATCTAGGTCTGAGATGGCAGCTTAGTAGAATCAAAAGGCAAGCCTTTCTTTTCTTATTCTCCTATTTTTAGTGTCACTGGTGCATTGTACCACTGTGATATGCAAGTGAAATATACATTCACTGCTGTGATTGCAAGAATGGATTGTTTTACTAAAGGAAGTCATAAAATGTTTTTATTCCATGTGGTGAAGCTCAGAATGCATTTAAACCCTCCCTTGTAGTCTGCATGCATATTAAGTTCACTTGAGCTTCAGGTATTCTTAGCTGTGTCACATGCATGACAATGAATCTGCATATTATGCAACAGGTTTAAATTTAGCATGGCATGTTGAGAGGCATAAATTTCCCACAGACCCATGCAGCTTTGTATCTGCCAAACTGACACTAGTAGCTGCCAATTATTGCACAAAGAGATGTTGCTGTTCAAAAAGAAAAAAAACATATTGTACCAATTTTGAGTGAGATCCTAGATCCACTGATATCAGTGGGAGTTTTGCTGCTGAGATTTTCAAAAGCTGATTCTACCCTTCTATCAATTTTGAACAGATAATTAAATAGAGATGATATTTATCTGCCAAGATTTAATGTCAAATGCTTAATGTAATGCTTTTTCTGTGTGCAGTAGATGAAGTATTTTTTTCTTTTAACAGGCTTACCTCAAAAAAATTAAAGTAAAATCTGTTTTATATTAAAAGTGGTCACTTTCCATAACTTAAGACAAAGGATAGAAAGACAAAAGAAAATCAATATATGGCCACAGAAGCTCAAAAGCTGGGATTATAAAAATGGTTAAGAATCAAATGATTTGTTACTCTGATCTCAATGCTTTTTCCCTTTTTTTTTTTTAGTGGGTTTCATGTGATTTTTAAAAACTGTGGATAAAGTCTTGGCGTAACGGGTAATATTTGCCCAGCATTCAAATGTGCCAATATTACCATACCATTACTTATAATATTGCACTTTCTGTATTATGCACTAACTGGAACAGATTAAAAACAACAAGTACATATTAGTATTGGTAAAAGATTGTAAATTTGAATGCCTGGCATTTTTTTTTTCTGCAAAACTAAAATATTCAACAGGAAAATCTTTGTAGGCTGAAACATCTCAATTTTGTGCTGAGAAAATATTTTGAAGCCTTTTGTCAGCCTGATTGCCTGAAGTGCTGTGGTAAACTATGTAAAGGCAGGTCCCTTCTCTTTACTGCAGCCTGGGCCTTCTCTCTGCAAAACAAAGCAGCTCTTTGTCCTGTGGTCAGGCGCTATAGGCATCATGGGAGAGTTGTGGCCTCAGCAGTCATAGGAAATACAGTTGGGTTGGGAGGTCCAGGTTGTGAGAGATGCCAGCTCCATGGCTTTATGTGCAATAGTAGCATTTTAGGCTTGAGCTCTGACAAGATGTTTTGACACCTCCACATTTAGGAGGGGAGAATTGGGGAAAATTGGAAGCACTTCAACATCTTATTCTGACTTGAGATAGAAATAGATGCTCATGGATCAGAATTTCCTAATGGAAGAGAAATTCCAATTGCTGATAATGTTAGTGTATAATAATGTTCTAAAGGAAAATTTTCTTTTTCAAATAAGACTGGGGCATAATGTCTGGCCCTACAATGTACCTCATAATAATGAATTTTTATTTGTAGTTAGGCTTTATGTAGGCCAAATGAATGTAACACTGGGTTACTACTTTTGTGTCTTTTGGGGGTAAGCATTGGTCAAAGAATTGAAAAAATCTGTCCACATGTCCTTTCCAATTGTGACTCCTTATGAATGTCGGTAAGCGACTTTAGATCTCTCTTGCTCAATTCTGCTTTGACCTCATTGCATGACTGCCATCCCACTCTGTCTGCTCTTGCCTAGCAACCTCTTATCACACTTTGCTCAAAACTTACTACTCAGATGTCACAGTTTTAGCCAATAAGTGGGTGACAGGTGCTCTTTGATATCCCCCCACTTCACTCCCAGGGGAAGATAAAAGGGAAATAAAGGAGACTTTAAGGTTGGGAAAAAATAAGAGGTTTAATGACATAATAATCATCACAAACCTGTCAGAGCCAGAAAGGAACCTCTATAGAACATCTAGTCCTTTCCTCTGCCAAAGCAGGATTGCCTAGAGCACAGTACACAGGATTGCATCCAGGTGGATTTTGAGTATCTCCGGAGAAGGGAACTCCACAATCTCTCTGGGCAGCCTGTTCCAATGTTTTGTCACCCTCACAGTAAGGAAGTCTTTCCTCATGTTCAGATGGAACTTTCCATGCTCCGCTTTGTGTCTATATAATGGTGAATTAATTAGAAATACGTAAATATGGAACCCTTTCTTCACGGATGGTAAGTACTTTCCAACCAGAAAAGTTCCAAACTAGACTTGGCAGCCTATGGGGGTGCCTGAGTTCAGGGTCCCAGTAATAGTCCAGAAAAGATCTGGAGCAGCCAAGCCTGTCCCACTCAGCAGGTGAAGATGCCCTGGCCTGACAAATTATGTCCTTCTCCATTGAGATAATGGGATGCATGAGCAGCAGCAGCACAGGGAGAGATGACAGACAGGCAGACAAACCCCACCCAGGCAGAGAGACCAGCAGAGGTTTCTCTGAGGAGCCATTTTATCCTGAGCACCCTGGGCAGGAGCTGCTCCCCCTGTACCTGCCATGAGCACAGCGGCTGGGAGGCCTGGGGGCTCAGTCAGGGTGGCTGCAGGGAATGGTTGTCCTGCTGCTCTCAAACTAGGACACCAGGTCTCTGTGCTCTTGAGGTATTCTTTCTGGTTCACAAATAAGCATAGTGAAACATAATCAAGGATTGCCCATGGTTCTGTGCTGGCCAGGTGCTTGCAGGTCCTGCTGTGTGTCTAGCTTTGCTAGCATTTTAAAAATGTTAAGCTCTAACTCTTAGAGTTGCTTTGCTAGTTGTTTGTTCTCATTCTTGTGGCTTCTGTAAAGTTAGGGTTAAACAACCAGCCTTCCTGTTTATGTCCAAATACAATACTGAATATTTCAGTTCAGCCTCTCCACTGGCACAGTCATACCTTTCTTAGTCAGCTAGATTAAGTTCTTTGATTTGAGCTGCTACATTTTACAGGCTGTTTGTAGTTTTTAAGGAATTAGGTGAATAATATGCTTTTTTAATAGAACTTGGAAATAGTTACGAGTTGGAACAACTTTAGCAATGTATTTTTGGGTGGACATGAATGGTAAAGGAACAAATGTTTCTTTCCCAATACTCTAGAAGGTATGGGGCTTCTGGCACTGCACTTAGATTTGAAGATGCAGTTCAGCTCCTAGCTTTAAACTGGAATTAGTATCTTACCCCAAAAGTCTGCTTTGAATCAGGCAAAAAACCCCACCTGACTGGATCTCTTATGCCTCAGGTTATGACCCTCACTTGCAGTGTGCTTACAAAAGTTCCTCACCCAGACAATTTTGTTATGAATTTGGAGGTTCACTCTGAAAACATACTTATGCAGACACTAAAAAAATATTTTAGAGCTTTGGTTTTGACTTGGCAGAGCAGAAATACATCTCTAAGTCTTGAAAGGTGCTGCAAGGGGAACTTGCTGTTCCTTACGGTCCTGTTTTCATGCAGAATGTAAAAATGAACCATTAACCTCAAACAACATAATTTCTAATATGTGTAAGTTCAGCAGATAGGTTTGAAGTATATCTGGCAGTGGTCTTACTAACATGGAATTAAATCCACCAGTTGGTATCTGATGGGTAAATTTTGCTGTGCATGTGCATCCATTTTGTTTTCAGGGAAAGGTTAGTTAATCTCTGGAGTATATCCTGGATACATAGTGCATGTCTGTGTGAATCTTAAATAACCAGCTATTGAAAATTTTTGGCTCATAAGCAGTAATTGGAAAATGCCCTGCCTCTGTCAGTTTGTTTCTATCTTGGGAAAGCTGTGAAATATCAGACTTGTACATCAAATCACCTTTATCAACTTCACACTGTGCTGTTCAAGTTTATTTCCAGTAGGAAAGTAGCAATGTCTTGCAAACAATTGGAGTTGGAGATTAAGGATCTGTTTTTATGACAGTGGGACTCTCACTGCATTTTAATGCTTTTCTTGTTTGAGATGGACATAATTCTTTTCACAAGTTTAGCAATTTCCAGTTAGAGGAACTCCAAACAAATTTGTGGATTATGTAGGAATTGAAGTACTCAGAGTGCCATAATCCCAGGCTTTTAAGCATCTGTTTGTTCTCTGGGTAAATGGTGGCTGAATGTCACAATCTATTGCTTTTCAGTATCACAGCAGTGCTGAAGTGGGGTAATTAGTGCAAAGAGTTGATTGAGATTGGACAACTGAAATTTTATTATTTGCTATTTTTGCATTATTTAAGGTGAACCTTTTTTTTCCTGCAGCGTTTATAACTCCTCCTACATCAGAGTCATCTTTCCCTGAGCGTTAAACCTGCGTCAGAGCCTGCATTTGAGCTGTTTTCTAACTGGTAAACTCTGCTCATGCCTGATTGTGCTTTGCTTAGCCTCCTACATATTCTTTGAAGGGTCAGACAAGTGGGATGACACTAGTTCAGAGTGGTATGAAGGAGATGTGGATTTGCCTAGGAGCCCTACCTCAGATACACTGCAGTGTGAGCAGCTCCTTGGAAATGAATAGGAGTATGATTTTCCTGAAAGTAGCCTCACTCAGCACATGCCGATGCTTCCTCTCAGGAATGGGAAACTCTACTTGATTTTGTTGTTTCTTTTGCTTTCTATCCCTTGGGAAGGGAAAAAAGCAAATGAGTTTGGGAAGCCCTGGTATCTTTTCCCCAGAAGAAAGTGTAGGGGTTTGTGGAGAGGAAGGATCTGAGGAACTTCCTTCACCCCTGCTTCCAAAAGGAAAACTTTGGTATCTACTTAGTGGTGGCAGTTGATAACTCTCTTGGTTTGGGTGTTGTTTTTTTGGTTTTAAGAAATGGAGGGCAGTAGGATGACTTCACAGTCATGCTACAAGTCAAGGGAGGTGGCAACGTGGTTAACTGCCCTCTCCTCTCCTCCAGCTGTCTCTGACACTGTTGGGTGAACCTTAGAGCAGCACCTCAGATTGAAGGCTAAGGCTGAGACTTTTTAGATGGGACAAACATCAACAATGATAGACACAGAAAAGGGGTGCTTCAGACAAGCTCCTTTTCTCCTGGAGTATCCTTGTTTGCTTCTAATGAGTGGGTAGGCTACCAAATAAAGCAGCAGCTGTGTGTCAAATGCCAGCAGCTGTGTATGAGTCTGGTCCCACTTAATGCAATGTCAGTGTGACTCGGGTGCTGCTGAAACAGATTTATTTTGCTGTATTACACAGCAGTCACACTTTCTTAGAAGGGTGGTAGGGATGCCTCCTTTTCCAGAGATTGTTTCCATTATTTCTTTGTAGTTAAAAGCAGATATTGTATAGCATAACCCTACCTGGAGTGTCATTTTCCTGGCCAAAGTGGTAAGTAAAAATCTAATGTTGTTTGGATATGACATGCAATCACTTTTTTAGCTTTCTTTGGCAAACTGAAATATCTGAGGCTAGATGAATCATCCTATTTGAGAAGAAGCCTGTTTTATTGTAGGACACTAATATAACCTTTCTTAAGGAAAACACACTCAGAAGGTTAGAGAGAAGAGAGTAATTCTGCTTTCCTCTTTCCTCCCATTGGTTTGAGATGGCTATGCAGAGAAGAGCCTTGTCACGATCCGTGACCTATTATATCTCCTTATTGGAGTGTATTAACTTATCAGGATTTGCTGAGAGATCCACACGTGAGGGTATCGCCTCACACAGAGGAGACAGGGGCTTATGCCCTGACTTTTTTGAGTGAATAACTTTCTCAGTGCTTACTAATGTTTCTAAAGAAATGCACGGTTTACTGTGGGGAAAACAAAGCAATTTGGGGCAGGAGGTTCAAAAGGAGTGATTACAACACATTAAACATATATGGGTACACCTTAGTTACACATCTTATTCACGTGAGGGAAGCAGAGGGGAGGGATTTGCCCGAATGGCTGGATTATACTTTCCCCTATAAGCTGGGGTAGCCGGAATTGTCTCACCACGCGGCAGTGCAGGTAGGATGAGCTGGGTAGCAAAGAGGCTGCGGGCACTCCAAGCGCAGGTCGCC
>NW_009952263.1:4658070-4697603 GCF_000747805.2 Chaetura pelagica | reverse complement strand
CCGAACACGAGGAGACAGCGAGGGGCGTGCCGCGCTGCCTCTCTTATGGGGTTTTCGGCGCTCCCGATTGGCCGGTTTTGTATTTCCGGGCTTTTCAGCCAATCAGACGGGACCTAGTCCCGCCCCTGCTTCCGGCCACGGCTCCTCCCCCGCAGCAGCTGCCCCCCCCCACACACACACAGGGGGGGTTCAGCGCCGCGTGGAGACGCCGTTTTAAGTCAGTATTGTCGGCTGACTCAAAGGACATTTCATGTTCGTGTAAGGAAATACCTGGTCCTTCACAAGCCTTTTATGAACTCATATTTTTTCCTTTCTGTTTTGTAACTCAATTCTAAAGCATATGAGGAAATATTTTCATCCTATCTTAGAGGCTTTTCTAATTTGTATTAATCAAATGAACATCCCTTTGGGAAAAAGAGAATGACTCCTCTTTCCTTATTGCAAAGCCTATGGTCAGGATCTATTCAGTACTGGGTTTTGCTTCTGTGAATGTACAATACTTACCACGGTAGAATTTGGTCACTAGAATATGAATGTCTTAGTGCAGCATGGGAGAAAGTGGAAGGAATATGAAATATGCATGATTATCTTCTGACACATAGGAAGTGTGAGGGAACTGGAATTGCTGAAACACACAAATACTTGAAAATACACTTTTGAGCCTTCCTTTAAATTTTATTTATATTAGAGAGCTTCTTTTCAAATAAACTGAAGATGATGAGCATGTTTTTGGTAATGTCATTTTCACATCTTCCATTCTCAATTCAGACTGCTGAGCTTGAAATCCTTATGTGCTTTTAGAAGGTAATTCCCAAGGTTTTGCCTTTTCTGGAGGATTTATATAGTTTAAACACTGGGTTGCTTTTACATTTCAAATTAATTAGCATGCAAATATAGTTACACACCATATCAGAAGACACACAGTAGGGTCTGCAAAGTCAGTTTTTAAACTTTGGAGTATCTCTAGAATTAAACTGCATTAGAAGTGGCCTTTGCACTTATATAAATTACAAGAATATACTGTCTGTTTCTATCCTTCAGGACACAGGATAGACAGTGCTCATTTAGGACAGCTTCATTTCACCTCAATTTAGCTGCTTACCAATTAGGCATGTAGCTTAAGCCAGATGTCTAATTATCTTTTAAGGTCAAAAGAGAAATAGCAGGAGCTATGGATGGTTATTCTTGCTCATCTCAGAAAACTATCTTGGAATAGGGTGAAGTGCCCCTGGAGATAATTGCATCTCTTCAGCGAGATCAGAGTCTACATGACTACATTAGGGTGGGTCTTTTACACAGATATATTTAGGTGAGATGTATCCTGCCTTTAATGGGCAGTGATTCCATGTTGTTTTGCTGCCTTCATTTTTAGTATGTGGTATTAGTCTTTGTTGCCATGTTGGGTAACATTCTATCAAACCCAGATTTGAAGACAGAATTATTAATTTCCTCTGACCTTTTCTACAGGAATTGTCAGTATATTATTTGAGTGCTTCACAAACATTCATTATTCTTATAGCCACCTTGGAAGAGAAGGAGATACTATTACCTCCATTTTGTAGGCAACCTTTATTTTGGCAAGTTATTAGATTTTTAATATCTGAATCTGCAACTTAATAATGTACAATCCAATTTTTATGGTGTGTGGGTTTTTTGGGGGGTTGTTTTTTTTTTTGTTGTTTTTCAAACTAAGGAAAAGCCAGCCCTGACAATGTGGTGATAATGCAGAGTCATATCCCAGTTTTCCACCCCCTTCCAGAGAACTTCTGCTTGGCAAGGAGGATTTCTTTGAAACTGCCACTTACTGATAGTAGCCCTCAAACAGATACTTGCAGTTTGGTGGGAGAAATACCCTAACTCACACAGCCCAGGCTGCAGGTGTGCCTGAAAAGCCAAGTAACAGTACCTCTTGTTTCTCATGTTTATCCAGGTTTTCTGTCATTAATCAACAAATATCAGGATAAAATGTATTATTTTAGTACAGAAAAGAGTTAAGTGCTGACAAAGTTAGGAGCACATCTGATGCTGAACTTTGCTAGCTCTCATGGAGAAGTCCTGAAGCACAGAAGTGAAGAAAATTACTCAGCTGCAATTGCTTTGCTAATTAAGGGAGATCTGCTGTGCGGCAGCTTTGGTCAGCCCGTGAGGATCAAATTAAGTCAGATGGGAGTGATTTCCACACATAAATTATTCCAACATCAATGAACTGCTCATTGAGATCTGACTCACTTCAAGCCACTGTTTCAAACAGATTAGTAATGTGTGTGTTGTGTTGTTTGTTTTTTGCTTGTTTGTTTGTTGTGTTTTTTTAAGCTGAAAAGCAGTAGTATCTTTCTCCAAGTAGTTTTAAGTCTGATCCCAAATCTCTTGAAAATACTTATGTTGGGGAAGGTACAGTAGAGAACCTTATTGTTGAAGCCACTGGCAATTGAGAAGAGTTTTACAATAGGAAATACTGGGTAAATGTTATGTTGGACGGTGTTGGCAGTAGCCACGTTAAAGACACGTTCTTTAAGAATTTTTGTAGGATAAAACATGAGCTTTCCCCTACACACATAGCAAGCTAAAATGGTGCTCATGGTACCACTTCTTCAGAAGTCTTATTCAATATAAAAAAATAGAGCTGAACCCCTGGCCTGACCATATTAAATAAGAGTTTTAACACTACATGTTGATCCCCAAAATGAAATTATTGCACTGGGATAGAGTGAAAAAGTCCTGTGAGAACTCTTGCTGGGGTCAGTATTTTCCTTTTGGGACTGATTGTAGAACATATGCTTGAAAATTACATTCAATATGCTATTCTACTTGTCATTCTTAGGAAAAAAAAAGTGTGGGAGACCTTCCTCTTAAGGCAAGAAATGTTCTCTATTTTGCACTTGATGCATACAGCTAATGTACCGTCAGTTTGATTTGAGTTACATATTTTGCAACCTAGGAATGAAGAAAGCATTTTCTTTCTTCCAAGATACGAGTTTGGAATGTTTCAGACTGTGTTTGAAGGAACAAGAGGTTACGGAAATAACCCAGAGAACTTGCATTTATTAATTTCTGGTTTCAATTTTCTGTTTATGATTTTTAAATTGTTCCCTAAATATCTGTAACCATGGCTTACAGATTTCACTGGTCTTGATTGGGATAGCTTGTGTGATATTTCCACACTTTCTGATGCTTAGAATTTTCTCCTAAAATTAAGTGTTTTTTAACAGTCTGAATTACCATTACCTGAGGTCTGAAGAACTGCACTATAAAAAGATGCCTACATTTAAATTAAATTATAATTATCTTTAATTGTATTTTATGAGCTCGTTAAGATTCTTTCTAAAAATAAAAAAAAATATTTACTGACATGTATGAAGTTTTACTACCAGGAAATGGATCAAGTCTTATTAATGATACATGAAACTCATTTAAGGTCTGCTAAATCAGCTGTTTTCCTCAGAAATGCACACTGGAAAATAAACTACTGTGAACATCATGGTTCTTTAAAAGTGTTATTGTACACACCTGCACAATGGAAAACATTTATCTTTACAGTATTCCTAGAAAGCCTTATTGCTGATGGCCCAGAAGTCTTGAAATTCAGACAAAGATCTGAATTTGATTTTTTTTTTTCCTGTATTATTTTTATAGTGACAGGAATCTTTAGGAAGGACTACAAATGTTTGTACTGTTAGGCTGTATAAATCTGGCTACAGATTCTGTCACTTGAGGACGCTGAAAGGAATCAGTTTTGCACTTACCCTTGATTTGTGAAACTGTTTACTCTCTTCTGCATTCCTCTTCCTGCAGTAATCCACATACATTCTTCCTTATGGGTGGAATATATTCTGGGTGAGGTCCCTACCTCCTCCAGGATGCAGTGCAACATGCCCCTGCCTCTGGAAAATATTTTTATGTTTATGGAATGGGCTGGTAAACTTAGTCAGAACATAGTTACAATGGGCTGAAAATCACAGGGAAAGACCAGTAATCTTTCAAAAAGTGCTGCATATTTAAAGATGAGGCCAAGAAATTAATTTTACACTCTCTCAAGAGGTCCCAACAGTCTGTATGTAATTGCATCTAAGTTTTGGAGGGAAAATTGATAACTTTCAACTCCCAAATTCACTCCAGATATTCATACTTCTAACTGGCATAATCATAGTTGATTTGTGTTGTCACAGCTGATTTGTGTTGTCACTCATTCGCATGCCTGGAAGGCTTAGGTAATTATCACAGGAAATTGACTGAAACAATAAACATTGTTATATTTTTATGTAAAGAGACAGAGCTCTTTTTCATATGTAATTATTTTTCCTTTTCATGATCTACTACTTAATCTTTTTATGTGAACTGATAATCATACATTCTGCATATATTAATTCTACTGGCTTAGTTTCATACAATTTTATGTACATTTGAATGCATGTATTTGAAAATCTGCCAAATTACAATACAGACATTCAAAACAAGAAACATAGGCATTATGTTGGATTGTAGCTGCTAAATAAAATACAAAGGAATAATAAAAGTAATTGCTGTTCAGGAGAAGATTGAAGTGACAAATACTAGTTGCTTTGGACTAGTTAAGACACCGGGGGTGGAGAATCAGACAGTACATTGTGTAAGGGTCAGCTATCTTAAAGGACATTGTTGTTCTTTGATTTAAAGGAAAAGGGAAAATTTCTCCTTGTTTTTTTTTTAAAAAACACTTTCCCTCCTTTTTTATTACCAGTGTAATTCTTTTACAAAGGGAGCCTAAACATACAGGTGGCAAATTTGGTGATGCAGGTAATGGAAAAGGAATATATCACATTTAGTCTTTGAGGACAAATGGACTTTTCCTTATTCCAAACTTCTCAAGGACATGTTTAAATGTGGAACTGTGAAGAAAGTCGTTCCTTTTCTCTTAGCCTTGTAAATTCTATTCCACTTTGTCATGAAAAAGTTTAAGCCATGTTTCCACCATGGGAAAAACCTCTAATTTCACAGAATCACAGAATAATTGAGGCTGGAAAAAACCTCTGAGATAATCAAGTCCAGCCTATAACCTAACACCGCCACACTAGCTAGGCTGTGGCACTAAGTGCCACATCCAGTCTTCCCTTAAACACATTCAGGGATGGTGACTCAACCAGTTCCCTGGGCAGTCCATTCCTATGTCTAATTACCCTTTCTGTGAGGAAGTGCATCCTAATATCCAACCTAAACTTCCCCTGGTGCAGCTTCAGACCATGCCTTCTCCTCCTGTCACTAGTTGCCTGGGAGTAGAGCCCAACCCAAATTACTTCATTGTTTTATCTGTAATTGTTTAGAGTTAGGTTTGTCAAAATGTTACCCCAACTACCAAATTCTGGACAAAGTTCTACCTATGGCCTTTTGTCCACAACAGTGCTTACAGTATGAACAATGTCTAGAGCCTGAATGTAATAATTACATAATTCCTGAGCTGGTAATATTATTGAATACAAAGAAAAATCCAGTGGAAGACCTATTGTTGGACCGAATTCCTATTAATCCAGTTATGTAGAAGAATCTAGCAGGACAGACTGCTTTGATAATGTCAAAATTGATCCATTTTATGGCCCCATTTTTTTTGGTCAGTCCTTGGAGGTGCTCACTTGTAAAATAGATAACTTTATATTTGACATACAGTCCCTGAGGGATATATTAGGATCAGTGGTTACTTTAAGTATTGGGAGAGAAAGTGTGTGGCTGCTGCTTACCCTTAGAAGTGAGAGGGGCAAGAACCACTGCCTCCGTCAGAAATGTCCAGTGGATTTTTAGAGGTCCTCTCAGAATTCGCTCTGTCAGGTACAGTTTGTACTCCTTCCTTTCCTTCTTTGTACCTCCCTCCTTCATTCCTTGCCTTTTCTCAGGGGCATGTAACTCAAGAGCCAGTGCATGGCACCAAAGGAGACAGTGCTGAATTTACAAAGCTTAATGGATTGCTGCCATTATAAAAGCACTGTATAGCAAGTTTCTTAAATCAGGTGGAGTATTGATTACTGTCCTGAAGGGGCTAATTGAATCTGATAACAGAGCAAGCAATTTTTTAAAATGCTGTCTTAAGAACTCTACTGTCTAAAAGATGCATTATATGGATGCAGCAATCAACATATTTTTTTCAATAGCCCAAAGAATCGAAAGTGTCCTTAAATGCTGTTGGTTAAAATGTCATGGGTTTGTGTTTCTGTGCAAGAAAAGGGTATGTTAGGTAAACTTTAAAGTAACTGTAACCTTCATTTTCCTTAACTGTAACTTTCTTAATCTGACTTTCAAAGATAACCTGTGCTTACTAATATTTGCTGAAGGCTCATATAATGCCTAAACTCCTGTTTTAGCAATTGCATTTTACACCCCTGCTTAAGGCTAAGAATATTTTTGAAAGCTTGACTGGATATGTCAAGGAAAAATTGATGTGGGTTAGATGTCATATTTTTAAATCAGATACTGTAAGTCTCTAAAATCCTGAAGGAAGTTTGGGCATCAGGTGTATTAATAAAGTAAAAAGCCCTGTTTTGTAAATGTGAAGCTGAGCACTGAATCCTCTCTGAGTAGATTCTTAGGCTCTTCAGGATCCCCCAGGGACTGTTTGCAGCTGGCTTGTGAAAAGGTGACCATTTTTCTCGCATTTCTCCATGCTCTTTATTCTGGCCATACTCAAAAAGCTCCTTTTGGCAGTAAGCTGAGGGAACCACCATTGTTCAAACTGTCCCTGCTGCAGGAGCAGCATGGTTCCCTCAGCTTGAGGGGTGCTTCCAGGGCACACTTCAGGTTCAACCTCTCAGCCTGGGTTACTAGCTAATCAGGCACAGAGCTTTTCTCTACTTGAAAGATAACTTGGAATGCCTGCTATTGCTGGCTTTGATGGCTTGTTACACTATGCTACAGAATTTCTTCTCTAGGTCCAGTTTTTTGAAGACTTGGTGATTAATTCTTGTAGGCTTCTGTAAAAAAGTATATTTGCAAAGGGGTGCATGGACCTTTAGCTATGCAGCGCCAATTAATTGAAGTGGAACACTGTAGACCTCATCCTCTTACCATATTATGCCTCATTTAAGGTTCATCTAGAAACCTTGCCTTTTTTAGATTTTTGTATTATGTATTTCTAGAATGTTTTGCTACCTTGTTCATTAATGCACCACAGGGATAAAACTGGAACATGTGTTTGTGTAATAAGGTACTTTGTTATTATATTGAGTAAACATTCATAAACAGTCTGGAAGCAACTACAGATTATGCCAATCTGAAACTAAAGTAGTTTTGTTTCAAAGGGAATTTCTCCATGTCTGAGTTTTGTCCTTTCTCATGACTACGGAGCCTAGAGCAAGATTTGTTTGAGCTCCTTCACCATTAGTGCACAGGGAAGGTTTCAATTACATGACTGTTGCCGCATTTGCATCTTTAAGATACTTCTTCAGAGCTAGAGAAATAATGAAGAAATTGAGTGATACAGAATATAGCATCTGTCTGATTTAGGGGTTCTGTTACTGTTGTGATTCATAGCTAATTCATAGAAAAGAAATTGGGTTATATATTACTATTAGGAGATTAACATTTAATGAATTTAATAAATGTTCTCATGGCATTGAAATCTAATTCCCTGGCCTAAAATGCCACCAATGTCTGCTTGTTTTAGATAAACCAATTTATTTCAGTTTAGTAGTGCTAGGTGAATATGTTAGCTGAGATTCATTTTGAGTGGAGTCACTGCCCTTTTCTTTCACCTTCTGTCCCTTCCTTTCCATAAATCTAAAATGCTATGTTAGCATGATGCAGGGGAAAAAAACCTCTATTTGCTGACCTCATGTAGGAGAGAATGGCATACTAGTCTATACCATCAGGAATGAAAATGTCAAGTTTTTAAGAATAAGCTTATTAGATACACATAGAAAAGTTAACTTATGGTATTATGCATAGCCAGTGGTCATATTCTAGTAACTCGAGTAGATGACCATGTACTGTTCTCCATGGCATGACAAGATTTTCTCAAAGGCTCTCAATGATGTTTGCTTCAGATTTAGAACAGGTAATATTAGAGGCTTTATTCAATTGTGGTAAATATAAATATTATTTTCTCTTCAACTCAGATTCAAATTTACTCATTGTACAAATAAAACAATGTCTTGCTGCATTTGAGTATAAAGTTGGTTCTCCTTTCTTCCTGTACCAGTATTGGAAGGATTCTGCAATCTGTGCTCAATCTGAACAAGATTCATGTGGAATACTAAAAACACTAAACATCAACATTTGGTGGACTTATTCATGCAAAAGTTCTGCTCCTGCCCAGCATAATTTTGGTCTCGACACTTCAGAGCAGCTGAAGCCATCACTACTCTATAATCAGAAATTGAGGGTTTTTCCTCTTGGGAGCCTTGGATGCCTCTTCTCAGGATACATGATGTTCCCACAGAGGCACAGCAGCTGCTGCTTCCTCTGAAAGGCAGTGATGGATAATTTTCTTCTTCCTTTCTCTGGTACAGTGTTTTGGATTTTTTTTTGTTTTGTTTTTACATCCCCCTGCAGAATGGAGTGGTGGGAAGAAGGAGGAGGGAGTGGGCTTCTCTCAAGGCCCATGCTTTGGTGCTTGGAGCCCTTGTGGGGGATCTGGGAGAGTGGGATGAAACCTGTTCAGGCCAAAGAGAGGGATGGGTCTTGGCAGGACCTGAGCCTAGATCAGGAATCTTCTAATTGCTGAATTGTTAATTAGAGAAGACTAGAGTCCATTATGGGATTTTAATTAAAAGAGAGGCAAACCCTTATTTGTCTGTTGAAATAAATGGCTTGAGTGCCAAATGTCAGGAACATAAGCTCTGAAGGGAATCCAAAGCCCTGAAGAAAATTTGCATTGTTTAAACTGCTCATCATGGTCAAACGTGAAGGCCCAGCCAAGTCCCAATGTGTTGATCTTTTAAAACCATGTTAAAACTGTTAGTTCGGGGTGATGGTGCCAAGTTGCAGCCCAGCTCTTTCACTTTGCTGTGTGTGAGGACAGTCAGGTCAGTGCCTACTGGCTTGTTTTTCACTGCTGTGTCTCACAGCTTCTCACTGCTCACCAGTTCCAATGCCTAGAGGTTGTCCCTCTGTGCCTCCCTCAGTCAATTCCTGCTTCCCCAACAACACTGAGGGCCTGGGAGGAGAGTCAGGATTAGCCCTTAAAACAACCTGACCCTGACTGGGAGATAGTAAATCTGCATATGCTGCTATCTTGGCTGCATTTACAATAATGTTATTCTTGAGCTCTTAAAGAGAGCACACTTTTGTCTTATTAAAGGAAGAGCTGAGAAAATTCCTCCACAGAGACTTTTCATCCTTTTAAATGATGTACATTTCTCTTGCCTACAGTTTTCTGTGGTACTTGTATACTATTTCAGAAATCCCTTCCCAAGTGGATTTCCATCTCTAAATGATCATCAAGCTGCTGCCTCATCCACTTGCAAAATCCATTCTCTGAACCATCTTTATTGATGTACCAAAAGACACATACAATGCATTGTTAATTTGCAGTTGGGGATCACTCATCATTACTGATTTACTTTTAAATTATTTGAAATGAGGAAAGGTAAACCTGAGCATGTATCTCACTTCCACAAGGGTATATTATTCCTCTTATCCTCGTGTCTATAGACTTCATATCTGCAGTTTGCCTAAAATTACCAGTTTGGTTTTGTTTTGGAACAAAAGCAGTGTTTTCCTGTGTCATTCAACTGCAAATACAATTTTCTTCTGATCCTTCTTAGGGCAATGGAAAGATTCTATAGAAAAGAAAATATTTTGTATTCTTACTGAGGGTTTAGTTTACAATATTTTGGACTGATCTGTCAAGATGAAACTTCAGGGTGATACATTTCTTGACCTACAGACCTGTTCAAAATGAAAAATCATGTTCTAAAATGAGAATGTCCCTGCTAAGATATCAAAAGTTTTCTTGTTTACTTTTAGTGTTTTTCATGGGCTAGAGATTTGTTGATTGATTACATGCTGCTGAGTGTCTTAAAAAAAAAGTCAAAACCAAACAAAACAATTACATTTTTAATATATTAGTAGGAGAAAGTCACTTGAAAACATTTATTCATGTAATTATGCCAATCCTGAATTACTTCAAAGGTAACTTAGAAAAAAATTAAAAGCTGTATGTTTTCAGTCTTTGTGATTGGTAATATCACATGAATTTTAAAAAATGCTCAGTTATGTGTTTTTTCCATAACTGAGCTGGTGGCATGTTCTGAACAGGACTTGACCATGATACGTGCCTGTGAGCTGACCTGTTTATCTGAAGACCTAATGGAAAGATTTTCAAGGCTCAAGAAACAAAATTCAAATGGTATAAAAGCAAAGGCTAAACATAAGGGAAGCTC
Organism: Chaetura pelagica; assembly: GCF_000747805.2. Lineage (NCBI taxonomy): Eukaryota > Metazoa > Chordata > Aves > Apodiformes > Apodidae > Chaetura > Chaetura pelagica. Next base: position 4,687,260 of record NW_009952263.1, on the reverse strand, counting down.
GTGTGAAAAAACCCCACACTCGTCTTTTCCCAAAATCCTTATTTGGGACATCTTGGAGAGGAGAAGCTAAAATACTAACAAGTGATCACAGCTTCTGACATCTTGTGGTTTGCCAACTCTGTGCCACTGTCGTGAATGCTTTTCTACCTGATGCTACCCACTGCTTACTGTGCAAGAGGTCAGAAGACTCCAAGAGCCCATTCATTTATGAATCCTTCATCTTCAACATTAATTTTCAGCTTAATATTTATCACTTGTATGACATTAGGGTGAGAGCCCAGGTTTTAATTTTAGGCTGTCAGTGTGTTTGCATGCATATGGGTCTTTGTGAGCTCCTGTAAAATGCATGTTGGTAAAAGAATACAAAAGAAAATTTTCCAAAATGAAAATATTTCTGAAAGCATAGCCTCATAAACCTCAGTGTTTGGGCTCTATACTGGAACTTCTAGAAGCCTGAGTTCCTTATGGTGTAAACTGGTGTTTACCAAAGAGCAGCCTTCCCAGAAGGAAGCTTAAGTGGCCTGAGATTGCAGTTCAGATAATGGATAACTCAGCTTCACTGCTGAGTGCACTTTAAATCACTCTGGCTACAGCTGGGCTTTCAGTAAAATTGATTGTTACTTTCTAGAATTTCAACAGATTATTTCTTGAAGTAATTTTGTTGATTTAACTTTCTGTAATTGACTTCTAATTCTTTGCTGAGATTAGACCCTTGATTTGATTTTCAATTTGGCAGCAGCTTTGGATTATTCCTAAATTAAAGTAATTATTAATTAATCTATGGTATAATTTTCCTAATTTTTCTTGTTTGTTTTTTTTTAATTTATTTTTTTATTATGGAGGTAATTTGGCTTAATTGATTTTAATATCATTCATGTGAAGGAATAAAAAGGAATAAAATCAGATTTCTTTCAATAGTAATGTGGATCTTAAATACTCTCTAAGACTAGTTCTATTTTTGTTAGTCCTTGACTCATAGGTTAAGCCACAGAATAATATGATTACTAGGTTTATATTGGTGATCCGAAAAGATCTAGGCATACTGTATCAGCTGAACTAGAGTGTGTGGAAGGGAATACAAGCACTATATTGGTGATGTGGTCATACAAGAGATTCATACAGGCCACATCTGGCACCTAGTGAAAGCATTCCTTCTGCTTGAAATCCTCCTGCCTCTATTTTAAGCTAGTTTTGGTCTTATTAACTGCTTCCCATCCATCCCTTTTATGTCTTATGAAATATGAGCACCAGAGTAGCAATTTCATTTCAGTGGTAGGAACATGTTCACATTAGTGTATAAACATTAGTGTTTAAAAAAATATATTTTTGTTGTTTTGCTTTTGATGGGACAGATAGGGTTTAATAACTGGCTTCTGATCCAAAAACAGTATGGAGGAGTAGAAAGGTGCCACTGAGTGGACAGAAAAAGAGGAGCTCCTTTTTACTTCAGTTTGCAGTAGGTGAACTAAATATTATTCCTCTCTTAATTTTGTTCCAACTTTTGATAAGGAGAACAAAAGCTGATAACTTGTTGGGGAAGGGCCTGATTTGCACTGTGTTTGCTGCAGACACTTTGCTCCCAGTAGGGAAAAAACTGAAGAGTCAGGGAAGAGATTTCAGCTCTCTGCCAGTAGCAGTACTGATTTTGGACTAGCTTAAGCTTGGGCTCCTTGAAGGATTTAGAACTCATTGTTAAATTTCTTTGCTGTCTTTGCTGTAGAGAGGCATGTTTTGCACAACTCAAAATGCAGCTGTGGACTGACTAATGGTTTAGGAAGTGGCTTACTTCATTTTGTGTTTGCATTTTGGAGAGGCTTTTCCTCATGCAATGGCAGATATGACAATCACCCTAGCTTTCCTTACATATCTCTTGGTATTTAATGAGAATTTTAGATGGATAAAAGAGGCATGGGAAAACTCTCAGGTCCTTTTGTCTGATTATACATATCACAAAAGCCACCACCATGAAGCACTACAAGCTGCTAAGTGGTGTAGGTTAATAGAGAAGTTGTGGACTGTGATCTTACACTGTTTATTCTTTTTTTCTGTGTAAGTACCTTTTCCGTTTCAGATGCAGCTTTGAAAAAAAATAATTTTCCAATATTAAATACTTCTTTTGCATTTAAATTTTTTAGTATTGTTTGAATTCTTCTTCCATCGCTAGCAGTGACACGTTATGACTTTTTTTGGTCTGTCATTCCACTCCATTGGCAGGATGTTAAGACTCTTACTTAAAAGTGAGAAACAATTTGCACACCCTGCTGATTTTAATCAAAATATGTTTAGTCTATTCCAGGCGAGATGATGCCTGACTTCTTCTAGAAAATATTCGCTTTCCCTTTGTAATCCATTCAGAGTTCTTGTTTGAATGAAGTTAAGAGATTGTTGTGTGTTTTTTGGAAAGATTTCGTGCTTTTTGGAAAGAATATCCACTTTTCCAAAGTAGGCTTAAGGTTATGGAATACTTAAAGATATAATTAATCTTCCAGCTGGCAAGGGATTTTGTCCTTTTGACCAGAAATCTTGAAATCTGCAGAAAGTCTGTCACAAAAGCCGGGAAGGAGAAAACAAAACAATCTTTTAAAAAACTGTTAAATATGTTCAAAAAGAAATTAATCCTACAGTTTCTGTCTTGGTGATTTAACAAGTTGGAAAGCCTTTTCATTAAGCAGTCCTTGGAGACTCTGAATTCTTTCTAAAACTGCAGAACCATGGAAGAAAGATTTGTCTGTATCCTTGATTGATCTGCAATGCTGTTCAGTTATTATATACCTCTGCTAAATGTGTGCAGTTCAAGGCAGGGTTACTCCCTGACAAGAAAGAAATCCATGTGCTGTGGATGTGTGAATATTTATATCTGAAGTTTCTTTTTACTTGCTGCTTAAGGTTGACTGTAGTTCAAAAAAACCATTAAATCTTCAAAACCTGTGTTTTTGCAATGGGGCATGCTTATAAATGTGCTTATTTCTAACTCCTCAAAACATTCTAACCTTTGCTGTTGCCAACTTTTAACTCTCCCTCCTTAAAAACAAATTAGCTATGTTAATATTTTATTTGCTGCTTCTTTATTATTTTCTGTATTGAAAGTAGTGTTTGCAGCATTATCTACTCTGACATGTTGCAGTTGGCATTCAAGCTGTGGTTTCCAAGTGACTGCAAGTCAGTCATATCTTCTAATTTCTTTCCTTAAGGCTGAGTTAGCGTTTTGGTTTTAATCTGGTTTCAACTGGATCAGTTGATGGTTGCTAGGGCTGAGAAACCATGGAGTCCTGAAAGAGTTTTTTGCTGCTGTTCTGCCACCTTATATCTAGTTTTTATAATTTTTTTCTTGCCCAGTATTTTGGCTGCTGATTGCATCTTCCACAGATGTTCACAAGATGTGATGGAAGCAGTATTGAAGGATTTTCTGCATGGTTGTTAAACGCACAGGCTGTTTACTCCAGCTTGCTGTGTCTGCAGACTGCCTGGGCACGCTGTTTCATGGGATGCTTCTGGCTGCCCCATGGATGTCCCCACTCTCTGAAGCATCTCCTTCAGGCAACAACTACGGCTGGCAGCTCCTGCCCACTTCTAGTCCTCTTGGTTCATGAGATCAGTCCTACTGTGCCTTGCTTGGGGCTTCAGCAGAACATTTCTAATCTGGGTGATGTGCTGGGTCAGAGGTGCAAAGCTGTGTGCCTGGGACCAAGCAGCCCACCCTGGACCTCACCAGGCAGGAGCCCAGACACACTGAATCCAGCCTGCATTTCTTATTTATGAGCACTGGATCAGACCCTTAGACAGCATCTCCTCAGCTTCCTTTCAGTGATTATCTTCCCTAATGCATCCATCATGACATTTTAAATTGGTTAATTAACTTATCCACTGAGCATGAGCTCAGATGCAATGCAACTTTAAACGCTGTCTCTGATTATCTTCGTCTTGCAGTAGGGGAGTTACATTGTGTAGCCCTTGTTAGACCTCTGACAAGCTCTGGGTGCCCATTAGCCTACGGTCTAGCTCCTTATCAGTCATATTCTCAAGTTCCCCATTGCTTCATTGACACAGCTAGTATAATTAGATGTAGCATTTTTCAGGTCTGCAGCACAGTAACTCTGCATGGCTAAGCAAAAATGGCTTAAAAATCTCAAAGTAAAAGGTACTTTTTTCAGACTTCCTCTTCTAAAGGACCTTGCATGGTCATTGATTGATTAATTCAGTTAATTAACTAAATTCGATATTTAATTAATTTTCAATGAGAATTAAATATTACTAGCTTTTTTATGGAACTGAGAACAATTTGCTGCTGTGAAACAACTTCAAAGAAATAGGTGAACTGGCCTTTTCTGCTGTTCTGAGATGAAAAGCCTGGGAGAAAGGTAGCTTTGCTGCTCTAATAACAAAATTGTACTAAAAAACCCCCTCAAAACAACCCACTTAAAAGAAAAAGGATCACTAAACAGAAACTAGAGTTTTAGTTCTTTTTCATCTCATATATATATACCCATTCTGGAGGCTATGTGTTATATCTAGATAAACATATGTCATATTGATAGTTGAAAAAAAATGTCATCATCAGGGAGTATTTTATTCTATGAAGTGAATACAGGCAACAATGGATATCTGAGGTCTTTTTCTGAAGATACATATGTGATCCTCTGGCATGAACTGCTCCAATCTCAGTGTACACCCTTGTGCTGGGTGGGTTTCCCTTTGCTGCTCATAGAGAGCAATTGCTAAGGGAGGGCAGGCAGCTTCTGGGCTGGGTGCTTGAGGTCTCAGCATCTGTCTTTGCTGCTGACCTGAGAAGGATGTGTGTGTTAAACTTCCAGAGGATAAAGATGAGTCATTCCCTCTTTCCTCATGTTACACTATGCTTTATTCATCCACATTGATTTGATATACTTTTCCTGGATTTTCTATGCGTTATTCTTTTTGTGTCCTGAACTTTTCTTTCCTCATAGTCCTAAACTTTTCAGATATGAATAGTGTGTACTGGTGCATCAAGCTCCTTATTTCTGTGGTGTCTTGGTTTTCTGGTTAGAAGATTCTATCTTGACTTCTTTTTGTTTAGCTTTCAAAATGCAGATATGAATGGACTTTTAATTTTTTTAAAAATTTTTGTGTGTGTCTGTTGTTTTTTTTCTCTCTGAAGCAATAGCTAGACTATAACAGAAATGTTCTGTGACATGCAGGAACTACAATAATACAGCAAACTCGGGGAGCTTTAGAAGTGTATGATTTCTGAGTACTCACGCACTTCAGAGTTTCACTATAATTTAAAGGAAATATGCAAGCAATAAAAATTGCAGAAAGAATATCTGTTAACATAAATTAGAAAAGCAGTGAACTGTAGCTACTTAAGAATAGCCTGGATACTGTAACTGAAAGCAGTGTGACTATATGATAAATCTAATTTATTAGTGAGTACAGTTGGACCTAAGCTATTTTTGAAAACATATTATATCTTATAGTAATGAAACTGTTGGCCCTGAGGCCTCCTGTGCAAATTAAGACATTTACTGCGTTGCATTGGCTGCACAAAAATCTGCTACCAGGACAAAATGCTGCCAGAACTTCAACTTCTTCCCTTCACAATTGATATTTAGCAACTAAGACCATGATCCTGTCACAAGATGTGTTCAGCTGACTCCTGCACCTGTGCAGAGTGCTAAGGTTACTGCTGGATCCCTTAAGTTGACATTTACTTGCACATACTGGAGAGCAGCAGGACTACTCTATTTCTTTCTCTGCTACAATTAAGTGTCACTACTATTGTTTCAGTTATAGCTTTCATGTAGCTGTGCAGAAGGATGTGAATTAGGGATACAGCTAGTTGGATAACTTACTTTGGACCAAAATCTGAACAAAACATTAGTAAACATTTGCCCAAAATATATTTGCCTTTTCTGAGGTGATGATACTGGTAGGTGTGCTCAGGAAATGGAATCACAAGAAAGAAAAGTTAGGACACAGGTGTTAGGATTTTTTTGTTTCTATGGATGAGAATTAAATCCTGGAATATGTCAGAAATAATTTATGAAGAGGAAAATGGAACAGTAAAAAAATATTTTGAGGGAGAAAAAATTGTCTCTGAAAACTTGGACAAAAAGGCCTTTTTGCAGGGCTTCATCCTAGTGCTGTGTGGGAAGCTGGACAGAGCATTTCTTTGGCCTGATATGAATGCTTAGCAAATCTATAACTAAAACCTTTCTATGTTTTAGTTCCTGGGATGGTAGGCTCCCACATGCAATCTCTTCCACCATGATGAAATGTAATATTGATTTTTCTTTTCCATGTCTGAATAGTGAGGTTTTTTGAGAGTTGTGGGGGGCATGAACATACAGGTACAAACTGCCAAACCCTTCTGAGCAAGCTGTACTTCAGGAGCAGCTAACTGACCCCTTGAGGCTCCCTGATGTTCAAAAATGGAAAGGCAGAGACATGTGAAAAGCTCAGACTATGGTATGTGTATTTCAGGCTGTGGGAGAGAGGTGTCAGTATTTGGCGTTACATGTTATTTTAGTGTAATCAAAGATGTTTACACCAGGCATGGATAGCTTAGAAACCACTCTAACAGGGCAAACCTGAAAGGAAACTTTACTCCTATTGGGTTGGAGAATTATTTCAGCTGCCCTGTGGAGATGATCCCACTGTGTGAGCTGCCTTCTAGGGACAATCCTGGATGCCAGCTCTGCACATCACAGATACTGTAGTCAAGTGTAGTCAGCTGAGCAGGCTCGTGTTTACGTACAACGTGCATTCTGCTGGCAGTGGTTTAGGCATAATCCATTGCAGGCCTGACTTTCCCAGCCTGGGTTGCATTCTTCAGTGGAAAGACACCACCCTTGCATGAGACTAACAGTACCCATTAAAGTTCAGTGCTTCTTCTGGGCTGGACTTATGACCTTCAGCTGTTTGGCAAAAAGGGTGCAGCATTCATCTGTAGCTAATACTGCTTAGTTTTGTTTAGTTGGGTTTTTTTTCTAAAGCAACCTTTTTTTTTTTTTTTTTTGAGCTGGTGGAGGCTCAATTTATCCAGGACATGGCTTCATTCTCTGGTGTCTGGCTTTTGTGAAATTATTTTTTGCATTTTAATTCACAAGACAAGAATTACTTTTCCTTTGTAAAAACGTGTCAGAAGGCAGCTTTGCAGAACTCTGTATTATAATACTTACAAGAGAGGAAAAAAATATTATTTGATGTCATTCTAATAAATAATGTAATGTGTATTAGACTCTTCATTATGTGCACAAGACATTTTCTGAAAACCCATAGAAATAATTTAGCTCTGTGTTTGTAACCAGCAAGGGTATATTTAGGAATATTTTTATAAAATTTAAAACCAGGGTATAAGACACAATTCTGAGTTTTCCATATACGAAATAGTCATACATAAAGTGAAACTATTTGCCTCCTGGGCAGAGAAACCAAGCAGTAATCATGCATCTGCAAGTCACAGTAAGAAAATGAGCTTGAAGGGCCCTTGATGCACATTTTCTCTCTTCTCTTAATTCTGTTTCAGCCCCCAAGCTTCTGGTTTTTTGTAATAGCAAAGGCTGGAGGTGTTGTTGGTTGGGCACAAGATAAATGCTAACAGTCCTCTTCCTCCTAGGGTACTTTTTCACAAAAACATGAATTGCAATAAGTGCTGCCACTAGTTCAAAATAATTTTACTGACTGCATGGATTACTGCACAAGTAAAACCTGGTGAGACCACACCATACTGGTCATGTGTCTTGGCACTTGGAGAGGGCTCACCTCCACTTTAAAAATGTTTTTTAAAGCTTATTTATCACTTGTAGTTCACAAATTCCTTTCTGTCTTTGCTCTCTCAACTCAAATATCTTGCACAGCCAGTTGATTTGAACCTGTCTGTTAAACTCCAGGGATTCCTTTGGGTTGTTTTCCAGAGCAGATTCAGTAGCACCTTAAGATTGGCTAGTTAAACTGAAATCACAGGCTGATCTGAAAGCCAGAGAATTGGAATTTATTTTGTTCTCTTCCAGTGGGCTTGTTTATTTAGTTTTATTTTTAACTATGTGCATCTGAAGCTCTGGGCTTATGTACAAAAACTTAAAAAGGATTAGGACTGCAGCTTGGATACCATAGTGATAAGGGTGGTATGACTGTGTGCAGGGACAGATTCACCCTCCCACACTAAGATGTGCTCATTTTCCATTAGACCTCAGTCAGTTTTGCAGAAAAGGCTTGAGGAAAACTTTACAAGACTGGAGAGCTAGTGCACAAGGTTTTCCCTGGGACTGTGGAACATAGAGGTAGCAGAGAAGGGGAGGAATTGCCAAAAGCATGCCCTGTCCTACCACAGTGCACTACCTACCACTGCTGTGGTCATCAGCTGTGTACTATTGACCATAACAAGAAGCAGTCTACCCAGTGCTGGGAGCTGGACTGGAGTTAACCCAGTGTGCTGAGTGCACTGGCAGTTTTGGTCACTCCTGAGGCCACATCCATCTCCACTCTCCACAGAATGTGCTGGTGTGGCATCACATGGCTGGGTCTGACTGCAGAAGTCTGTGCAGGTGGGCTTAGAGGACTGTAATGTCTCCTACCCCCATCCTCGTTGAGGAGGGCTTTCCTAGTTGAGAATTTCTTACTGGACAAACTTCACTCAAGCTTTAAGCCACATATCTCAGGTTTATGATGTAGGGAAGGTTTTCACAGCAGGAGAGGAATTTTCCTGTGAGACACCAAATGTACTCCTGAATGTTTGATTTTTACAGCACAGGGACTGGAAGGTTTTTGGTCTTTCCAAGCTAAGACTCTGCCTTTTATCCTTTATTAACTGTCACTGCAGACTGTCTTACTGCAGAAGATGTGAGGTCAGCACCAAAATCTGCTAAGCCAAAGTGAACATTCCTGTTGAAGTGTAGTCCAGACTGTAACATAAATCCAGGATTTTACCAGACCAGGTAGCATACTTCACCATGTGTATGTTCTGTATTAACTCTTCATGATTGAAAGCCCTGCCACTTGCATGAAATCCCACATATTGTGCAGCATTTGGGCTCTGGCGGGGGGAGAAGGAAGGGAATGATGGAGAATGTGTGGTGGTCGGGTTAGTTATCCACTCACTCTGACATGGCATTACCATTTTGGTATGAAATGGAGATTTGGGTTATTCATTTGTACCCTCATTTAAAAAGCAGAGCAAAGCTGAACAGGTTTCCTAATAGTGGTTAAGGGTTAACTTAATGTGATCTGGCTGAGAGATTCAAACAGAGGAAGGTGTCTTAGTTTTTTGGATACCTGGGCAAAAAAACCCTGGAAGCTTCCTTTCAAAATCTCCACCTTTATGCTGACCTTTGCAGAGTTGTCCAAGTAGTGGATCAACTTGTGTAACCATAAAAAAAACTAACAGAAGCATTTGTATTTATATGGCAGTAACACAAAATTAGACCTCCTTTCTTTCTAGTTTGTACTGTTCTTAAAAAGAAATGAGATGTGTAAAGAGATGTGCTGTGAACCTGCGAGTCAGACGTCTTTTTAAAGTCCGAGCCTCCTGAGGGACTACATTTGGGCTAGGAATTACAGGACGGAAGGCTGTCAAGAGCTTTCCTATTATTTCCACAGGCTGCCTCACTGCATTTTGGTGGCTTCAGCAGATTCTCCAAAAGGCTGGAAATGTTTCATCATATTTCATCCAAATGGAGGCAGGTGATGAGTGGTGACCCTCAGAGGTCAGTATTGGGACCAGTGCTGTTTAACATCTTTGTTGGAGACATGGACAGTGGGATTGAGTGTATCCTCAGCAAATTTGCTGATGATCCAAGCTGTGTGGTGTGGTTGACACCCAAGAGGGAAGGGATGCCATCCAGAGGGGCCTTGACAGGCAGGAGAGGTGGGTAAGTGCCAGACTCATGAAGTTCAACCAGGCCAAGTGCAAGGTCCGGCACCTGGGTCAGCACAACCCCAGGCACAAATACAGGCTGGGGGAAGAATGGCTGGAGAGCAGCCCTGAGGAGAAGGACTTGGAGTGGTAGTTGATGAGAAGCTCGACATGAGCCGCCATGTGTGCTGGAGCCCAGAGAGCAGCTGCATCCTGGGCTGCATCAAAAGAAGTGTGGCCAGCAGGGCCAGGGAAGTGATTCTGTCCCTCTGCTCTGCTCTGGTGAGACCCCACCTGGAATACTGTGAACAGCTCTGGAGCCTTCAGCCAGGAAATATTTAGACCTGTTGGAGAGGGTCCAGAGAAGGGCCACGAAGATGATCAAAGGCCTGGAGCCCCTCTGCTATGAAGACGGGCTGAGAGAGTTGGGGCTGTTCAGCCTGGAGAAGAGAAGGCTCTGGGGAGGCCTTATAGCACATTCCAGTACTTGAAAGGGGCTACAGGAAAGCTGGGGAGGGACTTTTTGTCAGAGAAGATAGTGATAGGACAAGGGGTAATGGTTTTAAACTGAGAGAGGGGAGATTTAGGTGAGATATTAGGAAGAAATTCTTCACTATAAGGGTGGTGAGAACTGGAATGGGTTGCTCAGGGAGGTTGTTGGTGCCCCATCCCTTCCAACCTTAATGATTCTATGATTCTAAATGCTCGTGCATCTCCAGTGTCCAGTTTGTGTTGTGAGGAAAAGTTGTTACTGACACCACAAGGGAACATTCCCGCACCCCACTGCAGACAGATTCCAACTGGGGCACAGAAGTGATCGTCCTTCAGGTAAAGGTTATAGCAGTATTTAGGAGGTTTTTACCCCAAGCATCAAGACTAGCACAGCTGGACTGAAACAAAATTCAGAATTTGCAGGGCCTTCCTAGATTTGCTATATTCACACACACATCACATTCCCAGGAAGACATGCTGTCATCCATTTGGACAAAACATAAGCAGGCTTAATTAGTACAGAGTTGGCAAAAACCTGAGGACTTCTCAAAAGCTATTTATCCGTAAGAAGTATTGGAGAGAACACAAGTGAACTTTCTGGATGCCAGCCCTTTGCTAGTAAGTTATTAATAACATGCTTACTGGGCTGCTATTTCTCTTCCATGATGAGTAGGTGCCTTCAGCCATCCTGCTCACTAAAACTGCAGGAAATACCAGGTCAAAATTGCTCTGTTTCCTGGGCTTTGGCTTTCCTGCCTCTCACTGGAAAGGTAGAAGGGTTCAGCTCTTGCCTTCCCTCTCACTTCAGCCTTAGCTGTCCCTCCTGTAAGGTGAAGGAATAAACACTAGGTGGTGAAACACCAATTTATCAGGTAGTTTAATTGGCTGTAAATCAACTCTGTTACTCCAGAAAGGACCTAGACATCTTTACTGAGAGTTCAGGATATCAGTACAATCAATAACATGCTAGGAAGCCCATTGTATAAGATAGTGAGCAATGAGGATGCATTTCCACATTCTTAATGGAATCAGTAATATGATCAGATCTGTTTTCTGGATGGTGCTGGCCACTCTGCCCTCCACAGGATGCTTAAGAAGTGGAGTGTGCTCAGAAAAAGATTCAGAGCTTCAAGCAAAAAGAGTTGAAATTTAAAAATTCTTTTGAATTTAGTTCAACTCAATGGTCCTTTAAAGTCCTGACATCTCTGTCTGGTTGTGAGCTTAAAGTTGCTTCCTTTCTAAAGGAAAGAAAGGGTGACTATGATAACACACAGTAGAGAGGAAGACTGGGCACATTCATTCTCTCTCTCCACTATAAAGAGACCAAAGGGACAACCACTGAAATTTAGAGAGAGGAGGTTAAAATATTTTTTCTGTATTTTATTCTGCTTCGATTACAGTGAAATCTCAAGGGAAAGGGATGAGTACCAGACCAAATCCAAGCAGTAAAATCCTATACAAAACAAAAGTGTTAGCGATGATTTTTCCTCTAATAATTAAGAATTAATCTACCATAACGGATAGGTCTGTTTGGAAGGATTTAACCTGCACAGCCAGCTTCTTTCATTGTAGTCATAGGTAATCTGCCTAAGCTACTCATCTTGGGCAATTAAAATAGATTGTTACACAAGTCTATATGTCTTCAAGTTATGACCTGAGACTGGTTCTACTCTGCTCTCAAAAGTGTATTTGTTTAGTGACCAGTAGCTGACCATTTGTGATTTGTCTTCACTCCCCTGTGGTGTCCTGTAGTTCTGGCATCTGTCTTCTTGCACTCTCAAGAGTCTCTGTTACGCTTCTCTGGTCATTCTCTGCAGCCTTTAACATATCACTTTTGGATAACACAACTATTGTTTTGTTAGTGCAGTCTAGTCTATCTACAAAAATAATGGCCTGTTAGGAGAAACAGATAGATGGGAAAATCATTGCTGTGCTAAAAAGAATGTTATACAACAGCTGCATCAGTCTGTCATAGGATACTGCTACTGCCAACAATAAGCAAAGTCAAGAGAAGGCATCAGGCATCTGTATAAAGATCCAGACTATCTAGAGATTTATTAATGGCTATAACTTTGGAAGGGCTGTCAAGCAATACAGAAGAGTAATTAAGTTAAACAGTTAAGGGAAAATCTGCTACAGGCTGGAAAATTACCTATTGTTAGAATAGGTAGAATACCCCATACTCCTTGAAACACATACCAGCAGCACCTGAAAGGGGCCTTGTGCCACTTTCTGGATGTAACTCAGTCTGGCTTCTTGGGGCAGGAGTGGCTGTGCTCTGACAGTGTCTGTTGGAGCAGCTTGGCTGGGGCCTCCTGCCAGGGTCTCTCCTTGCTTTGAAGAAGGAGGGGGAATAGAAGCCAGCCTGGGGAGGACACCTGAGTTTAACCAAAAAAGGGATAGCTACAATGAGGCTTAACCTGTCTGTAGGCAGCTATATTGGAAATGAAGGCTTGGCAGTACTCCCCAGTCTAGCAGACTGAGGTATAAAAAAAGTAAATCGATCTGCTGTGAGGTGATGGCAGATACAGTTATTGGAGAAGTTTGTGAAATGGTGGATTCTCCATCCTTGCATAACAATTGGAAGTTTTTATTTGAATAGCTAGTTAAATTTTCTCATCCATTAATCAGGAATCTAGTTTTATTAAGTGTCGACCAAACAATCCCAATTGTTCCTTCCAGATCTGGAACCTCTACTTGCTACTTTGACTCTGACTTCTCAATAAAAGTCAGGCAAGAAGAAAATCTGATCTTATCGACTTTCTTTTCATTTCTTCTCTCCAGGAAGCAGCTTTCACTGACCTGTGATGCTGGCCACACAGAGAAATACTTAGACTTGGGAAGAGGAAGGTCTTTAACTGAGCTTTCATTTATACTCTGGCAGGATCAGGCTCTCTTTGCTTGCATTTTAGTTGCTCATCTGTAAAGAAAACAGATTGTCATGACCTGGACTGGGCAACCCAGGGAGATTAAGACTGGATCCCCTTGCTTTCTAAACGTTTTAGAGAGGATCCCAGGAGTGGCTGGATCCAGTCTTTTTCTCAGACATGTCTCTCCCAGGCAGAGTAATTAAAATTTTATGGTCTGAGGAAATGCTCGACCATCAGATACCCTTTGATTGGATTAAGGTGAAATGACACCCAAAGTCTGTATTTGGACATTAGCTTTAATCAGAACTATTGAAGGAATAACAATAAGGAATATTGTGTATGCTCAGGCTGTGTGATCGTAAAGGCTGATACTTTGTTTATAAAAGTCATGATACATAAATGTCCAAGCTGCACAACCTGGGAGAAATCATTGTAGGTCTTGATTATGATTTATATATTTATGATTTTTATATTATTGTGGTGGGCCTTGATTTTAGGAAGAAAAAGAGAGAGAGAGAATATCTAGAGAGATAACAGAAAATCACCAGTCCTGGATCCAGTGCTGGTGTGGCCAACGGGGAGGGTTTGGTGTCAGTGAAGTTCCCAAAGCCCACCATCACAACATCTTTTATAGGCCTGTTTCCTTTAGGCAATCATTTTGCAATGATGAGTAAGAGTGGTTGAGACATATAGTGACTAAGGAACTGAAGCAGACCTCTCTCATCTCTTCTCCTCCATCTTTATTGTTTTCTCCATATGCAGGCTTTCCTCTTCACTGTTATTTCCATACAAGTCAGACACTCCTTTGGAGAGCAAATGAGGTTTTGTTTGAGGGTGTTACCACACCACTTCCCACAACAGGTCAGGGAGAGATGGTCCCTCACACAGATACATAAAGCTTTAAGCCTGTGGCTAATTCTGCTGTCCTCCAACAGTAGGAAATGAAGGTGTTGATCAACATGTTTGTTGTAGAAACTGCTCTGTATGGAAAGTCTAATGGAAGTTACCCATGCTCCTCACCTGGCTTTGACAAGGGACTTGCGTCCCTTCTGTTTTCCATCCACACCAAAAGGAATTTGCACAAGCTGTGTGATGTTTCAATTAAAGTTTTATCAGGAAGGTGTATTTGCTGCTGACTTCTGCTGCTCGATGTGTCTGTCTTCATGCTGTTCCACAGGAGGGAGGAGGCAGACTATGGCACCTAAAAAAAAAAAAAAAGGTACAAAGAGGGAAGTGGGGTAATCAGGAAACAATTTATTTCTGTTGACCAGGACCTGAGAGAGAAAGCTAGATGCAGAAACTAAGTGTGGGGTCTGGAGTGTGTAGTGCCTAGCCTAGAAAAAGTGTTTTGTCTCCCTGTTTGCAGGGCTGACAGATCGTGCTGTCAGGCCATGGGGTGGCAATAGTTATGTACACTGAGTCTAAGTTAGCCATTTGAGGGAGGCATTGGGTGTTCAGTATGCAGAGGGAATAGAAACAGAATGACTTCAGTTACTGTCCCATGTAGTACTTCATGTTCTTTGTTGCATTTTACACCCAGCCATCGCTCCGCTCTGAGAGCACAGCAGTGTGTCCAGGGATGCGAGTTGTAGCCTTTGTGGCCTTCTTTCTCCTAGGTGACGTCTTTACCTGTGTTTATGTAGCCGTTTGGGTGAAAAGATCTTTATGTGCTGATTCCTATGAGTAAATGATGTTTGACAGCAGAGTCAAATCTTCTTGAAAAATTAAAATCTTTGTAGATTAAAAAGTACTGTCTTTTTTCCTATGTGCTACCAGAGGTAGGAGGAGGGAACTAGTTAGAGCAGTAGTAAAAAACGTATATTTTTGCTAACAATGCCAAATAAATAACCTTGTGATACTAAATAGGAGCAGGACAAGAAATTGAGTTCTACCTTTCCTTAAATTACCTTTGGGAATATAGATCAAAATCTAACTTCCTTTTATGTGTTAACCTTGGATTTCAGCAAAAGATGTCCTTTCCTCAACCCTGTTGGTGTAGGGGGAAAAAAAAAAAAAAAAAAAAAAGGTAAAATTAGGTTTAAGCCCTCTTAGTTTTGCCATCTGGCTTAAATAAACATTACTTGAACCTGAATGGAGAGAGAGTGCCAGTAGCTGTAAGTACCTTGATGACTTTATTTCCATCCTAAAACATGTGAATGCCTGTGCTTACATACCTAAGGAAGGAACTTGCTTAAGAAAGGCCAAAAGTTTTATAAGCTATTCAGGCTTCAAACAGTCTTTCATGCAGTGGAGAATAAAATAAATACTTTACTGAGCTAACCAGTAGAGAAGTTATTGTTTCTGGTGACAAAGTTGAACTATACCATAAAAAAAAGGCGATATATAAACAGAGGCTCATATATTTTTCCTCGTTTGCTTGGTTTTTGTTCCCTGAGGATGAAAGGTTGGCTCTAAGCTGGCTAACTACCTTGGGTATCCCTAAATATACAGCATTCTGTGAGAACTTAGTGCAATTACTGAATTGGAAAGATAACCAGCTTCTTAAAGCTGTAAATTTGCATCTGAGAGCTCCTAAGCTAGCTGAGTTTTGCTGGAAAACTGCTGTCTAGTTGTCACTGGCATTGTGGGGTAGGTAATTGGTTTTTTGTCTCTTGTGAGTTTCTATAGGATGCTTGATAATTTAGAGAAACATTGAATGTAATGAAGTAATAAAAGTTTTTATTTACATAGAATGGGCTACTTCATTGAAGAATGGCATTTTAAAAATGGAAGAGTGGGAACAGTGGGACATAAATGCAGCTCAGCATAACAGAGAAGAACTATGGGCTGGTGAAGAATTACTTGGGATTTCTCTTCTATTTAAAATGACCAGCACAGCGTTTCTTCAGCAGCCATTACCCCGACAAGGACTAGTACACTGGGTTTCCACTAGAATTTATTATGTGGATTTACAGAAGAACAGTTCTTGCCCTCTCTATGCAGTTTGACTAACAACTTTACCACGGTTTTGCTGGCTTGCTATTGAACTAGTAGAGCAAGAATTTAATGAAAGAGGCTTTCAGGTTGAACTCAAAAGGTACAGTGAGAACTGAATTAAGCCTTGCAATGAGGACACTCATTAGCTAGGGCATAAGGGCATTCAGCAGGCAATATTAACTTAATTTGATACAGTATGAAACTCTCTCAAGGTCCATATTATCTAGACATCCATGGAAGACCCTGAGCTAGTATCAATGGTGGGGAGTGTATGCTGCTCTGGGGATGTACTCTGGTTGTCCAGTCAGAGTCATTGGTGCTGGAAGGGTGACTCCTGCTCAAAGAAGACTCCTTTGGGGGCAGAGGGGAAATGAAAATGATGCTGTGCCAGACCATTTGCTCTTGGCATAGGGAACACCTTCGTTTATCACCGTTACAGGGTGAGCTGTGGTTCACATTCAAAGTGGGTGCCTTTGACCCATGTCAGCTGTGATTAGGGAGCTGCTACTCAAATCATCCAGCAGTGGGGAGAAGAAGTGACTCCATCCAGAGAGAGATGAAAAACTGATCACATTAACATAACTGGTCCAGCTGTGCTTGCCACCTGCAAACTCTTTGGTTTGGGAGCCCTGACAGCAGCTGATTAAAGAGAATCAGAGATTACTTCTTCAGAGATAAGCAGTAGTTTTTCGCTCAGAGGCATCTAGTGTGCACAGATAGAAGGATGTAGGTACTAAAGAGGACACAGTATCTGCATACCTTTTGTATGTTGGGTCTGAAAGAGCATCTTTCACTTTAGTACCTGTCTTCCATTATATGCCTTGGTAATATGCTCTCAGCTGAATTATTGCCATCTCTGGTTGGGAGAGATACCTGTTTACCGCTCTTTCACCGCTGCTGCGTCTTGACCAGCTTCTTCCAGTGGAAGACTAGTCCCTTTCCTGCTTCTTGTATGTTTTTTTCCTTTTGTGCTGTTTCTGATTTCTGTGGCTTTTACAGTCTGATCCCTTGCAGTGCTCTTTTGCATGGCTCCTAGCATGCAGAAGTTCCCCATCACACAGCCTGGCCTTTTAAACATATGTCTTCAGAAGTTGTTTACCTCAGGTATCTTATTTCCATTATTTTTTTGTTTCCTGTTTACAAGCAGGTAGAACTACAGTGCCTAGTCTTCATAAAAGCAAATGGTGCAGCCAATTTCATTTGTTCCCTGTGCTACTACAATCTTCTTCCACATCAGTTTCTAGCTGCTATTCTGGTCCTGTGAAGCAGAACAGGGCAGCCAGTTCTAATTTCTCTAGACAGACTTGCCTAGGCTGTCTCCAGTACTGAAGGAAGGTAAAAGTATAACTCTTTGTAACTGATCTCAAGTCCTCCTGCAAGTCTGGCTGTCAGTGGATTGAAAAGTGCCCTTTGCAGTGTTGGAATAAAAAGTAAGCCTGTGTTTCTTTGTTGCTGGATCCCTCCTTGGATTCTGCTTAGCAGGGATATTCAGTTCCCATTTCCAGCTATTATGTAGGTTTGGCACATCGGCTTTAAGGAATTCAAAGTAGTTTGTGTTTAAAGAGCACACTGGTTTTGTTTACATATAAAACTGCTGAAGCGAAAAATCCATTAGATGGATCTCAACAAAATCCAACCCCCAGGGAATTTCTCTTTGTCTTAAAGCTTACTCTCCTTTTCCATCATCTGCAAAGTGTGTAGTCACAGCAGAAATCTGAACAGCAGCACTCAGATTCAGAGAAGTAGTCTATGAAGACATATGGCAGAACTGCCAGTTCCTTGGTTTCCCCAGAGGCACCAAGCATCCCCAAAGGTTTTCTTTGCTTATAAAGGAGGTGGGCTCTGGAGAAGTCAGTACACTTGTACTTTCAGTTTAGGAAGAGAGAAAGGAGTGAATTACAAATTCAAGTAAGGTACCTAGAGAATTTTTTTTTCACCTTCTAGCTTGCATGTAATCTCAGCCATGGTGATGCTGACATGTTGTTACAGGGTAGTTCTGTGAAGTTTCCCTATATCAAATAAAGATGCCAAAATCTGCTGGGAATGTGAGCTCTTCGGAGAAAGTGACTATATCAGGTTCAGCTCTCAGCATAGCTGGTTTCTCTCCATGACCAGGATCTCAGGTAAGAGATCTGACAACCACAGAGTACTCTGAGCAAGAAATTACTGCATTGCTTATGTAGCAGCCAACGTCAAAGTAGTCACTTGCTGAATCTCTACTGTCAAGGAAAAGGAACTTTAAGCATATTTCCATGCTTTGCTGAGCACTACCAACTGATCACAATGCTGAGCAGAGCCCTGAGCCCCCAGTACTTTTCAGTTGTGTTTGTACTTTAAGTAGCTTGAGTATTCCTTGATGCAGGGGTTGGTCTTCTTTAGGCAGCTCTGATCTCTCAGTACCAAATCCTTCCTCCATCAGTGATTATTTAAATTGCTCTTTATCCCTTTCAGGAGAATGCAGTAAGCAAGACAGGGTTGTCTGGTATTCCTCTTCTTACTGACATAGATGTTGTACTTTGTCTACCACAATTAAGTGTGTTTACTTCACAGGTTTCAATTTTCTTCTGCAATTATGAAGACTAAAACTGTGTAAAATATGAGGTGCAAACTGATGTGCTATTGTTTCAACAATACATTAACAGGGTAAGATGAAAACCAGTCCAAACTCTAGCTTCAGATTATCTCTCTACTTCGGTTAGTCTAGAAAGCAAAAATAGTGCCAAGCAGACATGAAATGGAGGAACTTCAGCTTTGTGTAAAAAGAGGGAGTTACTGAGCTGAACAGAATGTGCGAATGCTCAAAGTTGTGGGGGTTTCATTGAATGTGAATGTTGTATGGGCTGAAGCTGCATTTGGTTTTTTTGGTAGGTAAGAAGTAGAGCTTAACATGCATAATATGTCTTTTAAGCAAAATTCTCTATATCTGTTTTTGCCACAGCTTTCAAACAATCCTTAATGCTAGGAATCCTTAATGCTTAATTCCTTCCTGATTAGAGAGAATATTGGTCTTATGGTGGAATTCTGCAGTCTTTCTAACCCCCTGTTGCTCCCAACTGGAGGAGAAGGAATAATGATAAAATATCTGATGAAACTTTTGATTAGGTTATTAAGCTTTTGGTTCTTACCATGAGTATTTAAAACCTGTTTATATTCTCTGTAAAAGCAAGAGAGGCCATCACTGGAATTTGACTTGGGTTTTTTAGACAATGGAAATTGGAAAGAGAGAGTGTCATTGGTAGTGGAAAATGCATTCTGTAATAGTGTGGTTTGCACACTTAACAGTAAATGCAGAAATATCTCTTTGATTCTGAACTGTGGTATGCAATATTTTTCCCTCCTGGTACACAGAATTTTACACTTGAATTCTAACATCACTCACCAAGGTACCTTGAAAACTTTTGGAGACTAGGGCACCCTAACCTTGTATATAAAACAGCAGAAACTCTCCCAGTTCTGAAGCAGTTGGATTTGTATCAGTCAGAGACTTCAAAGAGCTTGGATCTTCATTCATTGAATCCCTCAGGAAATCCTTAGAGATTATTTAAAGCAAAATGTGTTTGCAGGAATGTGTGCTGAAAAAAGGTGAGATCAAGAAACCATCCTTGAGATAATGTATAAATTGGATATGAAACACACTTCTCAGGTACTCAATCCCTCTTATGTTTTCTAGATGTAAAATGAGAGTTGTAACACTTATTCATGGTTGCTTATTTCTTTTAGTCTTCTGTAGCCTTGAGCTTTGTTAGATATGATATATAACATGTTGTACTTTGACATTAAGTTAAAAGTTGCAATTCTGCTTAGGAAGATAACATGAACCTGATAATATTCACAACTTCTCAAATAAATAGTATAAGAGAATAAGGCACATTCAGAAACTAATTTGCAGTACAGTTTTAGTACCAACAGAAAGATGCTACTCCCTTCTGCAATGGAAACACACGACAATCTGGCTCACATGTCATTTGCGTTCTATAAAACATTGCTTTCATAACTTGTAATTTCATTTTAGCTTAAAGGAAGAGCATTGCTTTATTTTATTTTTTCCTTCTGAATTACCAGAAGACTCTTTTGTCAGGGAAGAAGCGCAATAATGGCCAAATCAACTGTTGTAGTAAAGCGTCAGTAATATACTTCAATTGCTTTGTCTGTTGGCTGAAGTCAGGAAAGTTGCTGTCTATAAAAGAGCATAAATTACTTTTCTGTATAATAGGCAAACTGGACAGGAATTCTCAATCTTTATTTCAGTGTAATACTGATGCCAGAAATAAATACTGTAACAAAACAATTTTCAAACAATATGCTGGGTATGTAGTACCTCTGGTATTTATTCTTGTAATAGTTTGCCCTGCAGATTTTCTTAAAATTACCACAATGAATGAATTAATTATAGAAATACTATCCAGCCAGCTGCCCCTGTTAGTTACTTGCTAAATTAGTTTCTTAAAACCATGGGGAAAATTATCTTGCTAACAAGAAGTCTCAGGCTGGTAATTGTGTGATTCATCTGTAGTTCTCTATCTTTTCACAGCAAAGTGCCATGTTTGCCTCATACCATGCCCTATAAAGTACTGTTCTTCTGAAATGGAAGCTCTATGATCATTAATACCAACTCTGGCGTCTCAGGTGCAGTAGGATAGTTTGACTCAGTCATGGACACGACTGCATTTCTTTTGAATGGGCCAGACTGCATGTTTGTTAGTGCTGACTTTAAGGGTTTTATATCTGCCTCGTAGTGGCTGCTGGAGTCATGCTCGGACACAAAGCATCCTACAAGAACAGCCTATGGAAGTCTTTGAATGCATTTGAACTTGGGGGACTTGTCCTGAGTGGATTTGTGTGTTGCTTCATGTGGCTCGTGTACTCCTCAACTTGCACAGGCAGCTTAAAACCCAATTTACTCTTGCTGAATCATGACATGGCTCTGTCAGTAGACTTGTTAGTCAGTTGGGTAATGTCCATGCTCAGGTAGACTTTATCTTCTATCAGCCACCACCAATGAAATACATTGGTCTTTGATATTTTTGTTCCACAAACACCTCATATCAAAGTCACTCTGTGATAACGTTTATATCAGCATTTTAAATTTTATTAGGAAAGTACTAGGTATTACTGAGATGTAAAGTGTTGTCTTATCTCCCTTGCATCAAGAGATACTTCCTGTCATCTACTACAACATTTCTGTATTTTTTTAACAAAGGATGGGCTGCAAGGGGCTGAGGTGAATCCCAGCAGCTGTGTGATCCACTGTCTGCCTTTGAGTGAGCCAGCTGCTCTTTTCCTACAGGGCAACAACTTTGTAGTTGAAAGCAACTGTACTGGCTGTGATGTCATGTACAGAGTTCACTGGATATTTTCTATCTCTATAAGAACCAAAAGTTGTTCTTAAATTTTCAGTTGCTTTAAAGCTGCCTGTTTATGTGCAAACAAGTCTGCAAGTCATATTAATATTTGGCTTATCTGTCAAAATATAAAAGTAATATTTTAAGTTTTCTCTCAACTATCTTATTTTGCACAGACATAATCCAGAAGAGACTGGAATAGACTGGAATCTCATTATTATTACAGGAAAGAACAAATGATATTTTTTCACCCTCCCCCCCAAGGGACTCAGTGCAACTCTTGAAAACGATCAGTCCTTGAGGAGGAAGATGGATGAAGAGATGAGAGATTCTGGGACAACCCAGTATCTCTGGTTTGTGAAGTTCTGAAAAACATCCAGCACTGATTATCTATTCCAGGCATCTGTGAGAGATTGAGTCCAAAGGTCAAAAGGCAGATCAAAATACATTTCTAAATATAGTAATGCATAATTAATCTACTCTGGGGGTTGAGGAGAGTTTAGGGCAAGTCTGTACCAGGACAACTCTGTGTGGGTTGGCAGATGACACAGGGCTGTCCTGGACCAGAGATGTCCTGATGGAGAGTTGTTCCTTCCCAGGGAGAGGGTCAGCCATGACTTAAGGCCTGGCTCAAAGTATAAAAAAAAATCCAAACACTGGATAAGAGACAACAGGTATCCAAAAATAAATATGGATAGAGCTCAAAGCAATATTTTCTGATGGTGTAATACATAGTGATCATAGCCATATGCAATTATTCTCCGAAATCCAGGCAGCAGAATTATCACAGAATCATAGAATGGTTTGGCTTGGATCTTTACTATTGCATGGATGTAAGTGCAAGAGGACTATGCAAATTTTTTTATTCTCAGTCTAAATGCAGATATGCTTTTTGCTGGGTTTCAGTATTTGATCAAATACTAGTAAATAATCACAGCAGGATTTTAATATTCAATATTTGAAATTCAAACTGTGTAAAGTATAGGGTGCAAACTTCTGTGTTATCATACCTGAACATCAACTGAACATCTACACATTAATGTTTTTATCTCTCACTTAGGTGTTAATACATGGGTTTTCTTTCAAAAATGCAAAGACAGAAACTTCTCAATTTTTCATTGTGTTACCTAGGTAGCAGTTTGCTATTTATCTAAGGTAAAAATGTATAATATATGAAAATAAGCCTTAACTAATTTATATATAAACTTATAATGTATTTAGCTTAATATGTAGTTAGTAAAACAGATAGGATCAAAGAAAGTCACTGATACAGTCCTATGAGAGCAGTTCACATTATTTGGCTTAATTATTAGGGTACTTGTTATTTTAACAAGGTGGGTAGCATGGATATATTAACCTGCTCTTAATTTTGTTAATGTACCCTCACTAACACAGGTAATTCAAGAAACAGTCTCCTGGATACGATGGTCAGTAGCTTCAGTTTTAACAATTCCTTTACAGCAAAAAACTTGTTTATAACTGTGCTTTAATGGGTTTGTAACATACTTGTTCTTGATATGATTCCATGACAATATTCTGCTTTCCTGTGATTTGATGTCTCCCATGGGTGTGCTGCTGGGTTCTGTGTGTAGCTGTTCAGCTCGGCTGCAGTTGCTTTCTGAATGCAGAACTGTACAATCAAAGGCCATTCAGTATTATAGTCCACAAAAGAAACTTTTTTCTTTTTTTTTTTTTTTCATGGAGTGTCCTAAAATAAAAGAAAAGCTTCACAGTAAAAACCAATCATGAAAGCCCCTCTTATGGACTTCTCATGCTAAAAAGTCCACAGCTTATTAATATAGCAAGCTGTGAGTTATGTTCTGATTTACTTTAACATTTATTTGTAAGATATTTGACATGTTTCTGCCACAGGCTTTCCTGTTCTTTATCAGTTAATATTACATTTTATAGTTTATAGCAATTTTTATTATAATTGAATTATTAATAGAATGTAAAATATTACTAGGAACCATAAAAATAACCGTGGTATCAGCCTGTAAGATTCTTTCAGCTACTCCCACTGTTGTGGATTCTCTGATAGGGCTGCTGCAGTAGAAATACTATGTTTCTGTTCTTGGATATTGTAAAGCAAATTGCTTCTTCAGTAACTGATATGTATTCAGGTTGTACTTTTGTTGTGTTTTGTGTGTAATTCCACAGTTATTCCAGTCAGATGTACTCCTTAGTGCTCACAAAGAAAATGTGGTCTTCTCTAATACCATGTCTAGCATAATGAATCTCATTTTATAAAATCAAGAATGCTTGCTAACATTTTATTCAACAAAAAGCATCAGAAAAGTTAAATTAAAAACAGTATATTTGGAAATCTACAGACCAGGCTAAACAGGTAACTGCTAAAACTTGGCTGCTTTGGATGCAGTGTGGCTCTGTGGGCGTCTGCCTACAGTATTCTCAGGATGGCACCCAGCCTTTTCCAGCCCTAGAAACTGACTCCCTGGGAAATGGGAAAGGCTTTTCTGGCTTTCATTTAGCTCTTCTGCCTGCAGCTTCAGGAATCTTTCTTAGTTTTCCTTCTCATGTTCAGTTTATATTTCAAGTGATGGCTACCTCCCCTGGTATCTGTAGGAAGAGTGTGCCATCCCTGTATACAGCTGCCTGCCAGGTACTTTTTCCTGCTGCTTGAGCTAACTCTTCCTGCAGTTCTGCTGGATCCCTGCTCTGAAGATCCCCAGCAAGCTGCCTCGGTGCAGCTCCTCCATGGCTGATGATTGGAGATGTATTTTTCACATTGGGGATGGTCCAAAATGAATTCACACCAGTGACATCTGTATGTCATTTGTGCATAATTTGGTCTTGTGTGTGCACATGTAAATACTAGAAATACATCAATATTTTACATAGCTTGCATATAGACATAGTTGTGAGGCAGCTAAAGAAACACTTTTAAAAACAGAAATGTGGTATTAAGGGACCCAAAGCCAACTCTGCAGGACATGGCAAAATCTATTTCTATTACTACTAAATCACAGTCCTGTCTTGCACTGGGTTGTTGGATTGGAGAAAATACAGTGTTTCCAGTTGGCCCTAGGTATTTGAGTGCCTTTTTTGTGTTAGCAGTATCTAATATCAGAGTCTTGGCAACAGCAGAAATCTCATTTTCTGTAGCCAGGCCTCCCCCCAATATGGACATGTCTCAGAGCTGTGCAGATGCTGTGATAACACAGCTAGGAGACAGTAGTGCGTAGTTTTGTTCCTGATGGGTTGCTGAGGTGACAATGACTGGCAGGAACCCTCAGGAGACACAAAAGTGCTTTTCGGTGGATGTGCCAGGTTTGTTCAGGGTCCCTGGGGTGAAATGTGTGAAATCTGGCTGACTCGGGCAGAGTAGGATGCAAGTCCACTGAAACCCAAAGTGCTGCCTCTGCCTGCTGAATCTCGCCCACTTTCCTTCAGTTTAGCTACTACCACACACAAGGATAGAAAATGGCTTTTTTCACCCCAAGGTGAGTTTCACACCACCAAGAAAACTGGGGCCAGGCTCTGCTAGTGACTTATATGGCTTCAGGCAAGTGGAGTTGCTTTTCATTGCTTCTCAGTCCCTGTGTCTCTTTTCTCCATCTTGTCTATTTATTGTAAAGCCTTTGAGGTGGGATATTACTTATGGTGTTTTGAAACTCTCAGCACAGTGGGCCTCAGATTTTGACCAGGGTTTTCAAGGCAGTATTTTTGAACCTGTGGTCCACTGACCCTTGATGCTGCAAGAACTGCTTCTAAGGGAGTGATGGAAAGTAGAAAAAAACCCTGCAAACTTATTTCAGAAAGACTGCACCCAATTTTCAGGGGGGGAACACTGCAAGTTTAGCAGGGTTCCACATAAGAAAAGGTTGAAGCTCCCTGTTATAGAGTGTGGTGAATACAAATCAGTAACAGAAATAATTTGGTTCCCTGTGCAACATGGTATTATCTGGTATTTAGAGACTATGCATTTCTATGTAAACACAAGCAGAAATACACGTGTATTTGTTTTCTATTTGTCTGTTTCTAACATGAAAGAGCACCTGCCAAAGCAATGAGCTGAGTTTGTACCGTATGTGTCTTCTAGGGGCAAGTTGCCTCTTTTTTGTTTCCCTTCCCCAGCTCCTTTTTCCCAGTATTTTTGTCAGATCCTCAAGAGCAGCACTGGATCCTCAGGCACCTGCCTTGGCTGCAGCACCAGGGACCAGAGCACTCACTGTGGCTTCTGCTCTGTGCTCCCGACTGGGAGTCCTTTTGAGGGACCTATCTTTGATTACTAGCTGTAGAGACAGCTTTAAAAGCTGTTGTTTTTCTGTTTTCTTTCTTTCTTTTTCTTTTTTTTCCTTCTTTCTTTGAACTTCCTCTCCTGACTGACAATGGAAGATGAGTGTGAATATGCTGAGTCAGTTTTTCTGTACCCTCAGGGCTCAGGCTGCAGATGTGGAGGATGCTTTACAGTGGGTTCACAATAACTCTTGTGCAGCAGAGTGGTGGTGCTTGCAGGGCAAACACAGCTGTCTCCAAAGTTCCCAGTCTTTTTTTTCCAGCCAATGCACTGGTAAAAATGGATTTTTTAAAATTTATTCGTTGGATTGAACTTTTCCTCCCTCCCACGCTCTCCTGCCTAACAGCTGCCTCCCTCACTCCAGAAGTGAGGTCAAATGTAGAGCAGTAATTTCTGGACTGACCCTGTCAACACAGATCTGATAGGAGTTTTCTGCTGGGCTTCCAGATCTTACTTGTAAAGCATTTGAGCCTGCCTACTTGGCACTTTTATGAATTACTAATTTCTATTTGCTAGTTTGAAAATTATATGAAAGGTGACATTTGAAATAAAAGCCATTACTAATTACACAGCTGAGGTGTATGGACAGACAATTGCAAGCAGTTTGCTTGTCAGCTGAGCCTCAGTTACCAAAATGTTAAATTACATCTCTTCTGGCCCTCAGGATGGTTATGGATTTGTGGTTCTGCAGAAAGCTCGGAGTGAGTAGTTGGATGGTGAGTACCTCTTGGCTAACAAATGGCAACCCATGCAGCAGTACAGCTGCAACAGCTGCCTGTAGCTGAAATCTATGGGAGAGGGGTTTGTCAGATATTACAGGAGAGGAGTTGAGATGCAGGAAAGAAAGCTTTAACCTCAGAGGGTTTAGTGGTCTCCAGGGGAGGAGCATGTTGCCAAAGCTCTCAGGCTAGTAGGACTTAAGAGACATCATTGGATACACTTTGATTTGAGCATTTCTCTAAACCCCCTAACTCGTGATAAGGGATGCCATCAAATGCTTTCAGTGGAACCACTTCAGCCTGCAAAATAGTTAGAAGCCATCAAAAGGCATAAAAAGTCCAGTTCCTCTGTACATCCATACCTCTGTCCTCTGAATTATCCCGTGGGTCTTTATCTGCATACTCAGGCATATTTCTTAGCTGCTGAAAGGTAGCCAAGCATTTGAGCTAGCCCAGAGCTTGTCCCGGTGCACTCTGCAAGCTGCAAGCATCACTGCCACCTTCTTCTGTGCCCTGCTACACTCTACATGTCCTATGGAGTTCCTGAATTTGCTTCTCTCCTCTAGCAGGACATTGAGGAAATGTTCCTCACCTGGCAAGCCTCAATGAACTGTCTGGTTTCCTATGTTGGAATAAAAATTTCCATCATAAACACTGAATAGGCACCTCAAGGAAATGAGGGAGGAGACTGTTTCAAGTGTGATTTTGTCAAAAGGTCCATATTTAATTAGCTATGGTAAAAGAAGGTGTAAGCCATCTGTGGGGCTCCCTTCACAATCCTTGGCCAGACTGAGAGGCCCTGTGTGTCTTCTAATGCTGCACAGGGCTTTTGATAAATGGCTGGCTTACAGATAAATCTTGGGAAACATATCCAGCAGAAAAAGCACCATACCCAGTTCAACCTAATCTTCTTATGCCTCTTTCAGTGTACACAATAATACTCAAACCCCTCTGAACAGCAGATAATTGCTACACAATGACTATATCAAGCAATTTATTTATTTTTTTTTGAGTTTTCCCCTTTGCAGCCAGTGGCACACTGTAACAAAAGCCAGCTGATGGCTACCTTGCCTTTCTAATCAGATCACAGGTTGCTGCATCGCACGGTGGCAGTCGGCTGTGCTGCAGACTTTCTGTAGCTACCATCACAATTAGATACTCCACTTTCTTCAGAAGCCTCACTCTTCTACATAAACCAACTTTTCTGTATAGCTGAAGTGATTACAGTCTAAAATATACTTGAGTATTAACATCTCCATTCCCAGAAATGCCCTCAAGGGACACTTTATCTAAATCTCCTGTGAGGCAGTCACTGCCGTTTGTGACTCTCTAAAGTGGACTCAGTGAATTTTTTTCTCTTGTTCCACAGACCTGGCTACTCAATGTTAGTCCCTCTCAGGAGATGAAGGCTGAGGGAGGTGGATCAGAATTCTGATCTGACAAATGGATAAGGAGGTCTGAACTGGTATTTGGGCACATATAGACCTCTAAATCTAGGTCTCGAAAAAAATCCAGCTCAGTTGTCACTGGGACACCAGAGAATTTTGTCTGTGTTGTATTTATCAGGTTTGCTGTACCTAAAAGTGTTCCTACAGCTACATTCAAGATCCTTTTGCTGTTTTGAAGGCCACAGAGCTTGATGTCCAGCCCTGTGCAACTGCAAGTTTGCAGTAAGGGATTTACCTGGAGGTGTCTCTTGGGGGACCTGACCTGGTGGGTTCTCTGGAGGAAAATATTTCTTTCCATGAGACCCTTGACTGCTCATGTGTTTCATGTTGTGGAACAGAAATTAGAAAAAAAATTAAAAATCACTGCTGTGATCAAACCTGGTTCATTTACAGCCTGCTAGAAAACTTTCTCTACTCAGTTAAAACCTAGGCTGTGTTCTTCATGAATAACATTTACCATTTCTCCCCACCCCACTCTATTTCAGAAAATACCTGTTTTAAGGTACATTGCTGTAGGGTAACTACCGCTTATTGCTAAAAGTCACAATGTTTACAAAAAGTCAATACAAAAAAAAAAGAATTCTTCATTTCAGCAGAGATGGAACCCTCTCAAAAAATAGCAAGTGCTGGAAACCTCACTGCAGTGTTTGTGCCATTATCGTGTTGTTACGGAAACTGCTGAAGGTCCTTCATTCTCCTGTGACTGACTTTGCAGTTAGATCAATCTTGTGAAGTCTTTTTTTATCCATTAAGTACCCTACAGAGAAGAAAATCCAACAATTTATTAAATAAAAAACTGCGTTGAGCAAATAAATATCTGG
Organism: Chaetura pelagica; assembly: GCF_000747805.2. NCBI lineage: Eukaryota > Metazoa > Chordata > Aves > Apodiformes > Apodidae > Chaetura > Chaetura pelagica. The sequence goes on along the minus strand of NW_009952263.1, from coordinate 4,658,541 downwards.
TGAACCCAACCTTTTTTTTGTTTACAAGATGTCTGCAAACAGATTATAAACCTGACACCGTCTCTGCCCAGAATTAATTTCCAAGTAATTTATATGACTGATCTTAGGTTTATACTGTGTGTGTGTGTATATAGCTATATATGCCCAGCTTGTTATGAATATACCACAGTCAAGAGCTCAGGTGTTCTGTCTGGATCTGTACATCAGACCTCATTCTTCTGTTTCCTGGTTGGATGAGAATCCAGCTTTTAGGGAGGATTTATGTCAATGACAAATGATACACCTTTAAGAAGAAGCCAGTGAACATTTCTGTCAGTATCTTAGCTTGCTAGATATTTATGGAACATTTGATTACGTAAGTATTATGTGCTTATTTTAAGTGAGCATTAAGTAAAACAAGTCAACACTCAATATTAATATTTTCCCAGTTTTTTTTCAGTAAAGACCTTGTATGCTTTCTACTGGTGTAGG
>NW_009952263.1:4607510-4657952 GCF_000747805.2 Chaetura pelagica | reverse complement strand
AGGGAACAAAATGAAAATTGCTTTGAAGGCTTTTTTTTTGCCTTATTGCAAATCTTAAGCATTGTGAGTTGTATAATCCTTTGTCCAAAAATTGGTTTAAAATAATACTGCAGAAAACAAGGAATTTTGGAGTACAGTTTTGACCTGACTTGGCACCTGGATAGTGTTACTGTGATTCTCTCTGGGATCATGAGGACGAGAGTTCTGTGATTAATGCTGAGATTTCCAAGTAATAGGGTTATTCCAGGAGTACTGATTAAAACTGCCACATAGCCTCAAACTGGAAACAAACTTGCATCAGATGGCAACACCAACCTGGTGCAGGTGTTCAGCTCCTTGGGCAATGAGCATGGCATAAAGATGCAGACAGGGCCTGATGTTCAGAGATGCAGAACACCTGCTGCTCCTGCTGATTTCTGTATGGGCTGTGGGTGTTGCCTCAACATCAGTCCCTCATGTTTCTCCTAAGCTGAGGGAGGAAGGGAAACGGAGATAAAGGAAAAATGAAAACATTAGCAACTTCGCACATCCAAACATTAAATATTGTTTGATTGGGGAAGGAGGAGGAAGAGCAAGAAGCAGCATGGCATGTAATGGTAAAAATCAAGGGGAAATAGACATTAGAAGTAATAGAAATCATGCTGCTAAAGCCTTTGAAAAAATGTGGTTTTGCAAGCACAGAAGAAAAGAAAGCCTGAAATATGACAAAACATCCTGTGTGTGTTCAGGTGATCACAGCCCCTATTTGACTGTCTTCTGATGCTGTGTGGAACTGAAGAAAATTCAGATTTCATCTTGTAACTGCTGCAGTGACCCAAGCATGGAAATAGCCAAACCAAACCAAACAAAAAACCAACTCCTCACCCTCAGCTACTCAGTGAAAATGAAAATCAAGCCTAGAGGAAGAATGAAGGAACATTAATTTTGAAGTTCCCAAAATAGCAGGATGAGACAAAATCCCTTAAATCCCTTTTTAAGTTTGTGCAAAGCCTATGCAAGGTGGATACCTAAAAATACAGTCAAATATTCCTTTGACGAATCAGCCATGGGTGATTTGTGCATCCCAGCTTTAGAGCTTTGTAAATCATGAAGTTTTCAATGTGCTTTTTAAAGCTTCCAAGGATGCTGCAGACCTATCAGCTGTCAAAAATAACATTCCCCAGCTTGTGCACAGCATAAACAAATGTTCTTGCACCTGCCAAATTGAATTGCACAAAAGGAGCAGCAAAAGGAGTTGACCAGCATGAATAGAAAGGAGGAAGAAAAGCTGCAAAAAGGGGTAGGCATCACTCCTTGGTATAGATTCACACAATGGGGAGATGGGAAACACAGCTTAAAAAAAGCCAAATCCTGACCTTTTGTCATCGGTACAGTCTTCTGTATTTGTATTGTCTGGTGCTGTTTCTTGGCATTGTCAGAATAGAGAGGTTTAAATGCTGATTTTTTTCTTAACCTTGCATTTTTGGGATGGAATACATGCAAATTATCAATATTGTTGATGAACTGACACAGCTGAGTTCAGTCCCAGATGCAAACCCAAACAAATACGAAGTGCTGCTCAGAGCTGTGATTTTCACTGGGGTTCTTATTGGCTCCCTTACATCAGATTGCATGGTAGGATTTTTCACTGCTGGGGCAAATGCAGTTTCACTCTGAGAGGAGGATGAACATGTAGATGTGAATTAACAGAACAGACAAATTCAGTCTCCACCTGGGCAAAGCCTGGACTAGCAAAACTTTACATGGACTCCTCTTTGCACTGTGTGATTGCACATAGATTTTACATAGGTGATACTAAAACAAATTGTCTGTTTTCCTAAAGCATTCTTTGATGCCTCACCTTTTCTAAAGCCCTATGTAGATAAATCTGATTTTTGGCAATGATCCTGAGAACTATTGAGCATCTGGGTGCTGTTCCAAACAGAGGAGTGCTCTGAGTATCTTGTGTCTCGAAACAAGGTGCACATTGATTGACAAACACTGAAGCAGTGTTAGTATCCAAAGCTGCCTTAATCTGCAGTTGGGTTATTTCACTTTGCCTGCAATCTGCATGTTTCCAGGGAGACAAGGAGAAAGGATAACACAGGTTAGTTGGTCCTAAGAAAGATGCTCACTGAGGATCAGCAGAAGAATGACAAATGAAGCAGACAATCTTCCTAGAGGTGCCACAGGCTTCAGTGTAAATACAGAGAGCTTTTTCCATTTGAATTGGGCAACTGCATTTTCACATAATGAATATTTCTGTCTAGCAAGTTTTCTCTTCTGTAAGAACCAGCCTGGATGATTGATCTCAAGATAAGGGTGCTATGATCCATCCTAGAGAAACCAGGTACAAATGATGTAGTGGGGCAGGTGTAAAGCAAGACCTCTTAGACTGCAAAAAACTGTGTAAACTGTTAGACTAGGAAACAGAAAACTTGATGTAGTTGGTAAGGGCATGTTGAAAATTAGTGAAGAAGATTAAATATGAAGGAAATGCCATATACTGCACTTACACCTTGACAGAGTACAATGGTTCATACTTGACACAGCAGTGACCCAAAAAGCCCTATTTTATTGTTGAAAGCTTAATCCTGAATTGGCTGCTCTCTGGAAACACAAGCTTTCACTCAGACTCTAGTAATTCAGAGAAAAGGCCAAATTTTTGCTGCATAGATTGGTATTAATGCAGAGCCTAGATGTCAGTCATCTGTTGTGCAACGTGAGAGGAGGGCACACAAAATGAGACAGCTTCTGTCCAAAAGATGTGACCCTCTGAGCAGTTGCACATAAATGAGGAAAATGGAGACACAAAGAGATTAATGAACATAACCATGAGCAGTGGCAAAGTCAGTGGTAAAAGCCATGGTTTGCTGAGATCCGGCCTGGAGTACTTTCACTTGACAACACTGTGTGTCTAAAAGAACTCGTGGCATTACTGAAATACTATTCATCCAAATAAATCCCCTCTAGAGAGGCTGATATGTGGTGGGAATACTAGAATATTGCTAAATAAGGAAAAAAAGATCTCACTGGGAAAATGCACCACTGAATCTGTAGTTGTCCTGTTTTTGAGCATTCTATTGCTAATGCTGATTGGTGGCATAGCAGAATGTTTAAAGGAATGTGATAAAGATTGATTTAATTTTAATTGAAGGAAATGCTTTTCAGGGTAATCCTGTTGGCCACTGAGCTATAGGTTTAGGTATTTCTTTTAAGCTGCATATTCATTAGGTGTAGATATTCACCAGATGATCTCTGAAGTTCTTTTCTGCAGTACTTCATTCACATGGCAGGTGATCCCTCCAAAGTCTAGAACTGCTGAAATGTAACTTATTTTATGTATCTGCCAGTCTGCAGAAAGTCTGAATCAACTTCTTTGCCTTCTGGCTTTACTGATGCTAAACAGTAGCAGCCCTGAATTAAAACCTTTAGATACTCAAGCTACAAGTGTAAATGATGAAAAGCACAGACCTAATAAAGGGAGGGGAAAGTTTTGTGTTACCTTCAGGTGAACATTTGAATAGAAGGGAGTTATTCTGAAATGTGTTGGCTTGAAAAATTTGTATTTCATCCCCCCTCTAAATATGAATGAATATAAAGATGAATGAGGAGCTTCAGGCACCAAGTAGGCTATTAGATTTGGGGATGTTGAAATAATTGAGCTTCTTAAGTAGCATGAAACCCACGTATAGCTTATAATGTTTGATCAATTCATTTCAGCTGCCTTATGCAACAAAATAACATTTTGATCAGTTATTTTTGGGTTGTCAGTGTTGATTATCGTGTGTTAATACAGCATATGAGGAAATACATGGCCTTGAAGAATAACCTTCATTTTTCATATGTAAAACAGTGCTGTAATTCTATCATTCTTAAAAGCCAATTACAAGGTCCTTTGTTTTATACTGCTGCCAGAAGTTTTTGGAGCATAAAATTATGGAGGATGTTATTGTATGATAACAGGACATGAGAAGGGCAAACACATTGCTGAACCTTCTCAAAGAATGAAGGAGATCTTTGAGCAAATACTCGCAGACTTTAATAACTTTTTAGAATCCATCTGATCTATGGAATTTCATTGGCAGTTTGCCATGTGGAAAGTATACTAATAAACACTAGAATGTGGCTGAATACATGGAAAATTATATATAGTAAAAGATTTTGGGGTGAGGGAGGTGTAATGAACTGTTTGAAAGCTCTCACTGAACAGCACAAGCTTAAATATCTTCTGAAGGATGAGCATCTCATAAAAACTCTGTCCTGAGTTTCTCACCTGCTGAGCTTGATTTCAGGGCATCCTTAAGCAGCCTTGCCAGTGCATTTGCACTGGTATTCCTAAAATGATATATGCAGGCTTAAAATAGCTGTTCCTAAGGTGCTCCTGAAATGAAATTTCTGAAAGGAAAATGAAAGGCTAAATACACTCTGTGAGATTCCAGAGAACAAGGTTTAAAAAAGCTTTATGAATGTGAAGATTTTTCTCTGTCTATTTATCATGTCCAAATCCTTAAAATATTTATTTTTAGAGGCCAGCCCTGTGAAATTTATAGCATGCCTTCACTCTTTTTCTGAGTCAGAGCACTGAATAGTAATACTCTTTTTTTTTTTTAGTATCAAATGGTTAATACACCAACATGACTTTTCATGCCCTAAACTCCATCAACAAAAAAGTTAGCTGCTAATCATTTGGATAAAGAGAATTCATAAACATTGGTTATACATTGTATATCTTCATTCACATGCTGAGGCTGCTACTAATCTTAACTATTTCTCTTGCAGTTTCATATCACAGGTGGCTCATTAAATTTACTTTCCTTTAGAGCTTACATGGAAAAGATGCTGATACAAAATGAGATTGAACATGAATAAATACAGTATTTCTGTGATACATCCTGAGATACTTAGTCTCTGACACCAACTTGTTGTTGAGTGATGAAATGGAAAAGTGCCATGGTCAGCTGGTGGATGTTTTCAAAGAGAACCTGTGTTACAATGCTAAAAGCTTTCTAATGGTTTTCAGCTCCTCCTAAACCTACCTAACAAGGGATTAAATTAGGCAAAACCTAAAGGAATCCATATATGTCCCACCAATTCCTCAGGTAGGACTGTAACTCCTTTGCATTTCTAAGAGTCTAGAAGCAGAAAATCATTATCTCCTGCAGTAACCTGCCATGCTGAGGGCTGCCAAAGGGAGAGATGGTGATAAGAGACTCATTGTCTTGATACCATGGCACACCCACAGTATTCCAAGCCAAGATGGGAGAAATCCTCATTCCATTGAAGTTGAGGCTGATTTCCCCTTTTACTCTACTGAGATGACATTTGACCTGAGGAAAGGGAAATATGGCAGCTGCTACACCATTAGCTTTTGTTTATTAGTCTTCAAGGTTTTCTGTTCTCATCTTCTCCATACCTCAGCAGATGTTTCATGATTATTTTTTAGCATCCATTTGACCAGGCTCCTACATTCTAAAATAATATGGCTATATATTGCTGTTTTCAACTCAAAATATTACAGAGAAAAAAAACCCCAAACCAACCCACATCCTTGCTTCTCTTAATGCACTGCATTACTTTTATGTGTTGTCTTGCATGTTTAAACTCTGGTTTAGCTAAATCCTAGAGGGAGTAGAAGTGTCTGAGAATAGGGGGGTCATGTCAAAGTAGAACTGGAAATGATTTTAATTTAACCACTGCTCCTCAAAGAGCTTTTCACTAAAGTGTACACCCTTGCCGTACAGGAAAAATCTGAGACCGAGCAACATCCTCTGTTCTAAGAATGAAGACCATAAACTACACACCAAAACGATTAGGATGAAAGCAACAGTAAGAAAGAGAAGTGCAGAGGCAGCTGGCAGCAAACCAGGTAATCCAACAAATGATGGCTCTGAGGAGGCCTGCCAGAGGTCCACAGGAGGGGCTGTGTAACCTCAAACCAGTGTGAGAAGAAATACTCATACGGGTGTAAATCAGGCTATTAAAGGTATGTTTTCACAGTTGTGTTTTGGTGTGGTGATGGAGACACAGACCTTCTGGAAGGTCAGCACAGGTTGCTGTTGGCCTTTGAAGTGTGATGTTGCTGTTGCCTGCTCGTGATCACTCCATGATAGCAAATCAAAGATCAAGAAAATGAAAAAGAATTAGCATAAATAATGGGATGTAGAGATGAAGAGTGTCCAATGAAGGAAGGCTGCATTTACTGGGGTGAGATGTGAACCTGTTTTGGAAGAGGTTAATGGGCTGCTCAGATGCCCTTGTAAGTGTGTTGTCCTCTGAGGGCAGAGGGAAGACAAACGTTTGGGGTGCTAAACCCCACAGCTTTTACAGTTTGCCACATGACCCTTTTCTAGGACCCTTAAGAGTCTCTTTGAAAAACACCACTCCAAACTGTGTTACTTTCATCTTTACCTGCTTTTCATGTGATATCACCTGCAGCTCTACATGCAGATAAAATTCAGTAATTTCATGTGGGTCTTAGACTTCATCTTTTGAAGCTGTGATAGTGGCTGTTGGTTTGTGTAGTTGGTTTCTAAAACTGGCATTGTGCTGAGTCTTTCAGGGAGTCATAGGTTTTTTACAGAAGCTTTTAATATGAAATTTAAATTTCTTCATTATATCTAGATTTCATTGTAAAATCAGTTATTTGAAAATTGGATCATTTTTGCATTTGTTAACTATAGGAGATTTATGTTTGTATATGTTAATATTTATGTCAATGGATTATTATGATTTTTATTAAGAGGTTGTGATTATAAATAAAGGTGTTTCTGAGATGAATTATGCACATATATCATAAAAGGCACATTAGTGTATTTATAAAATACATAAAACATTTTGTAGTCAAATGGTAGGTTTTGCTTGCAGTCATGAGCAAGGGCAGTGAAACAACTGCTATGCTATAAAACCTACTGTATGAGGGATTATAAAAAGTTTTTGTTTAACTATTAGAAATTAATGTCTGTTTAAAACTTAATTCATTGCATAACTGCTTGGTCCTACTTACAGACTATTCTAAAATATTATCAGGAATGACAGAGAAAAGCCTGTCTAATTGAGAGGATGACTTAGCTGCTATGCTACCTCTAGGCAGTCATTCATTGTTCTTAACTAATATTCAAGTTTTTTAGAGAGTAGCTGGCTTACAAATACATTTCAGAGCACATTTGATATTAATTTCTCTCTCTTCTGTAAATACCTAAGAGAAGTATCAGAATCAGTTCAAGTTTTGGTGAATGCTTATAAATTAATGCTTTGTTCCTCATTGATGGCTGCTTTTATTTCATTACTTAGTTTCCTTCAAAAATATTTGCATCAGTAAACACAATCATGGTAAAAGGTGCAGGCATCTTACTGTATTAGAGAGGTAAATCCTCACACAAATAAACTTTTGCAGGGCTGTAGTCTCTGAATTGACAGTGATCCTTCAGGGACTTTCTCAGTGGACTCAATGTTGACATCTCTATGTCATATGGTAGGTGGAAATGAGCTATCCAGAAAGGTAATGCCACTTCAGCCCTACATGAGTAGAGAATAACATTAATAGGACAGCAGTAGATGTGATAGGTGGTGACCTGATGCCAGGACATGGGGGAAGCTGTCAAAAATCGTGACTGGAGCACAAACATTCCTGGGAGATGCTCACTGAGATCTGTTGTGCTAATGAAACAAGTGCTTCAGATAAATAATTTGATTTGGGTAAAGTTCAAAGGGAAACAAAGTTGGATGGTGGGAAAACCTGCCTAACTTTCTGCCAGCTTTCTTGTGTCTAGTTTTGTTTTTGGCCACCTCAGGCTTTCCCAGTCTAGGACTCTGGAAGAGGCTCTGTGGCGATGACCTCAGAGGTCAGGGGTTGGGAAAACCTCACAGTTTGGAACCGTGAAGCACCCAGCCAGCTGGCCTGCTTTGAGACTTGTAATTTGGAAACACTTCCTTGCTGTGCACCTGCAAGTTCAATTTGGAAAAAAACCAAACACCAAAATATTTTGTGAAACTGTATTTCCTTCTGCACAGTCCTATTTTTAAGCTGTCCTTAGACAGAGGCAAGCTTTCACTTGCAGCTGCCACTAATAGGAGGTGTCTACAAGCTGTGGATGCCCTATTATCACTGGAAATGTTCAAAGCTAGGTTGGATGGGGCTTTAAGCAATCTGATATAGGGAGAGGTCCTTGTCTATGGCAGGGGAGGTCAGAGTAGATGATCTGTTAAGGTTCCTTTGAGCCCAACCCATTCTGTGACTCTGTGTCTAGGGATGAGAATAAAACTCAGCATCTGCAAGTGAGGCTGTGAGCCAAGACCTTCATTTTGTGGTTGTGTAGGAAAACTCCTCAGTGCTGTTACCTCCTTTCCTGTTGTGTGCCAAAACGCTGGTGGAAAAAGTGCAACAGGACAGAGGCACAGAGGAAGTGGGGCAGAGATATAGAACTCAGTTCCATTTTACATGCACCAGCATCATGAGGCATGGCAGATACATGTGTGCAGTGCCTGGAGGGGCAGGACCATGCTGCTGTTGTGGCTTGGATACCTGCCCTCACCAGGTCCTCCCATGGCAGCTGCACAGAAGAGCTTGAGCACATCACCACCTTGCAGATTTTTGATGAGAAATGACTTTTTTTGGGAAATCAGAGGGGAAAAAATTGTGGTTGGTTTTATTTCTAACACAAACTGGCTGGAGCTTTGTGTAGTTTCATGTAGTTTAAGGGGGGTGTGGACCATTTGCTCATCTGTTTTGAGCTCCATGAAACTGCCTTTCTGGTGCAGGGATGAAATGCAGGCTGTGCTCACAGACTGACTGATTGACCAGTAGTGAGGGCGCAATGTGAATGGATGAATATAAAGACAAAAGCCAGTTATCTCAATGTCACTCAGCAACAAGTCCTTTCAGTAACTGGAAAAACACAAAATACACGAAACCCCAGAGGTTTATATCTTCCTAGTTTATATAGTGCATTGGAAAAGAAAAGATATTCTAGCTGCATAGGATAAGTTGCTCTAGAGAGGGTCGAAAAGAACTAATCCACAAGCTATTATATAAATATTGTCTTTCAAAGGGAGTAACTTGAAAAATCTTTCTATATTTTTTATATAAGCAAGTTATATTACTCCCCTGTGTTTCTGCCAGCTTCAGCTGGGATACACAAGGCTTGAGAGTTACAGTACTCTTCCCCTGCAGAGTCTCCTTAGCTTGCATGCCTTTTTGTCTTTGAACATCATATAATTTAGCAACATCATTCCCAAAATATTTATTGGCATTTCTTTACAAATAATAAAAAAATGAATTGTTTTGGTTGGAAAGGACCTTTAAGATCACGAAGTCCAACTGTTAACCTAGCACATCTAGGCTTCTTGTCCTATCACTTGTTACTTTGAAGAGGAAACCAACCCTCACCTTGCAACAACCTCCTTTCAGAGGAGGTAAAGAGCAATAAGGTCTGCTTTGAGCCTCCTTTTCACCAGACTAAATAACTCCAATTCCCTTAGCCATTCCTCATAAAACTTGTGCTCTACACCTTCACCAACTTTGTTGCTGTCTGTCCTGCTTGCCTTCCTGTTGGCTGGAAAGTTGCTTGTTAGCAGCCTGCCTTCTTCTTCCAGAAGCAGAGGTACTATGTCCCACGAGGCTTTGAGCATGTTTGCTCTGTAGGAGTTCATGAGTATAACTGTCAGTGACAAGGCTCTTTGCCTTCCTCTCCCAGCACATGGCTGAGAGTAGATTGCTCTTGCTTTGGAAATTGCTGTCTTGGAGATTGAAGTACTTTGAGCATGTATCAACTATGCACACATCCTACCATAATCAAAATTACCCAGAAGGAATTAGTAATCTAGCTTTCCTGTAAGTCACATCCACAAAAGGTCTTGAGGCTTTTTTCCATTAGCTTGGTTGCTCATAAATGAACATAATGTTGTATATGCCTGCTGACAACTCTAGCAGCTACTCTATCAGGATCTGTTCTGAATTTTTCATTACAGCTTTTATGGTAGCACACAGCTGATAATTTGTTTATTTCAGGTTTTCCAGAGGTTACTTAATTACTGTGAAACTGAAACTGGATCCCCCAGGCTCCTAAATCTGATCGGATTTTTGTAATGGACTGTTGTGTCTGAGTGCTTGATTTTTGGAGGCATGAATCTGAGTTGAGGTTTAATAATTTTTTTTCTCTTCCCCTGAGTGTTGGTTTTGTTCAATTTTATTTTTTTTTCCAGTCGTGTGTCTAAAAAGAAATTCTTAGTGTTTTGGAACTCAACCTAACTGTCTCAGTAAAATAATAAACAACTTCTTTGTGACTTTCTTAAAATCACTGCCATGAGGTTTAGCTCTTGTAGGTAATGAGGGCTGACACTCCAGTGGTGTGGAGCTCAGATTGGTTTTGTCCCACCCCCGTATTCTGTAGCCTACAGCTGTTCTTATTTCTGAAGGGAGGATTTAGTGATGGCATGACATGACAATCCTGGCTGTCCCAGTCAGGGCCCTGTGTGCTTTCTTCCATGCTGAAATAATTGGATAATTCCTTCTTTTTTACTCCTTTGTTGCAGCCATGTGAGACTAGACTCCTTTGGCTTTTTATCCTGCCTAGAGCCTGTTCAGTGACCTCTTTGGAAAGGATTACAAAAACCTGCAGAGATTTTGAGGCAGTGATTCTTTAGTTTGGGCTAATGACTTGACCAGCGTGAGCTGCTTGGATGAGGAGAAAGAAAATTCAAAATCCTTCAAAACTGATGTTGTTATGTGCTGGAGGGGAGCCATGGGAACAGCCACTGAAGGGCAAGCAGGATGGATGAAATAATAACCTGGTTTTGGAGTTAAAATGAGAGGCTGTAAAGGACAGGTGACTGCAGGGAATCTGTCCCTGCCTGAGGAGTGGATGCTGTGGAAGCTGCTTTCATTGAGAAGAAGAAGAGCAGCAGTCCTGTGCCAGAGAAATGGGTGGGAAAAATCAAGAAGGAAAAAAAAAATTGCAGGTGCAAAGGCAACAAAACAAGCAGGCTCTTGTCCAGGCTCTGTAAGGCAGATGGCAGTGTTGGCTGTGACAGCTGCAACCGAAAATCCAGGGGACAACAGAAGTAGCTTACAAATGAAGATTGCTATCAGCTGTTGAGCCTCAACCACATCTCTGCTGAGGAAAGAAAACTTTGCACTGGGACTTCCTTATCATCACTTCATCATTGATTAGCAAAGATGCTGTTTAGACACTGTGGGAAGGATCAAGCTCCTGAATGCCAGCAATGTCCCATCCTGGAGCAAGACCCTAAGGCCTGATGGATTTACAGCCTGTTGTGCTTTCCTCCTTTCTCTGACTCTGCAGCCTGTTGGTCTCCTCATGTCTGCTTGGACAGAGCAGTTGCAGCTCCTTGGGCAGAATGGGGGGGTAGAAGTGGCCCTGGGTGACAGGCAGTGCTCCACATTGAGGACTGTTCCCCGCCCTCTTGCTTGCTCTGTTCTCCTACCAAATGCAGTTTACACTGCAGCTCTGTCCTTTGAAAACTGCTGTTCTCATCTTTGATCTTTGCTGCAACTTCTGCAATGCTGGTTGCTCTGGCAAACACAGCCAGGGTAGCCTTACCTGGTCTCTGTCCCTTGCAAGTGTTATATTTGCTCAGGATGGTGGTTTCGTCTCGGGAAAGTCTATCTCTGTAGCTGCTCTTACCAGTTACTTTTCTGGGCTGATAAATTTGATTTCAACCTCCAGTACTTCTCTGATCCTAGGAACACTTTAATTTTATTCACAACTGGTGTAACTGCCATGGTTTGAGGTACCCATTCTAAATGTGAGAGACTCTTCATCCAAAGAAGTGCATGGAAATTGTTTTCCACCCACAGACTGTGGGGAATAGAGAGACTGTGTCAAATTTCTTATGGGCCCCCACACAGTTCTTAAACACCATACAAGTGGATCAGTATTGGGAGTCTATCTTCCCTTCCTGGTTCTGTTGTGTTGCTGTTTCATCTGAAACTTAGAAAAAGTAATTGGCCTGAGCTAGAGAGGCAAAGTATTGAATTTTTATGAACCTACAGGTGACTGGAAGGAAGGAATGGGGATAATTGAAAACCCTTTTTTAGAAAGGTTTTTTTCTGGAAGAAAAGAGGTTACCATCAGAACTACTTGTAGCTAAAGGTGATGACTAAATACACTGGGATCATTACATTCATCCATCTGAATCCTAAGAAGAACTTAAAAGCACAAAGAGATGTCAGAGGATGGAGCTGGACACCAGCAGAAAGGAAGAGGATACTGCAGTCTACTGAAGTGAGTGATGTTTGGACAAGATTATCTTTCCTTTCATGTACTTGCCCAGCTGCAGGTCTTCCTTAGGGTTTTGGTGTCATTTCCACAGGCCCACCGGGTTTGGTATCATTTCCCCCTCCCCCCACCAAAATGAGTGAAATTTTTGGGTGGAGAAAACAGGTACAAACATAATGTAAACAAACCAACCAATTGGTTATGCCTTCAAAATATTCTTGAGCAGTGGAAAAGAAAAATTCTCCTGCCCGAACATCTTACACTGCTGATGTGGGAGCAGCAGACACTTGAGCTGGTGGCAATGATGCTGCTCTGAGGTGTGGGTAGGAAGTCAGCTGCTCCAGGCCGGTTCCTCTGGATTTCAGGGTGGCATTGCTGATGTTGTGGGCTGTGGGGAGCTGTGCACAGAAAGGAAGAGCAGCATCCACAGCTGCAGGTGTGGGGGGAGTTCAGCCCCAAATTTAAACCACTGCAATTGCAGCTTGTGATTGCAGTGCATACATCAGTTCCACAGGAGACTTCATTGTGCAGGCAGATTAAAACAGGTATTTTGTTTGGCAATTATATTGAGCTGTGAACTCTCTTCATTTTAGCAAGCATAATTATGCCCAAGTCTCATTAGTCTCTTTCTCTGTTAAAAAAGTATTCCTAACAGGATTTCACTTAAGTGGGACCAAACCTAGATTTGCTGCAATTATCTGATTAAAGCTGTCATGGCTTTTGTGCTTAATTGTACTACAGAGAAGCAAGAATACTGCAGGATGCCTAAACTGGTCTTTTCAAAGACGAGGCTATTTAGTGCTCTGTGGCAGATACCAGCTCAGGCATTCAGTGTTTTTTTCTTGCCTGCATTCCCTTTACAGATTCCACTCTGAGTGGTCTGATTTCTCGTTAAAATTTTATTTACTATGTTCTTTCAGCTTCTCCTAGAAAATAATTCATTGGAAAATTTCAACTGCAACATTTTATGTTGGGTTTTATGAAAGCTAAATTATAAAAAAATTACGGAGTTGGTGACATATAGGATGGCATTTTTATTGAAGAGGTTGACATAGATAGCAAGAAACATTTCAGGGGTTTAGTGATAAATTTTATTTCATTTTGAATTGACAGTGCTCAGGAAAAAAAAGGTTAAAACAAGTATTTCAGTGAGCCTAATGATATTGTTCTCTGAGATCTGTGTGGCTATCGTGTCTCCCACTTAAAATTTCTCATTACACATATTACAGGGCATTTTCTTGGTGAGTAACATAGCCAGTTTTATGGCAGCTTTATTATATCATTATGGTATTAACTTCTCAGGCATTTTCAATCATTTTCATAAGCAGCACTGGGACAGAGGCATGACTCCAAGGACATACGTAGGTGACTACTGAAGACCCTCAATGGCCTCTCTAAAGATCTGGCACAGCTGTAGAATGACTCCTAAATAATGGCTTCCATCACAGTTAATGCATCTGCAATGGAGCTCACAATATCCTTGGGGTCTTTGCACTCCCAGCATGTTAATGTACCACTAGGAGCTGCTGGTAATGCTGCCCTCAGCCAGGGAGTTGGCTGCACATGAAACAGCTGTATTCAGGAGAGAGAAAAGAAGAAGAGATGTTAGTCTCAGAGCTGCTTGGGGAGTTGCTCTTCCAGAGCCTTTTTTGTTGTGAGTGAGTTCACATCAGTCGCTAAAAATCAGATCCAGCAAAAATTTTTGTGATAGCTACTTATGAGCAATTCTATAAAAAAATAGAGATTTTCCTTCAGGTGACTTAAATTATTCAAAACGTCAGACTAACTATTTTGTTGTGGTTTTTTTTTCCTTCTTTCTGAGTATGATTCTACTACTTTTCCCACATATTCTGTATTTGTGATTGCATTTTGGAAATGGACAGTCTGGGTGATCTGAGATTGAAATCCACTCCTGTGGCTAGAAGAGTGTTAATGCTATTGAAGGCTAAGAGTGTCCTCCCTTGAGTATTCCTCAAACCTTAACGTTATTTTCTTCTGTTTCCATGTGGCAAAATGTAGATCTTTACTTTTCCTGACTCATGTATTCCTGCTTCACACCGTGCTGATCTGGACTATGCAATGCCATTCCTTCTAGGCTATTGTGTTGTGCATCTTGCTCCCTTGTTTGGAGATGTTTAGTAAAGTCAGCCACTACTGTGCTGTGATCAGCACATAGCACTTGGATACATAGTTGTATGCCATCTTCATAATTTTCTGTCAGATCAACTAGTTAAGTAGATGGTAACTGGCAGACTAATGGGAAAAATAATCACAAAATGAGGAAAAAGTTCTATGACAACAGCTGTTTAGCATAGCTCCTTGCAGCTTTCAGACATATCAGAAGAAACAATACCTGGTGAAACACTGAGCCCATAAATTATCACTGTCCAGAAGGTATGTTATATATTTTGCAAGCTAAATTTTAATTGACATGATGCAACATTTCACATTGATTGGAATTTCTAAATAGGTGGCTGGTTCTCGAGCTTTCTCTCAATGTGCATACTCAGTGTAGAAAACACACATTCCTCCCTAGCCTCACTAGAGGTTTGCTTAGTACTGAGGAAAAAATACCTCCTGGAGCACTTGTTTGCTGTTGACCATGTGTCAAATACAGGTTTTTGGGTTTGGGAATATGATGACTGGAAGGAAGTCAATAGTTCCAAGAAGAATGGCAAAAGGATGTGCAAGGCTTGGAAAGCTTGATTTTTGCAGAAAACTTAGAACTGAGAGGTTTTGTTGGCTAAGTGATGATTGCTAGAGGTGAAAGAAGAGCATTCAGCCAACCTACAAACTCCAAGGGAGTATAACTATGTAGAGATACATCTTTACATGGTAAAATAAGAATGCTTTTACACAGTAGGAAATTTAAGCAATGTAAAGCATTAAAAAATCTAAAAGTAGAAAATCTCAGGTGAATATCTCCTTCCCCTGAAAAATGTCTTTGGCAATGAGCACTCAATTTGCAGTTATCCCCCTCTGTTCTGAAGAAAATGCTGCTCATTCTCTCTTCCCTGCGGTGACAGTGAGAGCTGGTGAAGCATTTAGCCATATGCCAGGTTGCAAGGTTGGAAGGTGCCCACTCACGGCACTGCAAACCACTCGGTGCTGGACAAGCCTTTGCCAGGAGTGAGAAGCTCTTATTACTGACTTTTCTGTGAATTTTAGTGCTGGTTGTGTCTTTACCCATGTTCCAAGTTGCCTTGTTACCAACAATCCACTGGCACGGTAATCCTGGCAAGCATTGTGTTTCAGTCTCACGGGTGCACATTAGCAGCTCCCCATTGCACTGTGACCATACAGGCAGAGACCAGAAATAATTCCTTTCTTACATATATTGTGTATTGACTTGGAGGAGAAAAGCCAGAGCTCCTTCCAATCCTTGTTTTTTTTAAGCTTGGATCACTTTTGAGTAGATCTAGTAGTTTGTACGAGGACCTGAGAATTAATTTCCTTCTTAAAAATGCATTCTTTGAGTACCCAAAAGTATTTAGAATTCTTTCACTATACAAAGGAAATAAAAGCAAAGCATCAGGATGCCTTTTGACTTGTTCTGACATAATTTGTCTTTTCCTTGACATCACCATCAGTCTGTTTCACCAGCTTGCATTTATATAGATGTGATCGTGTCAATGATTCGTGTATTTATTGCTTATTTTTGCTTTTCATCTTATCCTTTTCTGGTGCCTCCATGAACTTTTAGCAGCATTGCCTGGAAAGCATGGGGACAGGGGCAATTCTGTTTAAAATAAAAGGCAAAATAATGTTGGTCAGTGGAGTTAAGCCAGGGAGGAGCTTGGCCTGCTGTTCTGATAGTGCTAAAAACCAACCGCTACGGTCATCACTCTGTGACTGCTGATCTTCACAGAGAAGAGGATGCTCCAAATGCAGAAACCTGAACCTTTGGGAAAGGTGTTGTAACAGCAACAGTCCTTCTGCTGGGCAGACGTGGGGATATGTGTTTATAATTGGTGCAGGAAACCTGACCTACCTGGCATGGTATGGCTCCATCTGTGGGTTTCCACAGCATGTGTCACGTCCGCCCACAGCTTTGTAAAAAAGTCATGTTATTTTGTCGTGTGGAAATTCACCCGAAGACACCTGAACATGACAGTTATACAAGAAACTTCACAGCTTTCCTGTGCTGTGTCGCTTCCATGATTATAGTCTAACTACCACCCTGAAATTCCAGTT
Source organism: Chaetura pelagica (assembly GCF_000747805.2). Lineage (NCBI taxonomy): Eukaryota > Metazoa > Chordata > Aves > Apodiformes > Apodidae > Chaetura > Chaetura pelagica. Next base: position 4,641,540 of record NW_009952263.1, on the reverse strand, counting down.
AAGATACAAGGGTTATCACTAAAAAAAAGACTTTTTCCTTTCGTTTTAATTATGATCTTACATTAAATTTACTTGCTTCTTCAGTTAAAATAAGGCAATCTGGATATTCATGAACAATATTTTAAATTAACATTAAACATTAAGCTTGGTTTTAAAATTATTGTTTTAGATGTATGTTCTAGGGGTTTTTGCAAATTATCAAAGTATATGATGTTATGTTGTAAATGCAGTTACTTTTTCAACTTTTTTACAATATGAGATGACTTTTCACTTATTTTTAAAAGTAATGTAGAGTGAAAAAAAACAAGCCAAACATTTTAGCCTTTTAAAATGAAGATAATTACAAATGGCAGTAGTGAAAAATTATGTTCAGCTGGACCCAGGGGTTTTTTTGTCCAGTTCTTCAGGGTTTTTTTTCTGATCTAGCAAGGATTATAATTCTCAAAACAACAGCTGTCTTTAATTAGATCAATCTGTGCTTCCGATATTTTAAAATATCTTAACATTGAAGTTTACAGTTAGAAAAAATACTTCCTCTATTTTTTCTCCCATATGACGCCTAAGTAGAGCAGTAATATTTCTAAATATCTTGGTGACACCTGGTGTAATTCTTCTTAAGAATAATTTTTTTTTAACTTTTGCAAGATTTCTTTTTGTCACGGGCTTCCAAACCTACAAGAGCTAGGAGTTTCCTCTTTCAGGAGAATGAAGAAGCAGTTAAAAGCCACTTTCTCATGCAGGTTTCATTCTCCACAGACATGCCAATGCCCGTGCCTGTAGAGAAGAGATTTGTTTGTTTTTGAGCTCTGTTATCAGTACAGCTCTTCACTGCCATAGGTTCAACTAGAGCATCCAGCCTTGGATATGTAATATAATATCACACCTTCAATTATAATCTTGTAAGCTTGCCTTTCATTAAGTTTGAATTTTTTACAAAACATGTATGTATATATCAACAAATATCAACTATATTTAAATTTCTAGAATTGTGTGATTCATCTCTTTCCCGGTGAAGTAAATTCTCTCAAGTGATTAAATGGGCATCATTTGGCCCAGCTTGTATTTTGCTGTGCTGAGGTCACAGATCTTCCCCATAAGAATTAAATAGGTCTGTGACCACTGTTTGTGGTGGCAAAGGACTGATGTTAAGCAGACAGCATCATTACAGCAACATTTTATCTGTGATAAAATAATAGAGAGTAATTACCTTCTCCCTCGTATCTTTTTTAATCATCAGTAATTTAAAGCTGTATGTCAAGCCTGCAACCTCCAGTCCCAGGAGCCATAGTAGCAGGCATGTTTGCATTCAGTACCAGCATCTTATTGTGGAAGGAAAACCTTGTTTCTTCCTTTTCCACATTTCCTTTGTATTAATTTCCTACTCTGGCCAGCTGAATATCACCCAGAAGAGGAGAAGTTATTCTCCTAAGGTCAATCCTTCACAACACAATCTTTGGAATTAAGGCAGGTGGTAAGTAAAGCTATAGGCTTGGGGGTTTCTTTGAGATTTTTTTTTCCCTCATGACATACAATATCTGTAAAATAGCACAACTTTATTTGACCACTGTCAGAAGATGTTTTTACTCCGGTTCCCAAATGTACCTGCGGTAGAGACGGAACAATACGAGAAAAATCAGTCAATATATTTTTATTAGGTGCCAAGGAATAAGCAAGAGTTGTTACTGGTATTTTTTCTGGCTATGGAATTAAATCCTATTTTAATCTAAGGGTAGAAAAGAAAAACTAATGCTGTTTGCTCTGAAATGTGGTACTGTTTCTCCACATAGCTGAGAAGAAACGAGAAGTTTTCTCTTTCTGAAAAATAGTTTGCTTACTACATATTATCAATATGAATTCAATTGGCAGAGCAGGTGTAGTCCCAGAACAGTACAATCTCAAAAATAATGGCTTTCTGCTTTCCCTTTGCCAGTCTCTACTCCAGCTGGTGTCAGTGCATCCCAATGTGGGGTATGAAGCTGCCTTCACTTATTAGTCATGAAGGAACAGGCTGTACCATCTAATCTCCTCTTTGACCTAGGCATTGCTCTGACCACGAGAGGCTATGATTTACTGTCTGTCATGCAAGTGCAAAACAGATTCATGTGATACCTCCAGGCTTAGCAAACCCAAACATGTTCTGGTGGGTCTGCCTTATGGACTAGGACCTTCTGTGTCACTTGCTGGTTCCTGTGGATGAGAGTGATTATGTGATAGGATCAGACATCAAGTCAGCTTCTGCAAAATCCGATCCTGTTCTCTAAGTCAGAGAATGACAGAGTTTCTGTCTCTTTGCTTTAATTGCTAGCACAAAAGTGAGGTGAGATATATGACCAGCACCCTGGAAGATTCACTTGCTTGTGAAGTATGGCACAACACTTTGAATTCCTGGGGTGGATTAGAGAAGGGGCCTCTCCTGACATGTAGGTCCTCACCCAAAGATAAGGCTGAACGCCACACAGCTGAGGCATTTGCCCTTTCCTCCTCTTCTCCTGCAATTCCTGTCAAAGTTCTGTTCTGCTGAGCCCATGCCAGAAAAACCTTTCCTAAACTGCCTACTTTTTCTTCTAGGTCCCAGTCTCCCTCTGTGATTTCTGGACTTTATTTACCTTTCTTTCTCCCTTCCTTTGCATTGCACTGTGCACTTATCTGTCATTTGTACTGGTCTTTTTTTTTTTTTTTTTTTAATTCTTTCCACCCAAAATGGCAGCTTTTATACCTTCCTGAATTATTTTTTCCACTCCTTTTCTGTCGAAGTCTTTTCTCTTCCAGATACATTTCCTTCAGAAAGTCATCTTCTGTGTAGTCCCTCAGATACATATTTGCCCTCATGTGTGTTTTATTTCTGACATGCTGGATCTGTTCACTTTAGTGTCCATATTCTGTGTTCAGTTACACTGACATAAAGCTGGAAGGACTCAGTTTTTTCTTATCCATAGTTATGCAGCTGAAAGATGGGTAGCTGCAAGCAGAAAAGCTCCTTGTAATTGCATAGTAAAATTAAAGATGTTAGAAAAGCTCAATGTCACTTAAAAATGCTTGTGTTGCTCTACATCTACCATAGTTTTTCTTAGGAGATCTGACAGGTTATTTAGGAGATGAACAATTTTCTTCAGCAATGTACCATTGCTATCAGATGACACATGATGACTAAACATCTCTTCCCCTGTCTTGATGGTCTGATCAGACTTGACCTGAACAATAGGTTTAAAACTTAATTCAGTCATGTTGTTGTTGCCATGTCCAGTGATATAGGTTAAACCAGTTACCACTGGAATAGTTAACATAGTTGGCCAAATCCAGTGCTGGTGGTACACCTGGTTTACGCCAAGACCGAACCGAGTCCAATATTAATAACAACGCACCTTTACAGGTGCTCTTTTACTGAAATACCATGCCAAATTTATTCCTTGTTTTATTTTCTCAACAGTGTAAGAAAAGTAATTATGTTTTGAAGCTAAAATGCTTGGCTGGCACACTCATTGCTAGGCTGAATGCTAATTATGCAGCTTAAGTAAGTTCAAAATAGAAAAAGGATGTAAACTATAAATTGAACTCTGATATAGAAATCCTTAGAAGAGCTTTCACCTTGACTCCTTTGTTCTCCTGTTCCTGACTTTATCCCTTCATTCCTTGACCAACACTGTTTTGGTCAGCAGGGTTTGGCACAGGAGAGCAGATATCTGTTCCCCGTAGTGAGCAGTTAGACCCCTGCATGGAGCACTCTGTAGTAAATACTTCCACGGGCCCCATGTGCCACAGGTGGTGAAGCATTTCTCAGTCCCAGAGCTGTGTGTTCCTTGCATTTTTCCTTTTAAAAGCCCTTCCAGAACTACACCACTGAGAGAGGTTGAAACCTCCTAATTGGCAGTCCGAGTCAGTCAGGCTTGTTTTATATCCTTTTGTTCTTGGGCCAGTGCAGCCTTGTAGGGTCATTAGATGCATAATTGCTGATGTTTATTCATCTCTTGTATCCCCACCGAGTCTGCCTTTTGCTGGTATATATGCCAGGTTCTTCAGTGTCTTCTTCTAATGGTCCTGCTATATTTTTGCTGCACCTCTTCCAGTTCAAGTTTATCTTTGCTGTGGAGTCTTCTATGGCTATGAGAGACACAAAGTGAAAAGTTAATATTTCTGCCAATTCATGTGTATAGCTTTATGCAAGTGAATAATGTCCAGCTCAGTAGTTGTCCTTGTCTACCTTGCAAGGTTAAGAACGGTTTGAGAAAAAGGCTTTAGCAAGGTAAGCTCTATTTCTGTTGGTTATTTCTAGATGTTACTCTACAATTGCTTAGATTCAGACCAGCCATACTGTGCATAGGCTCAGGGTGTCTGCACATGGGCTGAGCACCCACTCGGTCATGCTGAGCACCCAACATGTGGTCATGCTGTTTCTAGGTGTTGCTGAGACTCTCCCTCAAATATGGTCTTGATCTTAGCTTATATAAATGCTTGAAGGGAAAATAATGGGCTAGGCAAATCTGGATTTGAGCAGCCAAAGACCCAGAGTCAGTGAGTGGCCCCCTGGGCAATTGTCCTCTGAGCTCCCTGCTGTGATTTCAGTCCCTGGGTGCCTGGCAGCCCTTGCTTGCCCTGGGAGGTTCTTTGCTGCTCCCCTGCAAGCCCAAGCTGGGGTGATAGTGGGGCCTTGTGCTAAGGGCAGGGGAATGTCAGTCCTTGCACTGCTGGGCTCTCAATGACAGGGTAGATTTTGAGAATTGTGCATTTGAAGAGTTTCAACAAGCACCAAGGTCATAGATGGGAATTGTGAAACTTTCAGACTTCTGAGTCACGGAAGTATCAGTCCATTTCTAACGGCTCTAAAGTGCTAGGGTTGAAAACAAGCTGGGCAGGATGTAATGATGGGTTCTTACAGATGCATCATATCCCTGAGGACTGCAGTCAGAGTGAAGGAGAAGGAAACGAGCAAAAATATAATGGTGAGTATTAGGAAGAAATTGCTGGACTCTTTTTGCAGAAGTGCTGTAAAATCTGGTTCAGATGGCACAAGCATTAATTCAAACCTTTTGTTCACACTGCACTATTGCTACCTGATCTGCCTGCCTCTGCTGATATGTGTACTGCAGCTATAGATGTATTTCTACAGATACAAATTTTTCTTTTTTTTGGTAATAAATTATTTTTAATAGAGTAACTCCATCTTATGATCTGATTCATTTAAATTCCTGTATGAGACTATGCTTTTTTCTGTCTGGCAAAACAGATGACATATATTTGACTCAGGAGCCAAATAAATGGGGGAATTGTACTGAATTGTACTAAATTTTACTAAAGAGGGAAGATGGATCATGAAACAAGCCACAGGAAAAAATGATGCCTACTTGGGGTGTAAAATGTACAATAAATGAAATACTTATGAACGCAGAAAGCTTATTACCAAGCATACTACTTCTCAGATCCTGTTTGTGTTACCCGACAGTGTTTTTGGCTGCTTTCTGGCTTTTGTAGCTTAGACATAATGGTAAGAGAAATGTCAGAACTCTGCCCTGCAGGCCTGGAGAGCCTAGCTAAAGGTCTAAGCTTTAGCTCTACAGCCGTATTAAAAACTCAATTTTATTAAAACCTATTCTAGTTAAAAATAGCAAACCAAGCAGCACAGACTCTGCTTTGCAAGGAATATAAAATAAACAGTTTCCAAAGGCATGTTGTTGGTGTTAATTAGGAAAATGGTGATAGACACAGCAAGAACATTTCTTCCTTATCCTGAAATCAATGGCAGTTTCCTAAACTTCAATGAAACAAGGACTGTCCAAATATTGTAACAGTAGCTATACCAACATAACTAATCCATAAAAGAACAAAAATCGCAGGGGGGGATTTGATTCAGTTTCGTGTCACTCCAGACTTATTCCAGTGAAATAATTTTATGTTTCCAGTTTTAAACTAAACTAGTGGGTTGTTGGAGAAAAACCGAATCAGAATGGGTCTGCACAGCTCATCATTACAGAAGAAATCCAACGAACAGCACAGGCAAATGTTTTTCAGCGCATTATTTTTCTTAAAAGATAGAGACAGAGTAATGCAAAAAATACTTGACATTTTTCTAATTTCTAATAATTTTCTTCAGCATCCTTGGGCTACTTTCCAATAGGCAGTTGTTAAATCAAAATTAGAAACATTTTCATCTGAGAACTGAGAAATACTTCAGTCCTACCACACCTGTGTGTGTGGCAGGGATTTGGAAAGAGAGCTGGGGTCCTTTCTGTAGCTAAAGGTGCGCAGCACTGAAGCCCTTTCTTAGCATCCACTGCCATGCAAGTGAAGAGCCTTGTAGCACATCCTATGAGAGCAGCCAAGAAGACAAGTGCATTGCAAAGCTTTAATAACTGTTTCATGTGGAGACATGGCTCCTCAGCAGGTTAAATGTGCAGAGGGTTAGATCCCTGACCTGCCCTGGTTTTCAGCCACATTTCACCAACGCTAAATATGACCTAACAGTTAATCTTCTTCAAATTAAGCTGCTTAATCAGATGTCAGATGAAACATGATACAACCTGGAAAAAGAAAGGCACTGCGAACTTCTCAAATGCAACTTTTTATTTTCTTGAAATATTGACTGAAAAGAAAGTTAAGATATTGTATCTAGTAAATCTGGCTTAAAAAGCCAGAAATCCAATGAAATAAATTTATAGTCCTTGTCTTTCAGTCTGCTTTTTACTTCCTTGTTTTTCTCAGTGTTAATCAAGCACCAGAAATAAATTACAGATTTCTCTTTGGTGCATTCTTATTGTCTGTGTTGAATAATGTCTTTTTTCTGCTGTAAGGAAAAAAAATTACCCTAGTCTTTAGTGCCCAAGCTAAAAGTCACTAAGGAAAACATAAAACCAGTTTTGTTGTTTCCTTTTTTTTTTTTTTTTTTTTTTTTTTTTTGTCATGAGCATGAGAAACAAAGAGTAGGATCTCCAGTATTTCCATCAAAGCAGGAGAGCTAGTTCCTTTATTTTGCGGATGTGCAAAAACATCACACACACCTTTAAAGCACAAATGACTGTTGCTTCTCTGCAGATGCAACTCTCCTCCCTTGTAGCTACTTGCAAGAGCAGGAGAAATATGGAACTGACCTAACAGGAATGGTGGATTCCTTGGAAAGGAGTGAGGAAGCTTAGGAAGGTATTGTCTCATTATTCCTTAGTTACAGAGCACGGTACAGCCCTACTGCAGGTTTGGTGTCTCCTACCAAATGTGGCTATTTGAGGCACTTCAGCTCTTCAAGAACGGAATTGTGTGCACTGGTTGGCCTGCCTGGTTAACAGTGAAAGACTAAGCAAGGGCAGGAGAGGGTGGTGTGGGAGGATGAAGGTTTTAAAGAGAGGCAGCACATAATGAAGATCGTGTGAAACTGTGGAGCTGGGTAAATACAATGTGAAGGTGATTTGCCATGGAGTTCAAGGCTTTTAGCCTGATGCTTTGTCATTCTGGCTTGTCCCTGTGCTCTAGGTCATTTCACCTTCCGCCATCAGCTGAGATTTCATTGAATCAAATAATTATAGAATGGAAGGGATTTTAATGATCATCTAGTTCCAACCTCCCTGCATGGGCAGGGACACCTCCCACTAGACCAGGTTGTTCAAAGCCCCATCCAACCTGGCCTTGAAAATTTCCAGGGAGGGAGCATTTACAACTTCCCTGGGCAACATGTTGCAGTGTCTTGCTATTCTCAAAGTGAAGAATTTCCTCCTAATATCTAACTAAACTATAACCTCCTCCAGTTTAAAGCCATTAAAGATTTTCCAGTTTAAATCTGTTAAAGATTTGATCTGTAGGGAGGACCCAGAGGACAACAAAACCTTCGATACCAACTCTGTATTAGGGATGGTATTTGGAATTTTACATTTGGTGCTGCAAGACATTGGCTGGGAAAGGAAAGAAGCTGCTAAGCTTTTAGAAACCCACAGGGGACAAAGTGCTATATGAGATAGTTTGAGAGTTGTTAGTTGTTTTGGCAGCCTTTATTAGACTTGGCCCATAATTACTTCTGTAGCTATAGAGGAATCTAATTTGCTTTTAATTACTGTATTAACAAATTTATCAGTAGGGAAACCAACAGAAAAAAAAGGTTGCTGAATTTCTTTCAGTTCTATTCTTTGTAACTCTAGGAAGGCAAAAATATTTGAGCAAAAAGAAATTATGTTCTAATGAGACCCAAGCAGACACATTCTGAGACTGAGGAGAAAATAGCTATTCTAGATAGCAGAGAGCTGGCTTCTAGCATAGTCCTACAAAGTGGAAATAATAGCATCTTTCCATTGTAATTTAAAAATTGTAACTCTGTGCTGTTCTGCTGCTTTGTGATAGATGCCAGGAGTGGAGGCTGCTCTGCTCCAAGTGTGAGTCAGACAATAAAGCAATTTCTGAGCTGTAGCAGCATAGCACCTTTTCTTTTGTTTCCTCTGAGCAATACTGTAAGGCTGCATTATCAAGATTCACCCTCACAGTCTAGTATTTTATTTTAACATTGTCCTTTACAAGAATTTTTAAGTCCTGAAGCGGACGTCTTATCTCCCATCATGGGCAAGCCTCCTCAAGAGTCTGAACAGGTAAATGCTGCACACATTTTCCTACCTTGAAACTCAAGCGAAGCAAAGAAATTCAGTGATTTTCATGACCTCTTAATCTTCTCACTGAGAAATTGTTCCAAACACTAATGAACTTTAAATCGCTGTTGCTCTGCTGGTGTGTAGAGCTTCAGTCAGCAGTCCTTCCAGAACCAATAATGGCAGGCAATCTCCTGCAGTTCCTGTGGTGTTTATTTTTAAAGATAATACTTAAAATGCTTGGGAAAAAAAAATGAAATGTTTCATTTTGAAAGTGGTAGAGCTAGAAAAGCTCTTCAAGATGATTTCACTGCATTTGAAAGGGACAAACCATCTGGATTTCATTTTGTCCTCCCACTGCCTGGACAGCTGCTGAGCTGTGGAGGAGCTCAGCCCTTGGCAGGCCAGAGGTAGCTTTCCTTGGTAGCTTCCCCCATTAGTGAAGCACAGGACACTGTGCAAGTGCAGCTTCCCATAGGAATCACTGAAAGGGCAGCTGAAATGAGGGCAGGTGGTAAACAATGGTAAAATCCCAGTACTTTGTCATAAAGTAAAAAACTTTATGGAGTGTGCTGTACAGCAGTAGACAAAATGGCTTGGCTGTTCATGCAGCTCTAGCTGTAACGTCCACGTAAAGGAGGGCCTTTTGGCAGCTAAAAAGGCTTTTCTAAGCAGATTTGCTGTGGGACTGGCTTAAGGTTACACACAGCTCCTGCCCTCTGACCTTTCCTAAGTTCTGAAGGTTTGTTTTTACAGCCACAGCAGTGGCCCCTCAACGTAATTTTATGTGAGGTATTTCTAGATCAACTTGTCTATCAGTAGTAGCTTTGCCAGACTAACAGTTCCACCTGAAGTATCTACTGTGTCCTCCAGGGAATTTTTACTTTATTTTATTTTATCTTTTCTTCCTGTGTCTGACCAGTTTCAGTCAAAGTGGTTTGTCTGATTCTGAGATGGAGTTCAGGGAAAAATGTGTCCTTCTGCAATGTTAAAGCAAAAGTTATTACAAGAAACTCAAATGCTTCACTGAGTTTTAAATTGAAATCTACTGTGATGAATGTGGGAAGAGGGAACTGGGGGCATTGTCAGGGATACAATGCCATAGCTAGAGTGGGAGACCTAGAGGGCTTGGTGGAGTGGAGAACAAAGCAAGGCAGGCACAAGCCTATGGCAGTAGCTGGGCCTGTACTCTTTTTCACAGCTGACGTGTCCAACTTTTTATGTTTCTACTTCTATCTCCTTACTCGAATTGTGCAGGTAAAGAGAAGATGTGTCTGTGGAAAAGTAAAATTATGGGTACCAAGAATGTGTAGGGTGCTGGGAAAACTTGGAAAGTAGTGATCTTATTTTGACGTTTTAATTCTCCTCTTGTAAGGGTGATACTATCACTTTTCTTCATAGGGTTACTAGGAAGATAGTAATATTCATATTTTGTGGAGCACTAGGAACAAGTGACATTATTTTACATTCAGGACAGAGTATGGATGTGTGGCTTCAATGAGGCCTGCAGACCACATAATGAATGTGTCAGATAAAAATAAGTTATCACTGAACAGAGCAGACAACCTGTAGAAGAAATAGTGTATGAACTCATAATCAAAAACTGCATCTCAATGAATATACAAAATGGCCTAAATTAGAACTTATGTGCATCAATAATTCTGGTATGTATGTCCTAAATACAGAGCTTGATTTTGCTGCTAAACGATCTTTTAAAGTTACTTTTCTGTATATGAACTATAAGGAAGACACCTGCAAGCACATGAAGAGGGCAGAAAAAAAAAACAAATAGGGCAGAAAAAGACAAATACACTCACTCACAGACATCAAGTATGAGGGTAGCACAGGTCTTCAGTTCTCCTTAGCCCCTTGAGCAACATACAAAGCTGACAGAAAAACATTTGGGCAGAATCATCTATTCTTTACTGCTTCTTGAAAAACGTTCTGAGACTTGCTCTCAGTTTGTTTTGTATCACTTCGGTATTTCATTTACTTTTACTTCTTCTCTTGGAGACCTTGATTTAATTCTTTCAATGGATGTACATCACTAAGCACCTTCTCTCTCACCTCACAGATATAAGGCTGTTGTAATCTCTGACTAAGAGAGAGCTGGAAAGGCAGCATCAGGGGATGAATCCATTAAAGAAAACCCCAGGACCCAAACTGGGAAAGTACACAGAAAAATGTGGGCAGAAAGCCCTTTAATTAGAGTTTGTATTTCAGTTCTGCTCTATGTCCAAGCTGTCAGAGAGAAGGTGCCTTTTTCTTGATGTCTGTTTCTTCCAGATATCCTTGCAGGATATTAGACACTGCAGCAGGGCAGAAAAAACATCCTACAGTGAATGAACAGCTGACCTAAACATGGAAAAGGTTTTGCCTTGAAATTTTTACCCCTGAAATGGAATGTCCCCTGCTAGTGTCTCTACAGGGAATGTTGCAAGCTGTTTTTATGTGTGCTATGTGGCTCAGACTATGTAATGTTTTATCTCTGGTCCTTCCAAAAAACACCTGAAAGAGACTGCAAGAACACCAATGAGCCTTTGGAAGTCTGTGCTTAGAGTTGCTTAGCAGTGTAGGCAAAACTGGCCCAGGGCAGTGAAACTGAGTTTTTTAGCAAAAGCAGCTGAAATTCAAGGGAGAGGGAAAAGTGCAATGTGTGTATGTGTGTTTTTAGTTGGCACACTGAAGTTTTGCTAGAAGCTATTAGCAAACTATCTATCAGGCTTGAAGTTTGGCTTTTAAATCCATATTTAGGTACCTCTTTAAATACTGTGATATTAAAAAACAAACAAAAAACAGATGTTTCCAGTAAAGCCCAATACTTGTGAAAATTATGTTTCTTCTGACTGACTGACTATATAGTACTTATCACAGTGGGGCCTGGATTCTTGACCAAAAAAAATGTTCTTTCTGTACAAAGAGATGGTAATGAAGTATTAAATAACTGCAGACAAGGTCTGAAGATAAAGCCCTCATCTCATCTGCTGGCAAAACAGAATTCATATTTAGCCATATTCTTAGCCTTTTAAAGATGTTTTGCGGCTTCATGTTTGCAGCAGGAAAGCTAAACAATTTGCTGACTCAAAAGAGTCTTATTCTCAAAAAATCCTTCCTCACAGACACTGATGTTCATAGATATGCATCTGGCAGAGAAATGAAAAATAATTTCCCCAATGCTGTGTTGTGAGGAGTGAACATTGGAAGGAATGCCTGGTCCTGGGAAAACGGACTGTTTAAATGGCTTCGACATACTCATTGCTGATAAGGCACTTTGATGATGGTATTTCTTAGCCATGACAGGATCTTTTCCTCTGCAGATATCTATGGTCCCAAGCTCAAGCTAAAAAATTCCTGTCTTGTGGACAGTTAGACTACTTAGCAAGATTTTACAGGAAGAATGAAAGCCAAAGTGACAATCTAGTGAATACTGAAAAACAACTCACAGTGTTCTCATGGCTGAAAACAGATGTAGTATTCCATGGTTGCAAGAGAAAGTGTTTAACATGTCTGCCTCTGCAGCTAGTTTCAAGGAAAGGAGGGGTCATTAAACATGAACAATTAAAAACCTCTCACTTCTCTTAAAGCCTGCTGGTATACTTGACTTTTTAGCAATGGCCATTCCCCATCTTCTCAGGTACATAGTGGTATAAGGACTTCAGGGTATCTCATAAAAGATTTTGCTGCTCTGCATCAGTTTTTCACTTGGAAATTTGTATCCAAGTAACACTGTTATGCTTTCCTTGTTGCACTTTATCACACAGCAGGAATTTATCCTGTTCCTAAGGGCAGTCTAGTGTATTGAATAATTCCTTATGGATTTTCACTGTGAGCAACACACCATTTTCCAGGCTTACTGTCAATTGTGAATGAACATAAACTGAATAAAGTTTTGTGAATGCCTGCTCAGTTAATATAAGTATATTATCTATGCATAAAAAAGGGACTTTTGTGCTTTAAGGAATGAAATTATTTTTAGTTTATAAACATCACAAGTAACTGATATGCCCAGATGGACCAACATGTTCTGTTGCACAATTTAATAATTAATTTTATAAATCAATTTTACTTGTCCTTTTTATTGGCATGGTGAACAGAACTCCTCTTGATGAGACAGTCTTTCCTCTTGTGATTTTTGACAGAATTATTTTAAATTAAGTTGCTATGTGCAGTAGTATTCCAACATTGCTTTATATTCAGGTCTTCCACTCTTCTTTTCGATTGTACTATCTGTGCCTATTGTTGCATTCTCAACCGTCACAGTGACTTACCCAGCTTAAGAATATGAAAAGATCAAGGTCTGTTAGCATGTGTTTTTGAATGGCTTGAATATCTCAAGCCCTGACCTAAGGTATCATTCACAAGGCATGAAACTATTTCTTTATCAGTAGTTGCAATATTAACATAAAAAATGTCATGGTCTTTCTGTCTGATTTGCATAATTTAATTTGATCAAGAAAACTCAACGTTGTCCAGACCTATAATGACCATGTAATTATGTGCAACAGAATAGAAGCCAACTTCAAAAAATTGCTGGTTACTGTAGTTTCTTCTCTAATCACTTGGAAAAGTGAGAACACATGTTTAAGTATTGTCCTCATTGCCAATTGATAGCATCATTAGGTTTTACTGGGAAAATCTTATGCTAATTTAGGTTCTTATGCTCCGTGAGATTTGATGTGGCTGCTTTTTCGAAAATGATCTCTACTTTTGTGCATAATTTTTGTTGTTCAGCTTCAGATACTTGGCTTTTGAGTATGAAAGGATGAAAGCACCTAAAATGCAGGAGATGGTGGTCAGTGTCTCTGTAAATAACTTCTTAAAACAGAGCATGTAAAATTTTCTTTGTGTGTCTAATTTTGCCACCAAAACATGCAATCATAATTAACTTAAAACTATCAATGTCCTTGGCTCCAATTAACCAGCTCACTTTTAGCAGAGCAAAAGGCAGTTGGTGCGTTTTCCTAGGCCACAAGGTATCTGTTTTCTGTCTAAAGAAATGTTACCCTCAAACTCCAGGGCCAGGGACTTGGTCAGCCAGGTGATGATGGCAGAGAGAGAAGCAGAGGTGCTTAGGTCCTGCTGCTGAACACCAGGACTGTCAGGTGCAGTGCCACCCCATCCTGTCTGTGGTGCTCCTCAGTCTTCAGAACCCTGGAAAGGAAGACAACACTTTCCAAAGCACAGGGTAGGAAAATGGTGTGCTTTGTCTTGGTTTAGCTTCTCATAATTAGAATTTCTAATTAGCTTCTAATGCTGCTTTCATTATATATCTGATGGACTGTGGCAGTTGCTTATATAAAACTCATGAAGTTGCTTCTATGTTTTTTGAGAAGAATTAAAAATGTTTCCTTCATAAAAATCATAATTTTTTTTTAGGTTTTTCTTCTGCACTCTAAATGTGAAATGGAAGATAAATAGGAAACATGAATAATTTTGTAAATGTGAAAATTGCAGACATTTCCATTTGCCTTTTTTTTTTTTTGCATGGTATTGACATCCAATTTGCATTATGTGCTGTATAAATTCACTAATAGTTTATGCTGATAAACCACTATTTTAGCAATAAGTAAATAACAGCAGGAGAAAAAGGGCCATGCTTTTATACTAACTTTTCTTTTCTGACTTTTCATTTATTTCTCAGCCTTAATCTCACAGAAATTATTGTTGTTGAGGGCTTTTTTTTCTTCCATGAAATGCCTTTTAAAATTCATAAGCTCATTAAAAAAATGAATAGGTAGTGATAGCTGCCTTTTATTCTATCTTCTATAAACCATTTTAAAGTGAACATAGTATTTGAATTGCAAACTCAACTCTTGCCTTCATCCATGGAACAATCACAGTGCTAAGACATAGAAGGATCCTGATTTTTCATCAAAGTACTTTAACCCCAGCCCTGTTGGCTCAACTACCAGATAACAAGGTAGGGCAATCTCTGTGATTAATTAGGCAATGTTTATCATACTGAACGAAGATGAAAGGCTTTGGAGAACTGTATAATGTTAAATGTTATTAAACCCAAACAAAACAGTCTCTTCCAAACATTTCTGTATGCATTTAGTAGTGTCAAAAATCTTTAGTTCCTCCACAATACAGACAGAAAAACCTGGACAAAACCTGCAAACACTCCTTGCTCACACAAAGAATCAAAATAATAGCTATTAGATACTGCTTGCAAACAAATTTTTACTCAAACTTGATCCTAACTATATGAATGAGAAGAGATGCTTATGTGTATGACAAGAATGCTGAAAAACCCTTGGATCACAGAATGCCAGGTTGGAAGAAACCTCAAGGATCATTCTGATCCAACCTTTGCAGGTAACAGTACAGTTTATATGAGATGTCTCAGCACCCTATCAGGCTGAGACAAAACTGTCCAATGTGGCAGCACCTACCACTTCCCTTGGGAGACTCTTCCAATGTTTGATTGTCCTCATGGTGAAAAATTTACTCCTCATGTACAATGAGAATCTCCCCAGGAGCAACTTGTGCCCATTACCTCTTGTCTTTTCCATGTGACTCCTTGGAAATAGAGGGTCTCCATCTTCATGGTAGCCTGTATTACTGGAACATTGACCCTCCTGGTCATTGCTTAACATCTGTAGGAATTGCTACATACAGAATATTACACATGTGAGGTAGTAAACACCTGGCTCCTTTTTTCTCTAATGCATAATATATATCCACTGATAAATAATAGAAAATTATGGCTCTAAAATGACAAGTAGTTGGAAAGAACTTCCAAACATTTCTCTTAGAATCTTATGATCTGGAGATGTTCTTTAATATCAACCTGTTTCCTTTGCACAGGCTCTGTGGTGGGAAATGTGCCAGTACAGTCCTTATGCTCTCAACAGGGAAGTGAGGAGAAGTGGGCAGGGAAACTAAGAAGGGAGAGGATCACCAGGGACAAATTATCTTTTCTGCTCTACATATGTAGTCAGTACTGTTTTGCATTCTTTTACTCTGGATGAGTAAATTGTTTTGATAAAAAAAGATAATATTTTTATTTAAAAACTGATAACCAAATGTATTTGGCTGAAAATTGCTAATGTCTCTGCTTTGATAAATATGCACAGAGTGATCATTTTATGATTTTTCTTTCTTAATTCTCAAAACAGACTGTTTTGTTGGTGTAAATCTCTACTCAACAAAAACCCTTTTTCACATTTAGTCTTTTTTTCTAACTGCAGTTACTGTGAAAATGCATAACTCAAGACAGAACTTAGGTCTTAGGCTTTCCAAAGAGCTGAGTGTTATCTCAAAGCATCCCTGCCTATCCTGTGGGGAGATGAATAATGTGTTTCAGGTAGGCAATTCTGTTGCGACAACTCTATGATGTTCAAACCAGCTGGCTGCTGGCTGGAGGCTTTGGAAAAGGGTTCATGAAACGAGGGTGTGGCCACTGGGCTGCTGCAGTGGTGTGACGAGTGGTGCTCTTCCTGCTCCTACCTGTGTAATGAGATATTTGTCTTCTCCATGCCTATACAGTCTCTGCATTGAAGGCAGGTGCCTTCAAAGAGGAGCATCACACAGTGAGTCTGACAGCAGGAAAATCTCTGTGACTTGATGATGCCAAAGCAAAATGTTGTTTAGCCAGCATGAGGCTGATGGGGAAATTAAAGGTTAAAAGATTAATGTGTCTCATTCATAACTGCTCTAAAGTATACTTCAAATTACAAATTAAAGGACAAGTTCTGAAGGTTACTGAGCATGCACAGTGCCCACTGCAGTCAGTGGGAACTGCAGCTGCTGTAGACCCTCTAAGAGATGACCCAAATAAAGTACAAATGTCAAGCAAATAAATTGAAAGTCTTGGGGCCCTGACTGCATTACACATAAGTCTAATTGTGTTTATCAGCAGAGTGGTGCTACATCTCTTTGCTGTTGATTTAGGAAATCCAGCTTTTCATTGACTCAGCAGCAGCTTTGAATGCCCCAAGCACATAAATAAATCTAATCACAAGAAATCCTTCCCCTCCATCATTTCTCTTGCTTTAATCCTTCTTAAAGTACTATCTCATCAGCAGAGACTGAGGCAAATGTATCTTGCTAGTAGCAGGGAGGAAATCACACACCTGGGAATGAGACATCCTTCCCATGGTGCAGTCTTCATTTGTACTTGAAGTATGATCAGCAGGTTAAGGGAGGTGATTCTTCCCCTCTACTCTGCTCTCATGAGACCCCACCTAGGGTACTGTGTCCAGTTCTGGAGCCCGCAACACAAGAAGGACCTGGAGCTGCTGGATAGAGTCCAGAGGAGGGCCATGAAGATGATCCAAGGACTGAATAACCTGTTCTATGAAGACAGGCTGAGATGGGGTTGTTCAGCCTGGAGAGGAGAAGGCTCTGGGGAGACCTTATAGTGGCCTTCCAGTACCTGAAGGGGCTACAGGAAGCTGGGGAGGGGTATTTTACAAGGGCTTGTAGTGGCAGGACAAGGGGTAATGGTTTAAACTGGGAGAGGAGAGATTTAGATTAGACATCAGAAGGAAATTCTTCAAGGGTGGTGAGACAAAAACAGGTTGCCTAGAGAAACTGTGGATACCTGTTTCCTGGAAGTTTTCAAGGCCAGACTGGATGAGGCTTTGAGCAACCTGATCTAGTGGGAGGTGTTTCTGCTCAGGCATGGGGGTGGAATTAGATTATCTTTAAGGTTGCTTCTAGCCCAAACCATTCTATGATCTGGGCAGAAGAGAGAGGTGCAGTTGGTGCTCACACAAAGGGAATGTGGTGAACTTGGCAGTTGTGCAGTTGTTTGGCATTTGTGGGCTGGGCAACTAGGCTGTGAGCATCAGTGGTACCCCTGCCAGCACACATGTGGGCTTTCTCTTGTCTTCTCTGGTGCCTTCCTCCAGCACTGTGGTCAAAAGTGGAGTAATTCAGGAAGGGAGCTGGACAGAATGACGAAGGTGAGAAGGAGACCTTTCTTGATTAGTTCTGCTGCTCCTGAAAACATCCATTGTTTCAGGTTAGATGCACCAACATGAACTTTCTCTATCCAATCTGGCAGATATGGTCTACCCACAGATCATTTGAAAATTAAAGTAAAAATAAGCAGTAGAATGAAGTGTTCTAGTGCATAAATATCAGGCCTGACTTTTGGTACCAAAACTGTCTAAAACCTAGTCATACCAGAGGGACTTAAGGGTATATGTTTCAAGTCCAAAGAATTAGTACACATGGGGACTGGCTTTTCCAGTCTGATGAAGGTTACTGCTGCATTGAGCTCAGCTACGAATATCGATACATTCATACTTTGACTATAGGACGAATAATTCTGGTCTTCTGTCCTGACCCAGAGAAGTGTACAACACAGACAACTTTCTTGAAGTAATTCTTGCTGTTGTTTTGATTTTGGGTTTATGAAGCTTGCAGTGCTGGCTTTTGGATCTTGTACTTTGATCTATTACAATTAGCAGGGCCCTGGATTCTGTGTAGGTGACTCTGGTTTGATGGTACCATTTTTTTTTACCCTTTTCCTTGATATTATCATTAAGAAAAGCTCTGATAGTAAATTTCTTGCTCTTACGATTCACCACTCCCTTTCCAGTTTCTTAGCAAATTCCTGAGGTAGGAATACAGACTGGACAAGCTATACTTGGAGTGTTCATAGAAGAGTCAAACAGCAGTAATCCCTTTTCTACATGCACGAAGGGGACATTAGTATGTGTCAAGCTAACTCTTGTCCATCCATTTGCACTTGAAAGTTGTGTGTTGTTAACTCGTAATGATTTCTGCTCTGCTATGTTCAGTGTTGCTGTTTTCAATGAGACTCCCTCGGAAATCCTAGCCTTTTCTCTTTTCTAGATATCTGACTCCACATTCACTATTGTGCTCACACTACCTATTGGTTGAGACTAGTCAGTATCAGTAGCCTTTTTCTCTGACAGGTACCATTCTTTTACATTTGGCATCATATGCAGTATCAGTTTTTCTTTGTTGTTTTTGTTTGTTTTGTTTTGTTTTTGTTTTTTTTCCCCAGGCTATTGGTAAGTATTGGAAAGGGTCTGGGGTAAGGAATGATGAAGCCTGTTGGGGGTTCATGAAAGAATGCTGAATGAGCTCTCATTTACAGTTACATTTACAAGGCTGTTTATTCAGTTTTTAATCGATTTAATGCTTCCATACTAACTTCATAGTATTATAGCTCCTAACTGCATGGTCTCAATGTATCAAACCAGCTGCAGACGTGTTAGTATATTGCATCGATGCTACTGCCTTCATCAGCCAAGCTTGTAATCTTGTCAGTGATATAGATTTAGACTGATGGCAGCTATTACCTAGAATGATATTTCTGTATTTCCCCCACTATTGTCTTAATAATTGAGTCCTTCATCAATTTCTGTGGTACTTCTCTCATGGTGGTAAAAATATTGAAAAGTTGGATTGTGAGTTAAGAGTTTAAATTTGCACTTGGATTTCTGCTATAAAAATGTATATTAACGTGTTTTTTGGCGGTGTGTTTTTTTGGGTTTTGAGGGGGTTTTATTCTGTTTGTTTGTTCTTTGGCAGGGTTTATGTTGGGTTTTTTTAAGCTCCAACTGTGGAAGACTTAAAGCTTCTACTGCAAAATTGTCACAGGCAAAAAATTAAGTGGTAGTGGTGTTCTATTTCATTATACCATGATACACAATCTCTTCTTCTCCCTACCCAGATGTCTGTCTTCAAGTCCCAGTGTTCCATACTTGTAGCTTAAACTTATTCTCAGTATTCTTTGGGCCTGTGCCTTAGGCCTTTTGTATAGGACACCTCCTTTATGCCAGCTCTCTTTTTCTCATATTCTTCTGTGGACCTGTGACCTAACTTTAGTTGCCTACCAAAATTATTAACAATACCCATAGTTTTATGCTTACTGAGGTGGAGCTGCTCCCAGCTCTTAAAAATTTAAATTCATTTTTTCTAGAATTACTTTGAAAGATTCTGGGTTCTGCAAGGCATTTCAAACCAACACTGCTCAGCCGGCACCCACAGGCACAACCATGAGTCCACCACGTTATCTCTAACAAGTATCCCCAAATGCCCCTGAAATCAAATAACAAACAGCAGCTTACACAGGGAACCAAACCACAAAGAACTTGGTGTCTAACATTCTCCACACTTTATTTCAGCTTACATTGAGCTGAAACTGGTCAAATAGATCAATGCATAATGAGCTGCTAGTATTATTCTCTTTAGACCTTCCCTGATGTATATATGCTACCTGTAGTAACAAGAAACAGAGTAAGATGTTTTGATTCATCCCCAACTCAGTGGAGTCTCCTAAGCCTTTAGCAGCGAAGAGCTAGTGGACAGCAATGTGTGAGAACTGTATAACATGTTTGAATTAAGCCAGCTGGTTAAATCTTTATTCCTGAAAGTGTTTGTGGGTTTCAGAGCAGAAACGCTTTCCGCTCTGTGCCTACATTGATAGTTTTGCTCTCTTGTGAATGCACCTGTTTAACAGAAAAGCAATTTAATCTAATGCTGCCAACCTACCGCTATTTCTTGTTAAATAAAGTCCTTTAAGAAAGGAGTTTAGGTATGGCTCAGAGAACTGCAAGTTGGAAGAGGCTTCTTTTGTATTTGGTTGGCTAAGGAATGTGAGGGTGAATGTCTTGGTTCAAATCACTGAATCTATTTCAACAATATATTGGACTGGGCAAAACAAAATTAATTAATTCCAGTGTGGCAATTATTCTGGCCATTTAGGAACTAAGGCAGGAACGATGCTTTTGCTCTGAGGCAGAGTTTCACAAACAAAGTGATACTTAACTGCTTCTCTTGCCCTTCATAACCTCAGTGCTCCTTTCCCCATGCATGATTTAAATGGTTATAATTAAATTCAAACATCGTAAGTTTTAAGCCAATTTTGAGAGGAAAAAAAAAGATTGCCTGAAATATCTGGTACTCTGCAACAGAGGATGTAGACATGCAGGGTGATATTTAGCTAAAGGGCATCAAACGACACAGTCTTTTAGAAAGTATTTCCCCAAAAGATGAGATATCAAGTCTTTGAGAAGCACTGAATGAACAAAGCCAAGATTAAAAATTAAATGCAACAGCATCCTTCTGAAAGGCCACAAAAGATCGCAGGTGTTTATAGGCAGCATCTAAAAGACTGTGACCCATTAATGCTGTTATTATGCATATTTTTGTAATGTGACAGTTTCACTGTTGACTTTTCAGTGCATTTATCTGTTTCCAAAGATCATTAAGATTTTCATGGGAAATTAACTTCTGATTATGTTTAGTCTGTTCAGGGCAATAGAGGCTAGCAGACACAGCATCCATGCCAAAAGACTATTGGTTATGTGCTTTCTTTTTGTGCGTATAATATGAATAGCTGAAGTCATGTTAGCTATGAAGATTTTTAACACATTTTAGTTCTCAATAACAAGGAGCAAGAGTTGTTCTCTAAATTTTAGTGGCATGCTAGAGTGGTTAGAGAATTTTTTTCATAGCCTTCTAACATGCTGAGTGCAGTTAAGCTCCTCTAATGTAAGTAGTGCTTCATCTCCCAGCAAAACAGAATTTGAGAATCCTCTGTATTTCTGCCATGGGAATAGCTGGAATTTTCTAGTACACGGTGGAAAAAGCAGAGTACTGCTGGTACTTCAGTCTCCTGCTCTTTCTTGAAAAACCTAACTCATCCCAACAGCTTTTTGTGCCAAAATTAACCAGTATCTTCTTTCCCAGTTGCATGAGGTGTGAAAATGGTTTTCCTGAGAGCAACTCTGGGAATTAGCCACACTGTTAAAGCAGCACAAGGCTGGAGTGTGCTCTGATGTATGCTGGCGGAGATTGTCCCTTACAGGGGGGTTGCTGCAATGATTTTATACATTTTCATTGAACATCCATACTTCCTGAGCAGTAAATAGGAAGAAAAATATTTCCCTGCTGTTTGTTGCAAAGTTCACTTTTTGGCTTTTGAAACACTTATATCTTCAAGTTGCCTTCTGTTTCTGAAAAGGACCAGAGTGCTCTTTATTCCAGAAGGTTTCAGCAGTGTTGGTTTAAAACCAAGAACAATCTGTTGTGGCAGCTGAGCCCCTCCCGGGATTACATCCCTGCTGAGGTATGCACATCCTGTCCTTTCTCTTATTCCATCGTGGCTGAGAACCTTCCCAGAGGAATTTGTTATATTGAACCAAGTACAGATGCAGAGAAGGAACCAAAACGATATCTAGGTAACTGATTGAAATATGTGGGCTGCATTTTCAAAAGCTATGCAGTTCTCTTGTGAATTTAATCCTCTTCTGCCTGATCAGTGTTTGAAGCGCAAACACTTTTCTGCTCTACACACACATTCATGTGCATACACATGCACACTCAGGCACAATGCTTTCAGTAAAATGCACAGGTGCCCAACAAGCAAACTCATATGGGTACATAGCTAATTGCACATTAACTTGACATACAGCTGGAGACCGTTTATGAGACTGTAGATGGGTTTTAATGAAGTGCTCTTAAGCATTTGCAAAAGTGAATTATTCACATGAATTTTGGCATGCTTTCCTCAAAAGAGGTACATAACTGACTTTATTGAAAAAAAAGGTAATCTAGGAATTTTGTTTTGGAAGGCTTTCATAGGTTAGGGTGAGTTAAATAGAACTCAGCAGTTCTTACATTTATTTTACACTGAGTGTGATAAATATAGACACAACTGGTGTCTCTTTACTTTGCAAATCAGATTCAACTTTATTGGGACTTACTAGCTTTCCCCAAGTGGCAGTTTTAAATAGAAAGTTAGCCCTTTCCATAGGGGGGAAAATTAGGGTGGTCTATTTAAAATTCAATACCATAGTCAGAAGGAAGGTATGAATTTCACAAGGTCAGGAGACTCATGCATGTCCTGCTCTTTCATCTCTACAAACTAGATTTATTGCTGTTAAAGTTGGTGACATCTACACTTCCTGCCAGTTTGTTGCCTCCTTAAGGTAACAAAACTCATTGGAATTTTCTTGTTATTTCACGATTTGCGGGTTCTTGATAATTTGATTTCTCATGAGGACTGAGCTGGCAGTCATAAGATTTTGGGAGCAATGACCATTTGTGTATGAGCTCAGCTGCTTATTGTCAAGGTACTCTTGTGTAGACAAAGCCAGTATCTGAAGACAACCAATAGAAGACTGAGTGTTGTTACTGTGTTGGGTCCTTTGTTTTCCTGTTTGTATTAAATTAAGATTATTTTTTTAAAATATGTGCTTTGTATTTTAGTATATGTTGACTCAAGAGCTCTCCCAGGGAAACTGCACAAATATTATCTTATAAAAGACAGTAGTAGATTGGCCTGAAGACATCTTCATATAATAAAGTTGGAAGTAGAAGAATTGGTGCCTATAGTAACTTTCTGTTACAAGTTACTTGAGGACAGCACTGTCCAGAGTTAAAATAAGGTGAAACTAAGAACTCTGTCTAGAATACTAGTCCTAAGCAGATTTCAGTGTTGCTCCAATATGTCTACATTTGGGCCACAGGATTTATTTTAAAATAAGGATATTTTAGAGTTTGGCAGCATCCAAGAACTTTTTGAAAACAATCTCAATTAAGCAAATAATTCTGAAAGAAAAGTATTCTGATTCATCTTGTTAAGTAGGAGAATTTTGTGCCATGGTACAGGGAATCATTTAAGCAGAAGGAAGATGTAACATTAGTATTTATGCCTACTTCTACCCTTCAGATTCATCCTGAGGAATGACTGGGTGCAATAATTCACAGAATTATCCTTAAGATATAAAATGATGATCATGCTAGAGATTATGTGCTGTGGAGTCACTGGTGTCATCGATATGTGTGTTAAAGATGTTCAGTATGATGAATCCAGTAAACATTTCTCAGCCTGTCAGACAACATTTCTTTCACATCCCTTGATGTCGAAAGGTTTTACATTTGCTAGACACTCAAAGTTTGTCTCTGCTCCCATAGATGTTATTGATACACTCAGAATAGTATTCTGTGATATTGAGTTAATTTTCCTTGTATTTGAGTGTATTGGGAAGTAGACAGACTGTCAGAGGTAGGAATTACATTTTACAAGTGTACGTTTAAGCACTATTTCCCACTGTGCAGTATGAGTTTTATTTGGAATAAGCAAGAAAATATCAACTAACCAAAAGTGCTCTCTCTTCAGGAAGAAGAAACTTTTAAATCCCACCCCAGTGCTGTATGAAAAGGGAACTCAGGCTATAGCTTTCAAAGACATATTGCTTGCTCTCTCTTTCTCAGATCAGCTAGCCCAGAAAATCTACAATTAAATGTTTTTAGTCTTCCACACAGGATGGTTGCAGTCTCCCCACTGGGCTTGTTCTTTAGTCTGTGTTGATTCCTGCTACATGCTCAGTAATTGCTTAGAAGAGTGCTTGGGCTGGGGTCAAAATCATGTCCCATATCCTTCTCCAGTCCTTCTCCAAGCGTGTACAAGTGCTGGAGCATGGAATAATTCCTTGGGACTGTTCAGTTTACCAAGAAGGATGTAAATTTGGACATACCTTGTGGACATTGTGCCACTTCCAATTCCAGGCCAGCCCTACATTGTGAAATACAGAAGCAGTTAAATGTGTTCTTTTTTGTGAAAGGACTGCCCAACAAACACTTCATGGGTTTTTGCCATTCTGCTTTCCTGTCTTCTTAGGTTGTTGTTCTGATTTTGGCAGAGATAGAGTTGATTTTCTTCATAGTAGCTGGTATGGGCCACGTTTTGGATTTGTGCTGAAAACAGTGTTGATAATGCAAAGATGTTGTAGTTACTGCTGAGCAGTGCTCAGAGTCAAGGCCTTTTCTGCTTATTCACACCACCCACCAGCGAGTAGACTGGGGTGCACAAGGAGCTGGGAGGGGACCCAGCTGGGACAGCTGACCCCAACTGACCAAAGGGATATTCCATACCATATGATGTCACTCTCAGCAATATAAAACTGTAGGAAGTGGGAATGTTCAGAGTGATGGCGTTTGTCTCCCCACGTAACAGTTACACATGATGGAGCCCTGTTTTCCTGGAGATGGCTGAACACCTGCCTGATGGTGAGAAGCAATAAATTAATTCCTTGTTTGCTTTACCTATTAAACTGTCTTTATTTCAACCTGTGAATTTTTTCACTTTTACTCTTCTGATTTTCTCTCTCATCCCACCAGATAGGGAATGAGCAAGCAGCTACATGGGGCTGAGTTGCTGGATGGGGTTAAACTATAACAGTCAGCTAAGTGGCTGTGCAAAGGGGAGTCTGGCTGGCTCATCTTTCAGATATGACTCACAACTCAAGCCAGGCAGATTCAACCAATGTGGACATAAATCAAAACGATTTACAAAATCTGTCAGCTGGTGGGGAAGTGGAGAGGGCAGAATATGCTAATTTAATGACAAATTCAGAAACTCCAAATCTGTAGCAGTCAGTCATGGTTTTGTATCACTATTGTTAACAGTTTCTCTGGGATGCAGTCCTGTCCTTGATCAAAACTTCAAAACAAATTACAGTGTAGATGGAATGTTTTGATCAGAAACATTCACAGCAACGGAAGCTGACACTGACCATATTGTTCTTTCCTTTCAATCACTACCAAAGATGAAAAGTTTCCAGATTTTGGTGACCTAAAATAGTTATTATTAAAACCGTTTCAAACAGCAGAATATTGTGGATATGTAAATTGTCATAATTTTTCAAATTAAGCTGTGCATCCTTATACAACAATCCACCATATGGATATGGCCTGCTACTTGCCTGCTCTGTATTAGTAGGCACAGAATATCTTTTTGTGTTGCTGTAAGGACAGTGAGCTTATCTTTTGGGGAGGAGAGCTGGATAAAGCAGTTATACAGAAGTAACTTCAGTTTTATTGTCATCACCCTCATTACCACAAATAGCATAAAAGCTAGTGTATGCATGTTCAGTAAATGGACTGAGAATGAAAGAAGTTACAGGTGAACTCTGGAAAAAGAAGAATTATAACTAGGCCAATCTCACATGGGAAGAAGGGAGAGTATGTTAATAAATTTACAAGGTCTTATACATCTGCTTTGTAGTAGTTACTAATGCTTTAGTGCCATTAGTATATACAGTTTCCCCAGGACAACCTGATGTTTTTGATGGGAACTTCAGGAGAAGTGAGTTACATATGTAGTGTTTTGACAAAAAGAGGAAGACACAAAGAAAAATTGATAAGTGCATATTGACATATACACAACATTGCTACTGGACTCACATGTCTCCACTATGTAGCTAACATGAGAGGGGTGCACTGCCTCTTCTCTGAGATTCATGCACACTTATGAACTCCTAACTGGAGAGGTGCGAGGCTCTAAGCTTGAGCTCTTCAAGCTAAGTAGAGCCAGCAACAAATTCAAGTGAGTCCACCAAGCTAGGTAATGGCATTGCTGCTCCCGAGGAGAATGTGAAAAGTACCACTTGTCTCCCACAGTGAATGCATCTCATCTAATCTTAGCTACCTGGCTGGCAGGTGTCTAGCCTAAGTTAATCTTTAAGGTACCATGTATAATTAAAAATACATATGGGGAATATGTGCTTTCAGAGGATAATTGTATATACCTGTCTTAGTTTCCTTCTTAGAATGTGATAAATTACCCTTTAGAAGTGTCTAACACATGCTGTTGAAATGAAGGTTAGACATTTTGCTTAGATGTCTAACTTTTAGCTGGCTATTTTCAAGTGAGGTGACTCTACTCCTGCTGTTCTTCTGCACAGTTTTACTTTCCTACCTTCCAGAAAGGACAGATTTAAGTCTCTTGAGAAAGTTGTCTATGTTGTGGATATCCCACATCAGTTGTGTTTGTTATAGGTGGGTGTGTGAAATATATTAGGATAAAATCCTTTTTCCTGAGGTGGTATATCACTGCCAGATTTAATTCATAAGACCAGTTACTTTCAAATTAATCTGTTACTCCAGATGGGAATTCTCACATGTGTGATTAAAGTTCCAATATTGATGCCTATTATAATCATATCCTATATCACTCACCTCACTATTGGGACTGTAATGCTATGCAGTGTCATGTTCCCTGGGGTTCAAGTGAAGTAGAAGATCTGCTTAGAAGTAAAGTATGAGTGGGATATAAATAAATGAGATCAGAGAGAAGTGCAAAATTTTGGCTTCAAAGAAAGTTCAAAGAATGTAAAAGTGCTCAGGGAATAGTAGGAATAATTAAACCATTAGAGCCACTGAGAAAATGAGCCATCTCCTGTGTTGGAGCTATGAATCATCCTTAGCCTCCAGTGAGCCTTAAATGCAAAATGATAATCCAAAATTTCAACATCATTAAAATATCATGAAAGTAAAAGAGTTAACTTAGCTGTTGTCATGTATGCAATCTCTAAGCAACATATTGCTAAGGCTAGGAAGACCAAATGGAAAAAAAGTTGAGAAATGCAAAACTGAAATTCCCATGCCAACAATCCAGATCCTTTCCCTGTTCACTGTCTCACTCACTTGAATTTATTTTCCTCATGTTCTTCATAATTATTTAATATAACTCTATGAGACCAGTTGTCTACTATAAATCATACAGACTAATCAAAAAAAGAAAAATAATAGGACTGTAATAGTCATGTTTTCATCTTCCTTTTCCAGACTTCTCACCCTAAGAGGTGGAATCTTACCTCATGGAAGTTTACATTTTTATGAACTCAAGTAGAGTGGGCTGGCAATTGATATAGACAGAAAGAAAGACAAGTGCAATATTTCAAAGTAATTTTGTGGTTTAGGAAATATAGCCAAGATTTGAAAATCTGTAAAACCGTTCACTCTTCAGGGTGTGGGCTAGTTTGTGCGTCCAAAAATCCCTTTCCCTGGTGTCCAAGTATTTGTGACTGCTTCCTATCAGGAGTACACATTTTATTATGAGATACTTTCTTGTTTAGTACAAGAGGATCAGAGACAAAAGTAGTGAGTTAGAGTGTACTGTTAGAGTACTGTTAGAGGGTTTTGGTGTGTTGTGTTTTGGTTTTTTGTTGTTTGTTTTTTTCCAAACATTTTTGACAAAGTATTATATACAGTGTACAGGATAGATCCTGCAAAGTAGAAATGGGAAGTTCTGCCAGCAAATAATTAACTTGTAGAGTCTTATCACTTTACATGCATCCAGCATGGAAATGCCATTAAAGAGTGTAGCAAAAAATTTGTGGAATACAAAGCGTGGCATTATGGCTGGTATTGTGACATCTGTTATATTTAACATGTATAAATATAGTTATTGGGGCATAAACCAAGCCAACATAAAAGAGAATATGAGAAAATTTAAGGCAGGTGCAGAAAGAGGACCTTTGTTTCTGGTATTGTTGATTCTTTTCCCACTTAAAAGCAGTTGTTTCCAGTTGTGATTGTCTGACAGAAACAAACTCTTGCAGCTGGGTTGTTTGTTTTTTTTTGGTTCCACCTAATGGAGAAAGGCATCCTTTGAACTCTGCAGAGTGCACCAGGTCTGACCCCTTTATTTTGCAGTAGGATGGTGGCTACAGACAATTTGCCCCTTTGTAGCCCAGTCAATGTTGCAGTAGAAAAGGCCAAAAGGAAGGCACGGATAAGCTCCCTCTGCAGCAATCCTGAGCACTGAAAGTGAGTGAAAGAGCACCAAGAGTGAGACAGATGTATCATGTTTTCTCCTGCAGTCCCTGGTGCGCTATATGACTATACATTTATAAGTACTACCTGGTAGCCTGGAGCTTTGATGTGCTAGGCAGCAAAATAGCCATGCTCAGCTTGCAAACCTCCAGGAAGACAGGAAAATTATTCCTCTTCAGCACCAAACGGGTTAGAGAATATCTGTTGCTGAAGACTTAAATTGAGATGATTTCAAATGGCAAATTTCTGTTTACCTGACTGAATGCTTAGTGCTGCCATGCGTCATTCAATGAGCTCTAGACAGAGATAGTTGCTGGCCCATCAACAAGACAAAAACATTTCTCTTTGTTTATTATTATGTAAAGCAAACAATAGTAAAGTTAACGACTAGCCTAATTTGAAGTATCTGTCTCATGTGGTAGTTATTACTACTCCTCTAACACTGTAGCATTTTAGATTAAAATTGCTCAAGAAATGGGATAATTGTTGTCCTACTGGTAGGAATGTTGTCTGGATGTTCTGAATTTGTCTTATATATGCTGAAGTCTAAAGATTTATAAGAACTAACCTCAATCTTTCTGTGTTTCTGTCAACCAGCGGTGAGGACTTGGCCACCAACACCACCTCTTGCTGCAGCACTTTTCTCTTGAGGCTCAGCTTTCATTTCCAAATGGATCCTAGTCCTAAGAGTTACTAATGAAAATCAACAATGCTCAAACAAGCACTATTATCTGTGCAAGCCCCCTAAGGCTTCCATGCATGTTTAACTAAACAGGTGACTTTCCCACTTAAATCAAAGGTCTGAGTCAAGCAAGAGTGCAGTCATTTCAAGAAATGCAGTGTAAGCCAACAGAACTGAGGAAGGCATGAATATTCATCAGCAGAGGAAAGTTTGGTTCTGAGATTTAATAATGTTAATTTCTGTCCTAAATAACTCCATTACTGATGGTTTAAGACCTGATGTGATATGCATAATTTCACAGATTCCTTTAACACAGAAGTTGCAGTACTCCTCAATCTTTTTCTCAAAATTACTTTTCCCTCCCTCTCTGACAAATTTTAGTGCTAGTTTTGGTCCCATCTCAGAGTCCAGACAAACCTCAGAGCAAGCTGAACCTGTGCTATGGAGTGACTTGGAAGAAATTCCCTCAGGGGAATGAGGTTGTTTCCATCTTCTAGGGAATGGGGGAAAAAGATAATGGGGATGTTCATCCAGAGCTTCTGGTGGACGATGGCTCCACAAGAGAGAAAAAATTATTCCTCCATACAGGTAAGAGAGAGAAGTATTGCTGGAGTAAACATTTTTCTGTGTATATTGAGAAGTCCTCAATTTACCCCTTTGGAGTTGCTATGTCTGTGAGTGCTTCCAGAGCAGAACAAGGAGAGAGAAGAGGGAAAACTGCCTTTTCTTTATAGTTAGGTTTTGGCCATTTAGTTCAATTTCTTTCCTGTTACAAGTTTTAGTTCTTTGGGACAATTCTTATGTTAGCTGATAGGTCTTTGCTGAAGCTGCTGAGGACAGGAAGACCCAGGTAAACTTACCGGGAGTGTACACTTAGAGTGAGGGGGTGCCCATGACACACTTGATATGTTTTTTCAGGCCTGTCTTGTTCAGTGCTGTAAAACAGTTTCAGAAATGAGTAAGTGGGAACTAATATGATAGAGAGACATTTGTGTAATAAATATTGACATCCCTTTATTGGCATATGGGGAACTAAATCCAGGCAGTGCTGCCAAAACTATTCGGAAGAAGTGTTTTATTCATCTTGCTGAAGGGCGGTGCTATAGTGTTTATTTTCCCCCTCTTTTTTCATTTGAATTTTAAGATATCCATCTTAAAAAAAAAATCCCCTTTCTGGAAAAAGAAGACATCAAAATGAGAGGGGAAAAAAAAAAAGTGTTTATGGTGAAAAGATGATGGGGACAGAGATATTTTTTGTCTTTTTTTTTCAGGTTCTCCAGTCTTTATCCTTTTGTGTACTTGTACCAAATTCTGCCTTAAATAAATCAGAGTATATCTCATATATAGGAGGCTTTATGCAAAGAGGTGGTAAAAAGATAATCCTCAGTTTTTTTCAGAGACTTGGCAGGGACTGAAGATCATGTATTCTCTTCTTTATACTTGAAATTAAAAGATCATTAGATGACTGCAAGAAGGATTGATTTCACAGGGTTTTTTTCCCCTCTCTTCAGTTCATAAAGAGGTAATAGCAGGCAGGTATAGAATTCCCTGACAGGGCAGCAGGATTTTATATATATATATATATATTTATTAGTAACAGAATGACTATATTAATAATCTGTCCAATAAAAAAAATCAACCATCTGGAAAATGGGAACTTCTCCAGTTGTAAGAATCAGAATCCACTGGAGAAGTTTTGACGCACTGTTGCAACATAGGTGATGAAAGTTAAGTGTTAGGATTGAGCAACATAATGGCAGTGGTTATTTGTCCATTAAACTTATAATGTTTTCTATGTGTTACCAAAATTTGCCAGTGTGTTGTGCATCTACTTTTGATGTTGGAGCCCTAGCTGACAGGAAAAAAGATTTTGTAGCAAGAGAGATGCCAGAAGGCTGGTGAAAGGATAAGATACAGGGGAACTTCTTAACAGCACAAATTATTTGCGTATAGAAAAAATATCCCTGTCCCTTTAATGCAACATGCCTTCATTTCAAGACAAATTCAGGGCAATGTTGAATGCCTAATTAGGACTCCCAGTTGATATAATTCAGCATATGATGTATGTACAAATCAGTGGAGCTGGAGATACCTTCTTGGGAGAGGGCATCAAGATCTATCTGTGTCAGGGTTTTTCCCCCTGAAGTCTTAGGAAATCTGGTCAAGAGTGAGAGTGTTTGAAGTGAGAGAAGATTAATGAATATGGTGCTGAACTCAGTGACTACATGCTGACCCTGCCCAGCTCTCTCTGGCTCCCATCTGAGGCTTGGAGTTGGCTGGCCCTGCTGCCAGAAGCGTGGCATCCTGCTCTGTGGCTCTGGGGGCCCTGGGGGCTGCTACCTCCTCCAGAGCACCCACTGGTCAGAAAAGCTGGAGAGGCAGTGAGCAGACCATATGTGCTTTTTATTGCCCTGGCTCAGAGCTGTTTCTCTCCTTTACTCCTAGACTGTACTGGCAGAAGAGTGTGAGCATTACCACCCTGAAGAGAGTGTAGCAAAATACAATCACTGCTGTTTCCTGACTCACAATAAAATTCTTCTGAGTTTGGAAGTAAGATAAGGCTTATCTGACTGATCTTTTGGCCTAACTTTTCAACATAATGATTACCACATCCATTACTCCCATGTGGTGGATTTACTGTAAGAATAATGTTATTTAGGACGTTTTCCACTGAATCACGTATATCCAAGCACAGGAAGAAGGAGTGAGTTAAGAGTCTGGTTTTAAAAATACACTGACAGCTTTCTAAAGCTACCCGGATATTGCTTTTCGTAGAGAAAGCTGAAAAATATCTGAGGTATTTGGGTTTGGCATGCTGGTCTCAAACATTGGTTGCGCAGAATGTTTTATTTGCAGAAAAGCAGCAGGGAGGAAAGAGCACTCCCCAGACATGTGTCAACTGACAGGAAAGTCAGTCTGTATGTGTACCATCATGGTCTTCCCTTAAAAACAGAACATTTTCCTTGTGCCGGAGACAATAGTTTAGTATGTTAAATTATGTGCTGCAATCTGGAAGGTAAGTCCTTCCATAAAACTGTCAGTGTAGCTCATTGTAACTGCACACTTTTCAGCTTCTACAACGTTCCTCTGGTAGGATGTGGATTGCACACTTGCCCCTAAGTGTTTTTGTGTGAATGATGTTTCAGTTGTGCATCCCCACGTTACGCTGTCTCGGAGAGACTTCAAATAAGGACACCTCTGGCACTGTGGAAGGTGGGGGCCACTAAAAATTGCATAATTAGTTTTAGGTATATGAGTCTTGATGTGAAGATCTTCTTTTTGCTTTCCTATTTGTGAGCACATCGGTAGGATCCATCACTAGAGAGAGATTTCTGAGGATAAACAGAGGATTAATTTTTCGTGGGAAAAATACAGGACCAAATAAAAACAGTTAAAAGATGAAATATGCCCACTATTTCTGTAGCAAAAACAGTTTTTCTGCAAACTGCATAGATACACTTGAAATAGAAGAATGAAGCACTTGTAAGAGAGACTGTATTTTTAAAAACATTTGCTTATTTATTTATTTGTTTACTTTTCCTGTAAGTCTTCACCCCCATAATAACTATTTTTGATGTGAAAGACAAGGAGTTCTATTTTCCTGGGAATGAGAGCTAAATTCAGATGTTCATCTTGCAGTCAAATATTGCATCTAAGATGAAATAAACTCCAATCAGTCTTTTGGCTTTGAAGTTTTTCTAGATCTGTGCTAACGGAGCCATTTAAGTCTATAGACTTATATGTATATATATATGAGAGAGAACTTTGTTAGTTTCAAAATTACAGGCTGTTGTTTTGGCACTACAGACCAGTTCTGTTCTGCAGAGGTTTAAGTATCTACATCTCTGAAAATCATTATTTTTAAGGAATCAGAAGCTGAGGACAAAAAAAAATGGCTCACATTTTTTAAAAAATACAGGCCTAATATTCTAAGTCAGAGATTGACTTGTCAGAGGAAATGTAGTAGACTATATGTACAGAGAAAAATTATGTTACTGATAAACTGTGGATGATAGAAACAACTTTTTGTTTAGTTTTCCGAAGTGGTTTAGAGAACTGCAGCTCTTTTAAAGGGGCATTTTATTTTCTTAGAACAGCTTTGAGTTGCACATCTGTTGACTAAAACTTCAGTCTAGTTCTACAATAAAATTTTTACTGGTTTATGTCACCCATGATTTGTTATTGGCAAGAACAAGAAACTGCTTGTTTTTCCCAGGGAAGTGTCTTGGTTTCATTCCATGTGGGGCTCCAACTTAATGTCTGCCATGTATATTGCTTCTATACTGTGTTTCCTACCATCTTTTGTATCAATTGTTGAATACTACATTTATTATGTTAATCATATTCATGATACATGCTTATACATTTAATGTGATCTTCCTTCAGTAGATGATGTGTTTTATAGCTGTGTGCCTTTGGAGTATCATTTATCCAATTGCTTTTCTGCCTAGTTTATTTTACCCCGTAATTTTTAAACACCAGGAAAGTGATAACTGAAAAGCTAAAGTGATGTTGCTTCAGAGTGCCCTTTCTTGGGAGATTGTTGAGCAATATCCTAAATGCATATTTTTCAGGGACTCTTTGTGAAAGCTGCTGTGATGCTTGACTTCTTTCAGTGATCCTCTATAGAAGTACTTCTATTGTGCTGGTGATTTGATGTGGTCTGCCAATGCATAACTATGAGGCAGAGAACTCTGAGCTGTTAAATGTTCCTACAACCACCTTTAAGTATCAGAATGTCTTGGCCTAATTCTTCTAGGGAAGGACAAACAAGGGCAATGCACTTATGGGTTTGCCAATTTCCCTTTATGTTTGCACTCCTTTGTCCCAAGGATATAGATAGCTCTAAGTGCCACTTCTAACAGTTGAGTATAGCAATTTGGCGATATCCCCTTAAAAAGGTCCACTCATTAATTTTGCAACAGCAAATTGAAATGTGTATTTTTATAGCTCTTTTATCCCAAGATATTTTACTAAACCTGCTCAAAACTTTATCTAGAAAATGTCTCACACACTGAGATGTGATACAGTGTGTAATGACTTTGCAAACAGAATCACACATTTTCTATCCCAGATAACAAACCAGTTTGTGCTTATTCATTTACAAATGCACAGATTACAATGAAAGTAAATATGTGATGTTTCAACCATGGTGGCCATGAAGGTAGTGGAGGTACAAAGTGTGTAGATGTGGAGAAACGCACCCCCCCCCCCCCCCCGCTTTCTTTTTTTTTTTAAGTGCTTT
>NW_009952263.1:4561700-4607283 GCF_000747805.2 Chaetura pelagica | reverse complement strand
CCCCCCCCCCCCCCCCCCCAGCTTTTTAATTTTACTGAAGGTTTTTTAACAGTTTACAGCACTGCTGGAAGAGAAAATGATGATCTTATTGACGTCAGTGAGAGTTTATCCAATTATATCAGTGGGTCATGGTTCTCAAGCTATATGAAAGACATTAATCGTATTAATTGCTGGAATTCTACATTGTTGGAAAATGTATGACATTTAAATGAAACTATAAGCTAAATACTGAATAGAAGAATAATGGTAAATATGGTTTCATGTAGATTTTTCTTCTGCACTGCAGTGTATAACCAACTGGTAGCCAGATAGCATCTTCAGAAAGAAAAAAGATATTTAACTTCATGTACAGCACAACAACAGAAGAAGCAGAATGGAGAACTTTGGAAGTTGTGGTACACATGCAAAGCATTGCAGATTGGCTACAGGAGCTCCCAGAGGTGGTCTGCCTGCCTCACTTGCTATTTGTTTTCAGGTTTCCTCAGAGATACCACTGCCCTTTTCAATTTCTTTGGCCCAAACCAAGTAATTAACTCCTTTTTGCTTGTGTAGAAGTAGAAAAGGCCTGTAATCCCCTGCTTGGATCTGGAGGTAAGAGGATCTACTTGTGATAATTTCTATGCTGCTAAGAGCAAACATTTGTGATAATTGCTGGCCTCTGGCATAACACAGGCCCCTGTCTGTTACTGCTGTGAGTGCAATGGTGTGTCTTGTAGGAAATACAACTGCTCAAAGGAATCTCTTGTTATGGAGAAGCTGCCACAATCCTTGATAATGACCCACAGTATCTTTAAATGATGACTTATCAGTGGCATGGCCATGCATATTTCCAGCCACTCAAATGACACTGGCTGTGTAACTTTCTTTGCTAACCTTGAGTACCATGCATCCATCTGGACCACATACCAGTGGGTTAACACCTGAAAGTACTTGGATTTGAAATTGCTGCATTTTGTCAGAAAAAAATAGTGGATTTGAATCAAACTTTGTCTGGTTTGTGTCATATCACAAGGTGGGGCAGGATACCCAAGTCTTTTCACGCAGAATAGATTCTGATGGCAATGGAACTGTACTTCATTTTCAAGTCCATAATTATGATAAAAATGAACATGCGAAGAAGAGGCTTAAAAATTTAAACATATTCTCACAAGACTGACCTTCTTAAATAAAATAAGCAATTAAGAAGCTTCTGAAAAGTAAGTATGGTTAAGGCTTTATTACACATAACTTTGATTCAGGTTGTTGAATTCAAATGCTCAGCTGGGCACACATACATGTGATACATAAACACTACATATGGAGAGATGGGAGAAAAAAGAGCTACTGAGGGCAAGTAGCAGACAAAAATCTTTTAATCTGTTAACAAGTCTATCAGACTTAGTTTTCCTATTAACACATTGTTCCATTGATAGGCTACAATGGACTTCTCTGCCCTCATCCCTTCGGCTACAGTATGGTTATTAGAATGAAAATAATCTGAGCTCTTGGGTATGTAGTCAGTAGGTTTGAAATTAGTCACCATGTAAAAATGGATTAGTATTTTTGTCTTGCTGGGGGTAAATTAAGAGTAGTCTAGGATATTTTCCCATAGCTATTGTATGTTCTGAGCCTATTACAGCCTGTGGTTAGACTGAGATTCCCACTAGTATCCCAAAAGGGCTGTTAATTGGAGCATCCATTTATAGGAAGGAATCCATATATTCTTTGTGATGTGTGTATCTCTGCGTGCATGGGAAAATGTTGCTTACACATTTTCCTTGTTGGTGGGGTTTCAAATTATGATAACATTTCACCCCTGGGCTTCTGTTTGAGAAAATATCTAGGGAAATTAACAAGTAAAATATCAGAGTTTTTATGTAGGGGTAAATTGTTGTCAGCTACTGGTAAATAGATTTTTTTAACAGCAAAATGAATGTGAATATCCCCATCCCCCCTCCCCCAAAAAACTGACTTAAGAATTGTTTATTTTACATTATCATTTCTGCTATAGAACACAGTTTTCTCATTGGATGGATTTATAGTACTCTGCTCTTTTCTTAGCTACAGAAACAAGTAACCCTGTTGCCAAACAGCAGCATTTTTCTCTCCATCTGAAATTTTTGTGATTTTTATTTATTTTTTTTTAAATTTAGATTAACCTTGGTGTAATAGAAAAGTTCTGAGCACAGCAACAACAATAAAAAAGGTTAAAGTACTTCTTGGCTGCACTAAATCTACCTCAAGCAGTAAAAAAGCCTTGAGTTTCCCACCTGAAAGGAGATGCTTGGGTGGTGCCTATTGCAAATGACCTCCAGGTACTAGTCTACAATTTTCATTGGGAGGCACAGATAAGACTTAAAACAGTTAAAATCTGACTTCTTGAAATCATGACATTTCAGAACTCTTTTTCAGAGCCTTTTAGGAAGGCTTCTTGTCTGCAGCTCCCCCTTGCATAAATCTTATGGGATGAAGCCTAAATTTAAACAGAGTGCTGAATTTTGGAACAGGGAGAACTTCCCTGGAAGAGCTGCCCCAGCTCTGGAGGCATTTCTGCTGAGAGTGGCCTTCAGAGGGTTGTAGCTCAGCTGCTGAGTAAGCAGGCTAGTAATTAAGCTTCAGGTCTTTTTTGTTGTTTATGTTCACACTCATTAAAATTAAAGACAGACTAATTCTTCTGAACTTTGGTAAAATAGGCTTAACC
Organism: Chaetura pelagica; assembly: GCF_000747805.2. Lineage (NCBI taxonomy): Eukaryota > Metazoa > Chordata > Aves > Apodiformes > Apodidae > Chaetura > Chaetura pelagica. The sequence continues at coordinate 4,604,603 of NW_009952263.1, read as the reverse complement.
TGTCAGGGCAAAATGCAAGCAGTGATACCCACTCTTGATCTAGGAAGATGAACTGTGATTACTTGGCAGACCTAAATCTTGGCAATTAATGTTAGGGTGATAAAACAATTATTTGCATGATTCTGAATCAGTTTAATGCCAAAAATCAGAGGCAGTCTTCCACTGCAATTTTGTGGAAAATTGTGCATTGGCAGCTGCAATACAGACTTTTTTAGTGGTAATTTTTTATGCAATTTAAATAGGTTGATTTCTCAGCAAATTGTGAGCGCAGATATGACCAAATATGGTGACACAAGGTAATAGTTTTATACCTTTAATATGTGTTCCCTCTGCAAGACATTAACATTCCTTGTTAAACACATCTCATGAATGTGTTCCAGCTACTGAAGCTCTAGTTACATTTTTCAAATTGCATATTTTTGCATTTGTTTGCACTCCTTTGTTTTTTCCTGCCCATGAATATTCAAAGAAATCAATCTACTGGCAAGAATGTTCATAAAAAAAAACAGATTATGAACTAACATTAGAGGATGTTGCAATGCTCTTAAGAACATGACCATGGGAGTTACCTCCATCTGGGCATGGAGGAGAAATGACTTCTTGCAAGAACATGATGAAACAGACAAAAATTCTGTTTTTAATTTTTTCACAAACTTCCTTTAGAAAAAAACCCAACAAACGCTGGTGGCATTTGGTTAGGATCTTCCCTTTTGTACTGGTTTGGTTCTGGCATGGTTTTGGTAGTGGGGGAGGGAACCCAGGGGTGGCTCCTGTAAGAAGCTACTGAAAGCTCTCCCAGCTCCAGCCACACCTCTGGCCAAGGCTGAGCCATTAGAGACACAACGGATGCACCTCTCAATTAACATACGGAAGAAAGGATATAAGACCTGAGAGGAGGTGGGGAGAGTAAGGTGGAGAGCAGAGGTGAGAGCAGTGCCAGAGAAGAGACAAAAAGGTTGGTGAGGAAGGAGAGGGAGGAAATGCTCGAGCAGATGTTCCCCTGCAGCCTGTGGTGAGACAGCAGGCTCTCCCCCGGGAACCCATAGAGGAGTATGGTGGAGCAGATGTGGACCTGCAGCCCATGGATGAGGACCTGCAGCTGTGGAGGACCCGAGGGGAGCTGACTGTTCCCAAAGCAGCCCGTGACTCTGTGGGAAGCCTGGGATGGAGCAGTCTGTTCTTGAGGGACTGCACCTTGTGGCAGGGATTCATGTTGGAGAGGTTCTTGAAGGACTCTCTCCCATGTGAGGTACCCCATGGGGGAGTAGGGGAGGGCTCTGAGGAACTCTTCTCCCTGAGGAGCAAAGAGTGGAAGAAAACAACATATGATGCACTGACTGCAAGCCCTATTCCCTGTCCCCCTGTGCCTCTGCAGGGAAAGGAGGTAGAAAAATCAGGAACAAAGTAATTTGCGCCCAGGAAGAAGGGAGGGGTGGGGTCAATATTTAAGTTGTGCTTTTTGTTTTGACTTTGTCCTGTGTGCACCTGATCAATGATGAATTAAATTGATATTTTTTCCACAAGTTGAGTCTCTTTTGCCCATGACAGTAATTGGTGAGTGAACCCTCCTTGTCCTTGTCTCAACCCACGAGGTTCTAGTTGGCTTTTGTCCTCAGGTTGAGGGAGGGGCAGGGTGTGAGTCAGTGGCCAAATGGTGGCCACATAGTTCTTTGTTGCCAGTTAGGCCCAAATCATGACACCTTTCCTTCTCCAGGCTGTCTTTTCCCTTTCAGAGCCCATTTCCTTCAGATGTTCATACTAAACAGGATTAGTTTTGCTCTATTGGTTTGTCTCTACTATTTTGACTCTTTTGTCCCTTTTCACTTTTCATTTTTCATGAAGTTGAATGTCTTTTCTCTAGCACCTTTTTTTTATCATCCTCATTTTACATCTCTCCATCAGCATTAAATACTGTCACGTTTAAGTCTTGAATTGATCAAAGTTGTTCAACATCTCTCTGCTGCATCTGTTTTCCTTTGTTACCTATTCTTTCAGTGCGCCTATCACTCATGCAAGATGTAGCTGCTTCTTCAGTCCTTTCCTTGTGCTTCATGTAACTCTGTTTTAAATTTTCTAGGCTATCTTTCTAGTCATTTCATGATTTCCACACCTCAGATGTTGTTATTAACCTTGAGTGTGCGACTTTGTAAAAAATGCTTTCTGAAGTGAAAACAACTTCATCACGTCAAAGGGGAATCTTCTGATACCTGTTAAAGCATGTCATCTTTCCAATCTTGAAGGTGATTGTGTTCATTATCTGCAACTACCGGCTTTCTGGAGACAACCACAGCAATCAGGAGAAAGGGTATTTGAAAATGTAAGTCTCAAAACTGTGTCAAATCCCACTTGCATCCAAAAAAATCAGGTTTGTTTTTTCTTGCCATTCTGGAAATGAGAGTCATCATATCAAAAGCTCTCTTGACCCCTGCCATAAGGAGCTAGCTCAGCTCTTTGCACCTTGACCATCCTCTCTATGGAAATCTGCAGAGGGTTTATTTGGGGCTGAAAAACCTCAGCTGTGGAGGGAATTGGGAGGTCCTGTCTGTCTGAGGTGTTTTGAGTGGGGACCCAAACCAGTGCTTGAGCCCAGGTATAACAGTGTGTGAACGGTCTTTTGCTGTGGTCTTCATGAAAACTTTGGGGCAATTCTGAGAAGAAAGTTAGAACCTTAAGCATAATCACTTGCTTTGCAGTATTACAGCCCCCTTGTTAATGCTACTGAGCAGGTTGAAGTGACTCAGGCCCATTATGCACTTGAGTACCTGCTCCAGAGATGTGCAGATTTGCGTGATTTAGCCTTTAAAGATGCAAGATCTAGTTTTGCTATTTGCTTTCAATACCTAATTGTCCTGCTCTCCTTTATTTCATGGTTCTGTCTATCCAGGTGTGTATGAACAGGATTTAACTTCTAAACTGCCCTGTACTAAACTTTGACATGTCTCTTGGTTGAAAGTGGTGCAGTAAAACCCAGAGTTCTTAACAGCCTCTCTATCTTGAAACAGTAAATTTTTACATTGGTCTAATATATTTTCACTTGGACCTTAGAACTCTTATAAAGTATTTGCTCATGTTGCCAATTTTACCTGTTCTCCTAACACAAAACAACCTAGTTATTACTTTGTCTGACACTTCGGGCAATGAATTCAATAGTAATTATTGTTCTTACCCTTTGCTTTCTTCTCTCATATAACATTGCCTGACACTTTCTATAATTAACTAGAAAAGCTTAAATACTATCCATGATTCACTGGTTTCTGACAGAGCTAAAGCTTACTGTTCTTTCCATATCTGACTGGTTAAGATGCTCATTGTGCTCCACACAAGCACAGATAGGATGAGCTAAAAGGGACCTCCCATATGGCTGGTCAGTAATTTTTGTCACCCAGTACTAAAGGTACATTAGGTTAACTATCTTGGAGTGAGGTAAATGTTGTGAACTGCACTTCTGTTTTTCACACATATTAGGCAAATAGCTGCATTCTTAATGGAAGATGGTGAGGGACAAGAACCACCACTGCTACATATGGCATTTACTGAGTACTGTAAAATCCTGTCTGAAAGTCAGTCCTTGGACCATCAGAGAATAAAGTTAACCCAAACTGTTGCAGGATGACTGGGACTGCATAGCAAAGAGGCTTTGCTATCTTGAATAGGGTCCACAGGGAAGGTCAAGGTGATTATTTTGCTCTGAAGAGCTTTGTATTGTTTCAATCCAGACACACTGTCATTCTACACAGGAAAGGTAAAATTTGTGTGTTCTTAGAGTAGACCAGTGGAAAGTCCCAGAAAATAAATCTTTGAAGGGTTTTCTAACTTCTCAGTGTTTTTTGGCTGTGTTGACAGCAGTTGCTATGAGGAATATGCTCTGCTTTGTGGGGCTGAGCAGAGTTTCTGGATGGCTGCTTATCTGTGGAGAGATGGACTTGATAAATAGTTAGAAAATGTATAAATTAAGGTATTATTAAATTCTTGCCCAGCAAAAAAAATGAGGTGTGATCAGAACATTATTCCTGTGGCAGTTGTTTGTATGTTAAATCTGAGTTCCGGGGCACTCCAACATTCTTCATGGAAAAATCCATTATTACATAAATAGTAATAAGAAATGTTTCTTCTTACCTTCCCTCTCCAAACTCATGTACTCCAGAAATTACACTGGTCTGAAATACTAGGGGAATTACACTTTGCATTTGATTTGTGGCAAGTTGTACTGTCTTCTGAAAGCTAGAAATAACGTATTTGTTCACACAGAAAAAAATCTTTGAGATGATAGTCACTTTAGGAAGGATAACAGGGGAGTCCACAGATGTCACTAAACTAACTATAAAAGCTCATACAAAGGTCCTGGTGCAATACAAAATGGTTCAGAAAAAACATTTTTCCACATTACTTTTCAGCAGTAGCAAAACCAAACAAAGGAATAAATATACACAAAGAAATTAGAACAGTGTGATGATTAAGAGGACTAAGATGAGAAATAATACTGAAAATGAGAAGTCCATCATCTAAATTGGGTATGTCACTAGGAGCCTAGAACAACTTGTACCACTATTTCTCAGGAAGGAATTTTTTAAAATTAAAGATACTCAGAAAAGCAAACATTCTTAGCAGCATGTGAAACTTCCTCAGATGAAGGGAAATAAAAGCAGAAAAGATTAAAATCAACAAGAAAATCTATCTCTGAGACACAATCAATAAACAATAAAGGACATGTTTCCATTTCTGTTCACCCTCCAGAGGATGCAGTAAAAAGTAACAATTAAAAAGCTGTAAATTCAAAAAGGGATTCCTTTTTGACCAATAATTTGGAGACCTATAGCTAAACAAACATTGGAGGAGATTTTTATTACACTTACCTGGATGCAAGCAAACAAACAAACAAACAATATTTTAGTCAGAGAGGAAAAATAATTTGACGGTTTGTTTTGAACGACATTCCTTTTCAGGAGAGTATTTTGGCAAACACTTTATTCAACATTATAATAACATGCAATTTCCAGGAGAAATGGACTTATACATATACTCAAATGTTTTCTGGAATCTTAGGTAGATGAGCCAGATGTTACCAACTACCAGCTGCATCAATATAGGTTTTATGTGTTTCACCACAAGCATCTATTTCTGGCTACAGGCTTTAGTTAATATGAATGAGAGGCCAGGGCTGGTGTGACTATTTTTTAAATATATTTTTCTTAGGTCATCAGTGACTTACAGGGTTTTATAAGCCTCCCAGGTTATTGGGCTCCTAAGCTACTGAGTCACCACTTGTGAAAAGCTGCACGGTACATCTGGGACCATATACTCTCTCCAGTGCTGTAGAGAGAATGACTTTGATTCTACCCATCATCGCTGCTCTTATGTTCAGAAACATTTTGCTTCCTGTTTATTACATGCCAAGGAAGTAGTGTGAATGGGACTTTTATAGTTACTGCATTATGCCTAGGCTTTAAAATAATTGAGAAGGAGGCTTTGTTATGGAAAAACAGATTATTTAATATAGAATTTATGAAATTAATAGTATCTTCATTTATGGATATATTAACTGTAAATGTCTTAATCATTTTTCTAATGCCGGAGTGCCTCTTATCTGATGACTTCACATGAGCACTGTAGAAATAAAAAGAAAGTGACATACTTGGTAAGTCTCTACGGCTTCCCTGAGGAGGAGAGCAGAAGGAAACACTGAGGGATTAGGAGTCTGATTAGTATATAATGAGAAACTTTACTTTCTAAAATAACATTAGAGCAATTATAAAATGACATATCTACATATCAATGCAATAACATTACTATGGTTGCCATAGAGCTGGAGATCATAAATATATGGAACTACAATAATTTCTGATACTACAGTAAGTATCAGGGCCTGAAATAATCTTGTAGAGAATTTGCATCCTGAGCTCTGAGCAGAGACTGAGCCTGCTGACTGAGGAATGGAGGTGGGAAGGGAAACATTCAGCAGCACCGTAAGCATCGTTGTTTTGAAAGTGTCCCAGTGCGTTCATGTTAGACCAAAGACATTTGTGAGGAGTGTGTTTATTTTGCAGCTGGTTTGCTTGATGCTTTCTAAATTTTTCTTCCTTATGCTTCTTCTAGTCACTCCTTGACTCTTTTCTTCATTCTGATATGGTTTTAAGGACATACACAGGAGTGACGTTGCTCCTTTGGACTGCCAATGACCTGTCGACAGAGCCATCCAGACACTGGACTTACTTAGAGATGACATCCTGAAACCAGTCTGGCACCATAGCAAGAGGCAATGTATTCTACAGTAATTCTGATCCTAGGTCCTGGTCTGAATAAGGACTTCACTTATTTCCCTTTTTTCCAGGAGACAGTGACTGTTAGGAAGACTCAATGCACAACAAACTCAATGAACAAAACACAGACTGACTTCTGGGGAGCTGAAGATACTCAGGGGCAATGACAGCATGAATGGTCAGCAGTACTGTGCATAGGGGTCCTGCCCTTATAAAGTGTGCTTTGAATTTTTCTGTACAAAAAAACCCCCTCCTTTTGGCTTATTTTAAGCCGGGATAGAAGCAATTTTCTTTCAGTAATTTTACTTTCCAGTTAAGTGTCTTCTAAGTAACTGTACTTGCTGAAATTAACAGTGTGTTTTTCAGTCAGTCTTTGCTCTAGGAAGGATAATGCTCAATGTTTATAATTATTGCTGGAGAACAGTATACACAGCCAAGGCCACTGCTTGGTTCTGCTAAACTGCTTGAGCACCAGAAGGAAAAAGGGGTCACAACTGTGACCCTTCTGTGGGGAGGAAGGGACCAGACAAGTGACCCAAAATTGACCAAACAAGGTATTCCATCCCATACATATCATACTCAGTATAAAAATGGGGGATCATGAGGGTCAAGCACTCTTCATCCATGGCCAGTGTCCTGGGAGGACTCCACTTATTCTTCTGCCTTTGATCCCGATCCATGCATTCCTGAATCTGTGTGTTCCTGCATCCTGTTCCTGTCACTGACTCAAGGAGTTCAGTCTGGGACTTTCCCAGGACCTGTCCTGCAGCCCCTGTGGCATGTGAGTATTAATGGGGTTGGAGCCTGGTATTGGTTATATATATATTTGTGCATATTTGCATATATTTAATTATTTTCTTTTTCATCATTAGTGTTTTAATTAAAGCTGTTTAGTTTAATTTCCAACCAAATCTTTCTCCCTTATTCTTTTTCCCTTTCTGGGAAGGGAGAGGGGTTAATAGAGAGCATCTGTTTAATTGCCAGCCCAGCATTAAACCTTGACAACTGTCTCTCTCAACAAAATAGACAGGATAAGATGTCTGCAGGGTCTTCACTGGCTATTCTAAAGCATTAAAGCATGCTCAGCATAAGAACAGTAAACCCTAATTCTGCTTTTGTTATTTGAGTATTTATTCAAATCTCTGTAAATGGGGCTGTATTTGACACAGCAGACTATTCAGTTCTGCTTGGCATATAATAAATGTTTTGCGCCACTGTAATATTACAACCTTATTATACCTCTACAACCTAAAAGTAGGGCTTGAATCTACCACAGTCTTCATGGGGTAAAAAAAAGAAGAGAGAATGTAAAATCTCTTTATGCTGCGGTTTCAGCTCATGCAACCTATCTCCTATCTGGAGAAGAGCAAGAGTCTTCATGTATATACACAAGGCATCATTAGAAAGGCAGAACAGTAAGAGAAGGGCAACGTATCTTAGGGAATTCTGTCTCCAAATGACTGGTAGCTCAAACTGGTTTTAAATAACAACAAGCTGCAGACCTCCAAAAAGATGATCCTCCAGCTCTTAGGTGGGAAATGCTGATATAAATACAATTCCCTATTGTTATTCAGACCTTAAACCCTCAGATCATTTTAATCTTCATGGCTATTATCGCCTGCCTCCAGCTCATCCTCTGAAACAAAAAGCTGAAGCAAGAGGTAGTGAATAATCTGGCAAGCTTGAGAAGCACTTTTTTAAAGTGAAAGAAAAATACAGTCTTGAGATCTTTAAAAAAGGCTGCTTCTCCTTTGTGGGTGGTGGTGCTACTTGGATTGCAACTCAAGTGATGTGCTAAGGTGTGGGAGCAATGTAGGGTTAGGAAACATCTGCTCCTGGGCTGGAGAAGGAAGGAGGAAAGGTGGAAGGAGGATTGAGCAGCGAATACTGGTACATGGTTTTAGAAGGCTGGTATTTTTCCTGAAGACCCGCAGAATTTTGAGTTTGTCCCAGCTGTTCTTCTCTTTAGTGTGGCACCACTTCTTCCCAGGTGCAACCTCTGTAAGGAATCTCTGCTCTTCCAGCTTCACCTGTGCCAAAGACTGTCTTCTTCACATCTTGTTTTACAGACTGCCTATATGAAGACATATAAGCTAGTGTGCCAACCTCCCAGAAACTAGGAATTTGTTTTATTATTTAGGCCTTGAGCTTACACAGATTTGCCAGGGCAAGAGGAATTTGCACACAACTGGCAGAGAAGAGCTAGACCTAAGTAACTGAGCTTCAGCAACTTCAGCAGCTAGGGGATATTCGCTTTGAGTTTTTTCCCTTTAACTCAATTTTTCCTGAATTAATTTTATTCTTTTGTATGTGACAGATATCCTTTGTTTGAGAGGGCCACTTTTTACCCATACAAAAGTTTATATGCTAATATGTTTGCTGGCTCATGCTAACGAAAGCAGGGGTTATCACGAAAGCAGGGGTTATCCCAATCTCCTTCATCAGGGCTTGTATGCCTTCATTTAGCTCAGCTGCTTGGCAGAAATCAGTCTTACACAGTGAGCTTCCTTCCATACAGGTGCTGCCCTGCTCTCTGGATGCTGCTACCGAGCCAGGTAGGGAAGCTGCTTTCTTTTTTGTTGTCCTTTGCAGATGAGGAGAGCTGGCATCCAGATGGAAACTAATAGGGGCTGATCAAGGGCTGCTTTAGTTTCTTTTCTCACTGGTTTCTTCAGTTAAAAGGTAGGAGAGGAAGCAGGTTTTTTCATTAAAGTTTTTCCTGAGGACTTTGTCTGCTCAAGGCTGGACTGAATAGCTCTGTGTCTTTGTTTTATTTTTATTTGACTTTGTTCTGGGTAGAGCCTAAGATTTATGAGCAATCTTCTTATTCCCAGCTATGTTTTTGGAATAAAAACTTGGGATACTTGTAGTTGTTGTGTATTGCAGAAATATACCTTGAAAGCACTTTTTGTAGCAACTTGTATGGATCTTGTAAGAGTGGCATATGTTTACTTGAGCTGCAAAAGCAGCAGTACCTGTGCTACAGACACATTGACCTGAGTAGCTTAGTCCCTGCTTACCCAGAGCATCTGTAAAGCTGTAAGCCTTGTTGAGGTAGCTTAGGCACATAGTTAAAGCAGGCTCTTTTGGAGGCAGCTTTATTAAACTACTTAATACTATCACAGTAGGCTCCTCCTGGTAACCTCCCACTTGCTAGTTTGGGCCATGTTTTGTCTACATGTGGCTTGCTGGAGAGATCCTGCTTCTCTTCCCTTCCCGCCTATCTTGGGTATGGATGTAGGAATGGTGTCTCCTTCCTTCACCCCAGCCTGGAAAGAGAAGGAAGAGCAAAAACTGCCCTGTATTCCTGGCTCCATTTCTGGCCAGAAACACAGAAAGCAAGAAGACATGTATTAGAGCAGAGGGCACTAATGTGGTTATGGTGGCTACCATCTGTGGAATCATGATGGTGGATGAGAGAGAAGTATATCTTGCCTCTTAACAAGATATTGATGAATTAGTTCTCACAAGTACATCTAGGTTTACTTCTTGACATGTTGTACATACTTATATGCTCAATGAGTTAAAGCAACAACAAAAAAAACAAACAGCAAAGGAAGCTGTTATTCTGAAGGAATGAAAACGATGGTGCAAAGAGCTGCCTAATTAACAAGGCTGTGAAGTAACTGAAGCAAATTAGCAGAGAAAATTAATTTACCCTGCATCAAAATACACATTGGAATGTTGTAGACCAAATGCATAATTTTAATATTCAATTGCTCAAAAGAATTTATGGGACCTGATATTCAGATTACTTTCCCCTGATCCCTGAAAAACACATGGAGACTTATGCAGTTTTTAAATTGCAGTATATGATGACTGGAACTTAAAGTATTTTCCCAGGTCTTTTGCTTGGAGAGTGTGGAATGTAATCCCTGAGTAGCAGTGCATCCTCAAGATTAGTTCCTCCCGTCTGAGGCTAAGACTTAATAATCTCAAGTTGCATGGAAAGGTGGTGGTGGAAATTCTTTACTGCCTTCTCTAGGAATATGATTCTTTGGTGCAGAATGTAGATAAGGCTGGAAAGTCAAATAAAGGGCTGCTTAAACTAGGTCAGATTTGTTACTGCTGGAGAAAATGCTCAGATCCAATTGTTAGTTTGAACCTTGGCTCAGATGCTCCTTCACAACAGCAGCTGAGGTGGTTTAATGAAAAACTTGCACTACATTGGTATAACACTAGGCCCATGATTACTACATGCTAATTACACTGGATTTTCAGTGTTGCACAAATTTAAAGTACCACCTTTTTGGCCTCCTAAATAGTTCTCTGCTACTAGGGGAGGGCAAATTACAATACATCTGTAGAGTTCTTTGGTGGTATGTACTTGCTTCTGTATTCCTAAATCCCCTGCTCTGAAGCATGTCTTGAAAGATAAACAAGGTGCACCTTAGAAGGGCACTTGATTGATTGCAGACCAACTTACTGCGTCTTCTGCACCCCATTATTCTTAATTCAGGGCTTAATAATGACAAAATCTGTAGCAACTTCTCCCTGCATAACTCCCATACTAAGGACATGTGTTGAAGGTCAAGTCCAACCATAATGTTCAAGCTTAAATCTAAGTGAGGTGCATAAGCAACATAAATATCAACCAGAAGTAAGTGTTGGTTGGCTCTGAGGAAACCTGTCTTTGAATTAATGGCTTTGGCACTTTTGTGTATGAGCAAGCAATTCAAGATGCCTACTGTTGCAATGATGGCTGGTAAAAGTAAAGCAAAACCCCATCCTTCAGTGGATGAAATGTTTGGTGCCGCAGTGAGGGATGAACTAAGTGAATTTAACTGGAAGACTTGTGCCACTGTTCCTGTAATGCAGGTGTGCCTTTGAAACTGCTACCATAAATTGTATTAGGCAGGACTTGGATATTGGTAGACTTGGATCATTTTCTGAGTGTGAATTTGTTGATGTAAGTAAAATGCTTTGTAATTGAGGACATCCTCTTTGGGCATGCCCTACTTACTACTTAAATGAGCTGCTTCTGGCAAAGGAAATATAGAACTGCCTGCTTTTCCTCATTTGAATAGCTCTGTGGAGGGTCTGAATGCTGGAGTTACCACTTGCACATTAATGAGAGCCTAGGACTTAAACTATACCAGTCTAATGTGGAGTCTTGCATGCAGTTGCATGTATGTACCAGAAGCAAGAGAAAATCTTTGCTTTGGATAAGCCCTTACTCATTTTAATTTCTTCTCTGGTTTAGAAAAACAACAAGGCACCAAAAAACCTTAGGCAGAGAAGTATATCAACTTTATATATGGTTTGAAAATGTTCATTTTAGTTGATTTTGAATAATTCTGTAGTTCTGCTTTCTGAAATTAGTTTTATTTGCTTTAAGTAAAAAACAAAACAGAACAAAAACCAAACAACACATGCCAAGATATTTTCCTCCTTATTTGACTTTTAAATTGTAATGTCTAACAGTGACTTAGGAAATCTCTTCTGTATATGATCATTGCTACTCTTTACAAATACTTCTTTAGGAAAGGTAAGTCTGGAATTCCATTATCCTTTATTAAGGCTTTGGCTTCATCAATGAAAATTACACTTTTGACTTCTTTCCTTATGATGTATTTATCTTGCAGTAGAGACCAAACCAGTAAAAGTCACAGGAATATAACTGAGAGACATTTTTTTGGCTTTCAGTAAAAATTAACTGGCTGAATACATTTTTTAAAGTTGACATCAGTAAGTAGAGTTTTGTTTTTTTTTTCTGGTAAGAAGGATATGTAGAAAAATCAGTATACTGCAGTTATTGTTTAATTGAATTGATGTTCTAAATCTTCAGGTATAAAAGGTTTTGTCAGGATTGTTTTAAGTATAATTATTCAGTAAGCTTTATAGCTGGATGAACAAATTTAAGTGTGAATGAGAAATTAATTCACTCAAATGCAAAACTGAACTATTGAACTTGGTGGAAGGTTTGGCCTTTTTTCTTTTTGTTAATCTCATTTTGCCCTCAGCATTTCAAGTGTTCTGGCCAAGAGCAGAGACAGAGGAACCATGATACTGCATGGGAGGTTACATTTCCTGCAGAAACAATGCTGGAAAATCCCATTGGACAGATGTTTGAAGGTTTTGGGGGGGTTAGAAATCAGGAAGTCTGCATGTCATTTTGGGTAGTTTCTTTTAAATCAAATACTTTGTTTTAGCAAAATGAGCTGAAATGTTCCAGAGAGAGTCAGCTGATGGTGACCAACCTCTGCAGGCTTTGACTCACCCTCACAGGGTGAGGACTGTTGTGGTTGGAAGTGTTGCCACCTCCTGGTTATATATTGGTGCCCCTTTAATGGAAATTCCTGTACTCATCGTTGAACTGGCTAAAGGGAATTTGTGGTTTTATTTGCAATTTTGATGAATATGAAAGAGAGAATTGCAGGGTCTGAGCAACTGTGCATCCCACTGCCCTCATGGAGAGGAGACAGGGCAGTGACCTGCAGCAGAGTTAAGGCAGGGAGCCAGCACAGTGGCTGAGAGTTCATCAGAGCCCTTGTCTTAAAGGGTTAGAGACCAGCTCCCCAACATGCAGGATGTCAACTGCTGCAACTCAGCAATGCCCAGCTCCCCTATAGCTTACCTGAGGGGGCAAAGCAAAAGCATAAAACACTTGAATAATTTTTTACACCACACATTCAGGAACATTGTCACCAGCTGGGAGCTGAGCTGAACAAAACCTTTTTATCCAATTTAGATACCAGAAATTCAATTAATGTATGCTTTTTGGAGTTTTTACTGAAAGTTGTTTAATAAAAAAAGAAATTAATTATAATTATGGTAATTAAAAAATGCTGCTTATTTTATTATTTATTGTACCAAAGACTGCAAACAAGAACAATTGTAATACCAGGGTACCAGGAAGTAAACTCCTCTTCAGTGACATTTTGTTTTAATTACTTTTTCCTTTGCAAAGGATCCTGACCCAGACTGGGTTTTGAGATGCACCAAGCCACACTTAACAATATTTTGCCTGCTCGCATTTGTCTGACAAAACAGATAGACCTGGGTAAAAAGAATGACAAGGAAGACTGTGTTGGGGAAGCAAAGAGCATGTGGTAGCCTTGCCAGGCTAAGTCTGCTTGTGGATGTGGTATGATTCCTGGGAAACTTGTTTAGCTTTAGCTAAGTCATTGTAGGTGAAGAAAGAGATTGAAAGAAATAAAAATAGCAGTATATTATTGAATATTTCAGATGGATCAGCTCACACAAAAAGCTTCCTGAAGGTCTCTTTTCACAGAAGCAGCTGAAGCCAAAAATAGGACTCAGCTTTAATAATCTAAAAGAGATAAAATTGCACAGTTACTTTTGGGTTTTAATCTTTTTGATGACATCCTCAGGAGGAAAAAGCTTAGTATCACATCACAGTTTGTCAAGTATTTTTCAAGATGTTTAATGTTTGAGAGGAAGGGAAAGGTAAGACAAAATCCCTCAGCGAAAGACTCCATCATTTCCTTTGTTAGCATTCTGATGACACCTGATTACTTAACTTATAAAGATATTCAAGTAGCTATAAGTACTTCACCAGGCCCTTGTGTGCCATAACTGCATAAACATTTCAGCAGTAAATACTGAGCAGAGCTTTTAGGAGCCATGAGATACTGCTCCTGCATCTATTGGTGAATCTGGCTCGGCAAAGATAAGATTTGTGTTGTAGAAATGCAGTTTTTCCTTGCTTGTGTTAATGAACCTGGAAAAAGAATGACATGTGGTTTGGGGGAAGACTGGGGTGTTTTACTTCAAGGCATAATTGAGCTGCTTCAGCAGGTCAGAGAATTTCAGAAAGTAATCTGGGCACTTAAATGCTAATGGCAGTTTAGCTGTCTCTTCCAAAAATTCATTCTGAGTCTTCTCTTTCAAGCATTCATTCAGAGGCCCTGTCTAAATTAAGACACCTGATTGCTTACTGGTTTCCTTCCAAATGTACCTTCCTTTTCTGTTGCTGGTGTCTGTAGACGATGAGTTGTCTGCTACTTGTATTAGTGCTGAGTTCATTTCTAATGCTCCTTGGGGTCCAAATCAGACAAGGCAATAACTTCTTTTTTTAGAAGGCAACGATGATTTAATGCTCAATATTATTGGAAGCATTTCCTTTGTGGCCTTATAGTCTAGATGTTGGCCTTGTTTTTCACTAGCTACACTGCTGTAGTGAGTAACCATGGGTCACAAATTACTCTCAGTACATCTTTAAATTGCAATGTGTCAGTGTATAAACAGGTATTTCCATTACAGATCTTGAGTGCATCATCATCTGTTTTTTCTTGATAGTGCCTGAGCAAACGTTCTTGCTCTGGAGGGGTCAGCACTAAAAATAAACACTTCACATGGTGAATTACTGCAATTCAAGTTGTAATTTCTAGGACAAAAATGAAAACAGCAAAATAAAGTATGTGGCTGTCCTTGGTCATTACAGTGGAGAATTAAAATCACAGACATAGGAGAGGATCAGTGAGGGAACGCAACACTGACACAACCATCAACAACCAAAAATGCCTCAAAATGATGTACAAATATCCTTGTGAAACACTTCTAAATGCATCTGTCAGTAGCTCTCTACTTGTATACAGGATTTCTGGGGTGACATTTAATGGAAAATGTCTATTGTGAGAGTGCTGAAAACCCCTATTGACCTTATATCTGTTGTTTGTTTTTGTTGGGATCGGTTTTGGTTTTCGCTTTTTTTGGGTTTGTGTTTGTTTTTTTGGTTTCTTGTTTTGTTTTGTGGGAGGGTCCCACATGAAGGAAATAAATGGCCTATAAGACAGTGTGGAAACTTGTGTCTAAGGCCACCAGAAGGGCTCCCACCATCTCTTCTGGGAAGTCAGCAGCTCTATGCTGCGTCACTTGCAGATTCTGCATATTTCTTAGGTCACCTAAGAGCACATCATGCATGATAAAGCTTTTGGATGTACTTCACAGAATACTTTACTTTGTTGTCATCTCTGGTTGCTAGAATAGGCACAACCAGTAACACAGATGCTGTTCAACAACTATTAGGGCTGATCTCTTTCCTGTGGGCTTAAATCATACAGTTAGGAAGGAAAAAAATAAAAAATCCTTTGAGTTAATTGGATACTGCCGATGTTGTATGTCAAATTGCAGTTATAGCAAAGGAGTTTTGAACAACCAGTGGCCTGAATGATTGTTTGCACAGCTCTTTCTGGCTGTTGCAGTTAAATAATAGATCAGCAGAAACTGGGAGAGCCTGATATTTTTTTCTTTTTTCATTTTTTTTTTCTTTCTCTGCTGCGTGGGGCTCAACAAAAGGGTGTTTTTTAGAAGGGAACAATAGCAGAAGCTGTGTATAAACTGGTCATACAAACTAAAAGTTTGAATTTGTCAGTAAAACAGTAGTCACTCAGCTCTAATCGAAGGTGATAAGTCTTGATGAAACTAAGAGAAAAAGATCATAGAAGCACATAATGTCTTGGGTTGAAAGGAATCTTCAAAGGTACTGGTACAGACCCCTGAGGGACACTACTTGTCACTGTTTTCCATCTGGGCTACCCTCTGGATGCATCCAGCCAATTCCTTATCCACTGAACAGTCCATCCGTCAAATGCATATCTCTCCAACTCAGAGAGAGGGATGTTGTAGGGGATTGTTTCAAAGGCCTTGCAGAAGTCCAGATAGGTGATATCCGTAGGTCTTCCCTTGTCCACTGATGCAGTTACTCCATTGTAGAAAGCCACTAGATGGGTCAGGCAGGATTTGTCCCTACTAAAGCCATGCTGGCTGTCCTGACTCCCTTATGTTCTTGTTAGGCAGCAGTTTCTGAAAATAATTTTCTACCACTGCACAGCACTTGTTTATATGTCCTTTTCATCTTCAACAAGAAATCCACCTCTTAGGTGTGCACCTGTGGGCTCCTGCAGGCTTAACCACTATGCTAAATCAAAGCCTGTATGATGAGATCTTTCAAAATGATGTTTGCAGTCTGACATGTTATATTTATCTGGATGGGAGAACATGAAGCAATATGTATCGGCTTTTTGTAAAACAGAGAGAGTCTCTAGTAGCAGTCTTTAAGATATTTTTGTATACACTAACCTGAAGCTTTATTATTTTGACAGTGGGGAAATGCTGTCTCTGTTTGTTTCCACACACCCCCCACCCCCTGCAATTTTGCATCATTCATAGTGTTTGGAGTAAATGGTTATCCCCTTACTTGAGAGAGCTGTAGCCTGCTAGCTGTGGGTCAAATTGCAGTACAGGATTTGTGCTACTTCATAAAGTAAGGAGAAGGAGCAGCACTTTCTCTCCTTGCTCCTCAGGAGCTAAGTAAATGTGGTTCTGAGGGAATAATATTTGTGTACCATAGGGTGGTTTGTTTGTTGTTTTCTTTTTCTCTGGTTCAGGAGCTCAGTGATTAGCAAAGGTTATACTGAATTCTCAGCCATCACCTAGAGTCCTTGCCACTCTACTAAAAAGAACCTGTGCAAACAGGTTGTTGAGTGATAAAGCTAAATCTGAAGTGCGTGAGGGAAATGTCCTCTGCTACCCACTTGCAACAGTCTGGCTGTCTACAGATATGAGGATCCGTTGTGGTAAAATGCTACTACACAGTGGTACTAAATGGGGCTGTTTTCCAAAGTCCTGCAGTAGCCTTTTCCCTCCTCTGTATTTACAGATAAAATATGCAAGATTACATTAGCCTAACAACTAAATTTAGAAATTCTTTAGGATCATCTTCTGCTCAAGTATTATGTGCAGATTGTTGAATACTGTTATATTAGGTTTCTTTTAGATCTAACAGCTGCCTTGGATAACATTGGCCGATAGGGTGTTATTTATGTTTGTGCTCCCTACCAGGAGCAGATGGAGTCTCCTTCTAGCAGCTTTGCTGCTTCTTCCCGTGGGAGGCCCAGAGAGTAACTGTTGGTAACTACTCATCTCCCACCTCTCATCCACAAGCAGGGGTGAAACACAGGCTCTGTTGCAGTCCTGCTGCTTAGGCTTAGTGAGGATTCTTTCTGTTCTAAAGAGCCCCTCCAGCCCACTGTTGCTGGAAGAAACAAGATGGCTTGGAGCTTGCAGGGAGCTGGGTGGTGAGTGGGTGAGGGCTTGGTTGGCCAAGGCTCAGTCCAGATATGGCTTAGAGCAAGGTGGTGCACAGCACCTCCTCTGGAACAAACTCGGCTTTCACCACATTGGTACTTCTGCTCAAAGCCTGAGGAAAGCTGCTGTGGCATCCTGTGCTGTGGTCCATGCTACCTGTGTGAGCACCTCCCCATCCTCCTAGGTATGCTTCAGGGTTGCTGGGAGTGTAGAGCTACCATGGCAACACTGCCAGGAGAAGCAGAGCTGTCTATTTTGAGTGATTTGGGTTGAATGAAACAAGTGGAGCAACTTTTCTGAGAGAATGCTGTAGGTATTCCCTGGAGAAGCTTTAGCTCAGGGGTGGTGTTTTCTCACTTAAAGGATGCTATCTTCAAAGCTGTGCCTGGATGCCCAGGCCATTTCCCTCTGTCCTAAAGTGCTTTATTTCTGTATAACCCCAGTGAGGCAAGGCTAACTTGTACTTGGCCTGTAAGTGTTTGAAGACATAGAAGGGCATAGCACAAAACACATGCAGTACAAAATTAATTCCTTGAGCTGATAGCAAGATGGCTTTATTTTTCTTCCCCAACAGCTTAAAATAAACGTTCTAGACAGGAACTTAAAATTTATCAGGAATATTATACAAGCTTTATCTTTCTTTTTTTTCTGCAACTCAAAGCCTCACCTTGAAACAGAGGGTTAGGGTATTCCCACTGCAAAGCTCTTGGTTTTTTAGTTTTTGTCATGTTCAGTATTCATGATGGGAAGCTGCTCCCTGGAACCCAGCAGTGGCTAGTTACAGAAGAAATCATGTCCTTCTCTGCTCATGATTATTTATAGATTAAAATACAAGGTACTGAATTGAAAATTACCTCCTGGATGGCTTGAATGCCATTTCATTCTTTTATATATTGCCTTAAAATATAGCAATAAATCTGTAATGCAACGTTCTGAGTATATCTGCCTATTCTCACCTTTCATTTATAAGTTTTAAAGCAGTTGTTTCAGTTTGTAGCTAAAAGTAAACAGGGCATTTACACTGAATTTTAATTAAATTTGGCTTTTTATCCTACTTGGGAAACACTTTCAGCAACGGCTTGAAAACATACAAGGGAAGCATTTGTAGTGTTCTCATTATCTATTCATGTCTCAAATAAAGAAGCTTTTCCATATTGTTATCCAGGTTTTATGTGAACCACAGTCACTTTCAGTCTCTTACTGCACTTGTGATGTTTTAATTCAGATGTCTCTAATGAATTAAAACTTTTTTATAATTCACTTTGAGCCCATTCAAAATGAAATATTTGATACTACCATAATGGATTAGAGTATTTTAAAGCTTAGATTACATGTGTCCCTTGGGCATGCTTTAGGACTAACAAGTATTTTTTGTAGGGTTCAGAAAATATAAGCTGAATGATTTGGAGAACTGGGACCAGTAGAAGAGTTCATGTGTGTGTAAATGGTTTTGTGACCATTTGTGGCTTAGGGATTTACTGCAACTGTTTTCAACAATCTGCTTTAAAGTGCATGTAAGAGAATGTTGATGAAATATTAACTAATGCTTTAAAATAGCATAACTGCATCATTTATAGTAATTATTTTTATTAACAAATGGATGATAAACATGTTTATGTGGTGTTTGCCCTGAAGCATTTATAGTAAAGATAATTACAAATATGTTCAATGATACATCTCTTTTAATAGTCCAAGTGAGCCTGCTTATAAAAGAAACCTCTGCTGTAAATGCTTTGTTTAGGTTTCTTTGCCTTCCAATTAGCTAAATGTAAATTTACTCGGATATTAAAATCCAGCTACCCTGGATTTTCACTCTGTTCTATCAACTTTAAAAAGAATATGAGGTGCCTTGTGTTGGGCTGTCACTTACTAGTGGTGCCAGTCCCATGGATTTCAGATGCTTTTGGAAATTATGATGTCATGTCTCAACCAGAGACAGGCTCCTTGGTGAGGATCTGTTCCCAGCAAGGCCTATAGCAGAATAATGGGTGCAGACTTCATTCAGCTTTGGGCAAACTGGATCTTCCTGAGAGTTTTTTTTCAGGATAGAATAATAACTACATACGTTAAGTAAAATAAACTACCCCACTTTTTGTGCAAGTTCTGTGAAGAGAAGAAAGCTAAAATATAACTTTTATTTAAAAAACCCCGCCATATAAATAATAACATAATACAAGGTAAATGTTTATACTTAAAATAAAATATCAACTAACTGCATATAAATGTTTTAAGTTTTAAAAATATTTTTTCTCATGAAATAAAAAGTGTTTATTTTTAATTTTCTCCAGGAATAATCATGCAAAGGCAAAAGAGAATAATCATGAACAAAACAATTGGAGACCCCATCAGAGAATAACTTCACCAAAAGGCATTGTGTTGAAACAGAGATGCAGTATAACAGAAATATAATCTTGATATTTCAGGAGAACCAGGTGCAGAAATAAAAAGAACTTTGGCTCTGATTATTTTGTTAATTTGGTAAAAACACACAGAAGCTAAATAATGTGAACATTTCTAAGTTCTAGACTTTCCAAGGAATTTTTTTTTTCCACAATGTACATTCTAGACCCTTCTTGACAAAAAAAACCCCACAATAAAACTGTTTATGAAAGTCCTTCTGATATTTTCAAGTGCACTGACTTGTTGTCTTGAGTCTAAATAATACATTTTCCACTTCTTTTTTCCTTCCGCAATGTGTGCAAAAGAATTCAGGATCAAATACCACCCACTTTTAGTTCTTTAAATCAGGTTGACTCTCTAACCAGGTAAGGCAATGGCTTTCTCTTTTTAAGCCCTTCATCTCGAGGTTGATCTAGGCTGTAAAGAAAACTCATGATATTATTAATAAAGCTGTCAGTAGGGGAATTTCCATAGTAGAAAAATTGCAAGCAAAGCCTGTCTTACAGCACTTTTATTAGTACTTCATCAAAAGTGTCCGAAGATTGAAAACTAAGCCACTCCTCCATTTTGTACTCATCCTTCCAGGCTTCAGGCATCTATCATCATTATATCCCACTCTGAGACAGCTGAAACTATTGTGAGATGCTAGAAATTGGCCAGTGATGGTGTTTTCCAACAAGGGCAGTCAATGCTTGTTGTTAAATGAGTTTACGATTGAGCTGCTGAAGGTTGTTGTTGATATAGTGTATCATCTAACACAGTGTCTGCTGCCATCGTACACAACTCTAGTGTTACACTTGAGTATGTTCTGTAAGTGCACGTAGTCTAGGGGACATTACAAAGCTGTCCTTAGCAAGCAAACAAATACATCCAGTTTAAGAAGTCCTTAATTTTTATTTTTTCTTTAAATCTGGTTGAGGCAGTCAAAAGTTTGTGTTTTAACCCATGTCTAGACACTGAGCAGATCTGTATGTGCTGTCTTTTGGAGGAGTGGGGTTTGGGGACATCTGTGACCATGCTCCAAGAAAAGGGAAGCTGAAAAGCAAGAGATCTCTAGCATTTCCTTAATAGAAAAGAAGTGCTACTTTCAGCTATTGCAAAAAATAATTTATTGGCATGTGTACACATTAAGGGTACTAAGGTTTTGCAAAAGGAAATGAGGAATTTAAAAAAGAAAACCTTGATGCCTACTCTATCCCTCTCTTTTCCATTTGACTTGAGTAAATCTTTCCCACACCTCTCCTCTTACTACCTACACAAGAAAGAAGCAATATAGATTTTTAAGTGTTAGGTTTCTTATGGAACTTTCCCAAATGAGAAAATGAACATAGTCACTATCTCTAGGCATATCAAGGATGAAGGGGTCATTAAGAGCAGTCAACGTGGTTTTACCAAGGGAAAGTGAAGTTTGACCAACCTAATAGCCTTCTATGAGGAAGCTACTAGGTGGATACATGATGGGAGAGTGGTAGATGTGGTTTATCTTGATTTCAGTAAAGCATTTGACACTGTCTCCCACAGCATCCTCGTAGATAAGCTAAGGAAGTGTGGTCTTGATGATCAGGTAGTGAGATGAACTGGTTGAAAGCAAGAAGTCAGAGAGTTGTGGTCAGTGGGAAAGAATCTAGTTGGAGGTCTGTGACTCATGGAGTCCCTCAGGGGTTGGTATTGGGACCAGTGTTGTTCAGTATTTTCATCAACAACCTGGATGAGGGTTTGCCGATGTCACTGAACTGGGAGGAGTGGCTGACACACCAGAAGGCTGTGCTGCCATTCAGCGAGACCTGGACAGGCTGGAGAGTTGGGCGGGCAGAAACTTGATGGAATTCAACAAGGGCAAGTGAAGAGTCCTGCATCTGAGGAAGAACAACCCCATAGACCAGTACAGGCAGGGGGCTGACCTGCTGGAGAGCAGTGTAGGAGAAATGGACCTGGGGGTCCTGGTGGACAGAGGATGACCATGAGCCAGCAATGTGCCCTTGTGGCCAAGAAGGCCAATGGTATCCTGGGGTGCATTAGAAAGGGTGTGGTTAGTATGTCAAGAGAGGTTCTCCTCTCCCTCTATTCTGCCCTGGTGAGGCCACATCTGGAATACTGTGTCCAGTTCTGGGCCCCTCAGTTCAAGAAGGACAGGGAACTGCTTGACGGAGTTCAGCACAGAGCCACAAAGATGATTAAGGGAGTGGAACATCTCCCTTATGAGGAAAGGCTGAGGGAGCTGGGTCTTTTTAGCTTGGAAAAGAGGAGACTGAGGGGTGACTTCATAAATGTTTACAAATATGTTAAGGGCCAGTGTCTGGAGGATGGAGCCAGGCTCTTCTCAGTGATGTCCAGTGACAGGACAAGGGGCATTGGGTGCAAACTGGAGCACAGGAGTTTCCACATAAACATCAGAAAAAACTTCTTTACTGTGAGAGTGACAGAGCACTGGAACAGGCTGCCCAGAGAGATTGTGGAGTCTCCTTTGCTGGAGACATTCAAAACCCACCTGGATGCGTTCCTATGTGATGTGCTCTAGGTGATCCTGCTCTGGCAGGGGGGTTGGACTAGATGATCTTTCGAGGTCCGTTCCAACCCCTAAGATTCTGTGATTCATAGATCCCTATTCACTGCTGATTCCTGTTGCTATTGCATTGTGCACACCCAGGGTAAGCTTTGGCTGCCTAATGGACCATCACCAGTGTCAACAGGAGCAGGACTCACAGTGACACAGACCCATTTTCCTAACCACCTTGATGGTCAAGATGGAAAGGTAATCAGAAACAGACAAAAAGGTATAACTTGGTCAAGATTACACAGCTACTGGTGGCAGAGCTGGGAACTCAGCCTATCTCTATTGATTCCCACTTTAGAGCCTTTATACTCCAGATATTCAATCCTTGTGTTGTGGGAACCCCTGTGCATAAAAGCTAAAAAAAAACAGCTCTCAGCAAACATCTTAAAGTCCTGTGAAACCTATGGGCTGTAAGATCAAGCTGTCTCCATAGACTACGTTATATTTAGATAAAGATATATATAGACATCTATATTTTATTATTATTTTATACAGTTACTCTTCAGTTCAATTATTTATTTCACCCAGGCTAGTACAGTATATAAAATATACTTCTTTCCTTACAGTATCTCTCTGAACAGAAGAAATAAAACTGCAATTTATTATGCATGTCATTTGCCTAAACTTTCCTCTATGCTAGTTTTACCATGCAGAAATAGTATCAAGAAATTGAGCCATACTCTGCCTGTGTCAATCCTATGTAAATCTGGAGAAGCTCCATTTGAGTCCGTTGTAGGTTTTACCCATTGTAGCTGGTAGCAGAACGTGTCCCATGGCTCCTTTTTGTAATGATAATTTAAATTTATGTAAATTTGCAGCTTTGTATGCTATAAGTAGGCATTTGTATGCAATGGTGCTGCACTGCCTTAACTTTTCTGGGCTAAAAAAATAAAGACTTAATAATAAAAAAAACCCAAACTGGTAAAGGATGGTAAACATTTTTATTTGTAAATACTACATATGTGTAATTCTGAAGAATTCATCATTACTTTTGGGAAATAATATTTTTAGTCTTTTAGAGAACCTGGGTGTTCTCGTGTAGGAAACCATATAGGTAAGTAAATAGTATTTTAGCTTGTCAGTGTCAAAGGAATGGATGTTAAATATTTAATTATTGCCTAGAACTAGTGTGCCAGTTATGGGGGAAATTGGTGAAAAATAAATTTCAGTGAATATAATAATAAATAAAATCTCCTTTGACCTTTCAGGTTAGCTTAATTCAGTAGAAACATTTCTAGTGAAATGAGATTTTTGGTCTGGAACTGTAGACAAATTCATCACATTTAGTGGATGACTAACTGCATCTCCAGATGGACATACCTCTGTGGTGGGCTTTCATTGGGCACTCAGCTTCTTGAATCCTGCCTCTGTAGATGATTAATGTGCAAAGGAAGAATTGGCAGAAGTGGCTCCAAGGGGAACCAGTAATGCTTTATTAATTTTTATTTTAAAATTTTCATAATAAAAATCCATATATTGATAAAAGTGCTTCTTTTACTTTATTTTAATAGATTATTTTAAAAGAAAAAAGTGTGAATTCATATTTTTTTCTTTCCCCACATTGCCCTCCTTGGTTTACCTTATCTGGATTTATATGTCAACATGTGCACAGTCTGTTAGCACCTAATTTCTGAAAGGAATTATCAAGGAATTATCTGAAAGGAATTATGGTGGGCTTTCTCATGACATGTCAAAACTTTTTTTCCATCTGGATTAAGATGTGTCTCATCCTTGTTAGCTGTCTGGGAGATGCTGCTCAGCATTTTCTTTCCTCACTCTGCCCTTCTAGAATAAATTCAGAAACCCCTTCTTTGTCCTGAAGATTTGTGCTGTAACCAGACCAGCGGGTTGCCTGGCTTTCAACTTGGTTTCTCCTAAACCTGAGTTAAACAGCACAGAGAGGATAAAAAGAACTTCCTGAGTTTCTTTAGAAGGAATGACTCCATTGTTGAACTCGTTTATTCAGTATTCAGGTCTGGCTTCATGTGACTGTAAAGGCTGCTGCTTTTTTCTTTTTTTTTAATGTAAGTTTTGTTTCACTGTTACAGAAATGACTTGATGCATTTGCCAGAAAGCCCTTCAAAGGCTTTGATTTAAATAAGCTGTAATACTGGATCAGAAACACTTACTCAAGTCTGATTTTCCCCACTCTCTCCTGTGTTGCAGTCTCCATTTGCTTGCTTTGCCCTTGCCTAGTTATTGTTGGTTTAAATTATTTTTTCTTTTTTTTTTTTTTTTTCTTCCTTAATTTGAAAATCCCAAGCAGAGGTTAACGAAAGCCTGGACACTTCTCATTCATGGACCTTAGGACTGTTTCTAGTGCAAGTGGGCTGATGTCACAATGAAAACTTACCTCTCCCTATTTCCCTCCTCCCACACTGAGACCAAGAACTACAAAAAATATTTATTATAGCTGTGTGATGCCACACCTGGGAGAAAATACCCTAGCTCAAATGCATTTTCAAAAGCTGGATACATATGAAAGTGCATTCCAATTATCTGATTCCCTCTTGATGCTAATGAATTAAGAGATGCTTTTTCCTGACAGACAGTGCTTGACTGCCTGCTGCTCTTTCAAAATTGTTACACCGTGTTCTACCTTCCGGAGATGCCTTCAGGCTGTCTGTGCAAGTTCACAGACTGTAATTGCTTGGGTCATAAACTAGCCATCAGTTTACAAAAGAGGCTAAGTAATCTGAAAATGTCCATGGCATGCCTGCTGACTTTAATAATCTATTAAGGATTTCAGGTAGTTTGTGTGTGCTTTCCCTTAATTTTTCTGCACTAATAATAAGACAAAGTCAATACCAACACAAATTTGCAATGGAAATTGGAGTGAATAATGTGTTGGTGAGGCAGAAGTCAGGACTGCCAGCAGAGGGGAAAAAAATAGGCCTAATTTTTTGAGACAATGTGACTGAGTAGCTAGAATGATGTTCTGGGGTCAGGAAGGCTGGCTATGCTTCTCTGAATATGCCCTTCAGAAGCAGCTGTCCAAACCTCTGAAGGCTGAGCTGTAAGCATCTTTCATTAGGCACCAAAAGCCCTGGAGCCATTCGACATTTAAGACTTGGCCTCTCTGAATTATGGTTTGTTCTTTGTTTATACAGAGTAGCTTCACACTTCTGGTAAAATAGACCAAAAACAATGGACTAAAAACATTCTAAGACGTGATTATTAACTTCTTTCATTTTAAGGTAAATGAAGTGTGATCCTAGCCTAAAGAAGAGCTTTAAGTCAAATTGATTTAATTTTCCCTGCATCTGGCCTTGCAGAAACACAGGGTATAAACACCTGTAGCTGAGATGTGCCACTAGGGAGTCATGGCTTGATGGTAGATATTTCTGGAGTCTTAGTTTGTTCAACAACTCCTCTGTTCAGCAGCCTGTTGGCAAGTTGCTTTCATCCAGGCCTGTGTTTTATTTCCACAGCAAATGTCTTGTTTGTGGTCCCCTCATTGGTTAGGAGGAGGATGTAGGGACAACAGAGCTCAACGTGGGAAACATGACATCTCATTGCTGATTATATAATTACTTTGATTTTTTTAAACAGTACTGACCACACGTTTGTGACTGGAAATTTTCCATCCTGAGGAAAACAGCCAATGTGCCAGAAGCTTCCAAACAGACCTCTCCTGCTAACACTTAGGTTAATGAGATTTTTACAGGGAATATATTGCAGATAAACACCTGTGGTGAGCATGTGTGTTAAGAGATCAAAAAACTATTTGCATGGGTTATTCAGTGCTTGAGCTTTGACTAGCATTCAGCTACAGTGAGCAACCAAGGAGTTGTTATGTAGTTGTATTGGGATTTTTCAGGCCAAATGAGATCAGTGATGCATCACCTAGGTCCCTGCTTAACAGGTTAATTTACAATTAAGAGAATGTCCAAGGCAATCCACCTCTGCTGAATAAATATTATTACTAATGTTTCTCAGGGGCTAGGTTCTGCTGTCTCCTAATTCAGACACCTTCTTTCTCTGTGTCACAGTCTTCTCTGGTCTCCACCTTTTGAGTCTTGTGCAATATTCTTAAAATAGATTTCTGTAGTTGAAAACTATTTTGATGTTACCTTACTGGGGAGAGGGCAAAGTAGATGATGTGATTGTCAAAGAGCAAAATCTTGCTGTGCAAAAGTAAGTTGGATTTTAATATCAAACAGTGCCAACATATACTGTGTGTTCTTATAATGAAAATTCTATCGATTAAAAAACTTTCTGCTCTCTACCTGGAAATATAAACACTGAATCCTCCTCCCTCTTTCCTCCTGTTTTTTTAAGATGTTACTCACAGAGAGGCCTGGACCAACCTGAGCTTCATGAGAATGGGGACGATCCAACAAGCAGATCCATTTTGCCCACAAATTTGGTGCCATATTTTAAAAATAACTCAGTTACGTGAGTGCTCTTGGGAAACTAGTTTTTGAACTGCAGCTGCCCAGAGATTAGCTGTAGCTCTGTTGGTAAACATACAGCTGCAGAGTTGGCAAAAAAAGATTATGAAATGTTTTTTAAATGCAAAATCTGTTACAAAATCAACAGAAGCATCATCCGTCACCATGACAATGTTCTAGAAAATGTGTTTTGAAAAGATAATCTTACTTATTAAAAAAATAAACCTCGAGGAACATGAAATTGTCACACTGGAGCAGACTCACTTTTCCATTTTGTTTAGCATCTTGCATCAAAGCATATAATCAGATACTATAAACCTGTTGTGCCTGGCTTCATCTTGTCAAACAAGTTCAATAAACTTCACTCAAGTGCAAAAGTCTCTCAGTCATCTTTGGAGAACTCTCTGTCTTTGACAGGACCAAAAAGTTGCCTCTGCCTAAGCTGCTTTATAGCTGTCATCATACTGGCTGCCTCTAGACATCAGTTCTGCTGAAATCCACCACCAACAACATAGTTTCCACCTTTCCATTGAGTCCTGCCCACTAAACGTATTTCCCTTCCAGTAGCTGAAGGAGGCCTACAGAAAAGCTGGGGAGGGACTTTTTACAAGGGTGTGTAGTAATAAGACCAGGGGTAATGGCTTAAAACTGGAAGAAGATAGATTTAGGTTAGACATTAGGAAGAAATTCTTCACTGTGCAGGTGGTGAGACACTGGAACAGGTTTCCTAAAGAAGTTGTGGATGCCCCTTCCCTGGAAGTGTTCAAGGAGAGATTGGATGGGGCTCTGAGCAACCTGATCTCATGGAAGGTGTCCCTGCCCAGGCAGGGGAGTTGGAAGTAGATCATCCTCAAGGTCTCTTCAAACCCAAACCATTCTATGATTCATTCTAGGACAGGATGTGCATGTCTTAGCTGCCCGGGGTATATGGAGCCACCTATTCTTTGAAGGGGACACTGAAGAGCCAGGCACGCAATCTGTGCAGTGTACAAGGCTGATCTGGGCCCTTCCTTACAGGCTCCAGTGCAGCGACAGTTCCTACTGTCGTCCTTTTTTATAACTGTGGCAGATTAAAAGCTCCTAAAGGTAAATATTAATGTCACTTACATCCCTGTATTCCCTTAGAGTTAATTCAAGGTGCCGTCAGCATATGACAGTTACACCCAGCTATGAAGAATATCTAAAATGAGGTGGCACTCCCCCAGGTTTATAATAACGTTCTCCTTTCTTCCCTTATGTGACGATAGCCTGTTGCTTCCAATCTTTTCCTTTTTCCTTCCTGTTTTTTCCTGCTCCACACTTCGATTTCATCGTAGCCCTAGTGCTTTGCTGCATGGGGATGTGGTGAGGCTGCTGGTGGCTCCTGCCACTGCCCCTCTAGTCTTTCTGTTGGTTGTTTATACATTTTTATTAGTAGTATTATTTTTTTAATATATCAATACTGCTGCTTGCTGTTCCAAGTTTGTGGCCCAGAGTTTTTGGGTCTTAAATGTAGCCCTGGAGCCACCTATTGTAAAAGAGCACCAATGGCTAAGCAGAACTTGTTAGGAAAAAAAAACATAAGAGTAGCAGTGAGAAAGGAGTTATCTGAATGGTTGTGCAAGTAAAAACACTGAGTTTTCAGTGGAGGTTGGGTTTGGTGGTTCTTCATGGTGAGCTGATTTTTTTTTTCTTTGTTCTGTAGTATTTATAAAATATTAGATGTTACTGAGAGGCAATGTGCCCAATTCTGAGGAGTGCTGAATGCTGAAAGCACATAAACCCCTGACAGGGCTCAGTTACAATCAATTGAAAATATATTTGTGGGAAGGATGTGGATGTTAGGGTTGGTTTTTTGGCATAAACTTTTGATATTCATATGTTCTAGAGAGTGTGAAGAAATTAAGAGAGCCATGAATTTTTCTGCTGGGATGTGTTTGCCTTTCAACAGTTTTATTTCCAGTAGTTAATTCTTCAGTGTTGTTCAGGATACTGTGAAGCAGATAAGCTCATGCATAGCATAAGACAATGAAAGTAATCCCAACATATCTGCCAGAGACATTTTAATCCTAATTAAAACTGAAGGAGGAAAGAGAAGGAATTAAATACGCTTTATAGTCTTCATTTATTCCCTATCAAGCAAGATTTTTCCATTCCAGAATGCCCCTGCTTAATTTCTAATCAACCTTTCAGTCTTCACCATGAGCGACAGGGTAAGGAGGAGAATGCCAGCCAGTGTCTTGGGAGAATTTATTTAAGGTTCTTCTGAGCTGTGAAAGGGATTTGTCATTGTCAATATTGGCAACGTGGCGGCTCAGCAACCTGGTCAGCCTTGTCATCAGGAAGGAGATAGGGTACCTGTCTGTGACGGAGAGAGACACACACAGAAATTATTTTACAGATAAATTATACTCAGTCTAGCTGTCTGCGTCTATTCTAGATGTTGTTTCACTAATTCTTGGGGAAATAGAAATAAGAACCGCTCAATTTCCACTTTGATTTACTTCACCAAGCATATGGGAGACAAGTCTATGGAGGGCGAGCATGCTGGCCTGGGGAAAAGGAATGCAGCCTTCATTCCCAAGCTATCCTTTTTTATACACTGTGAAATTTTGTCAGTTAATTTCAGGAGACCCAAAAGAAACTGAGATAAGTGAGCCTCTTGTGTTAAGAGGTTTGGGATCTGCAAAGCATCCAGAATTCCAGGGGCTTATCTGAGCTTATCAGCAGTAGCTGACACTCTTTGATCTGCCAATTGAGCCAGGAATCGCTTTGAAACAGGTGTCTGTGTAAGGTTTTCCATTGCATTATGATTCTGGTCAGCTTCAGGCTTTCACTGCACTTCCAATTTGATCTAAAAATACTTTTAGCTGAAGTGTGCTATAAAACACTCAGTTGTAGGGGAGGTGGTACTCTCCCCCCTAATTGCAAGAGTCGGTTCTTTGTAATCTCAGAGGTTGACAGATACATTTCTGATAAAACAATTCACCAATGTATTTGAGCACTTCTGGCACAAGAAGGAGGTTTTCCTTCCAGATCATAGACGGCTGCAGAAGTTATTTTCTGTACAAAGGAGATTTCTTTTTCTGCAGCCTGAAGAGCCACAGTCCCTCTATTATCCCTTTCTTTTGCTTTTTGGAGCAAAAGAGCTGTTGCATGTTAGAGAACTGCAGTCAGCCTGTACAGTAAATGCCTCCCAGGCTGTTCCAAAAGGGTAAGACCATAGCAAGTGTGCAGAGTCCATCTTGGCTTCAGTGGAAGCTGAATCAACTACTTGCTGGCTCCACAACTGTTGAAGTTTAAATTTATTAAAGGGGTGGCATAAAAGAATAGACAATATAAGTAGATTCTCTTAATTTGGTGAGTTGGAGTTCATGTCTTCATCTCATGCCCTTGGATCCACAAAGTTAAAGAAAGAAGGCAACAGTGTTATCCTCTTCACATACTCATCTGCCTGTGTTTAGGTAGTGCCTCTTCTGGTCATGTGCTTGGTTACAGGAGAGCTTAATCCACTGTTAACACCTACTGTCTTGTCAGCATGCAGAATATTCAAGGTCTAGGACTTAAGTTAGATATCTAGATTATAACATTTTCATTAAAACCATGCTATCAGAAAATAAAATGTTTGTATTTCTTTTATTGATTATTTCAATCACAAACCTGATGTACCCTTTACTACATCACAAGATCTCCAAATGTTCTTGAGTCCTTCAGAAAAACAGCAACAAAAGCCTCTCTGAAGTTCTCAACTTTAATTTAATTGATATATCCATCACAAGAGACTATTAAGGAAATTAAATAGTGATAGAATAAGAACTAAATTTGAAGGAGGCACTAGAAAAATTCTGATGTGCAAAACTGTTTGAATAAATGGCTAGTTTTCAACATGATTGAAGCTCTGTGACTGATACCTAAACCCCCAACATAATTATTAATGCTGCTGATGGGGGGGAGAAGGAGGATTTTTTTTTTTTTTTTAAAAGAAGGAATTTCCAGTTTGTCAGGCTTAAAATGTGAATTGGAGGCAATTTGATCTGGTGATGTTCTAATGAAACCTAATTTTCTTACTGTGTTTACCTATGCAGGACTACATCAGTCCAGGCTTTTAGGTGTTACAACTCCAAGAAAACGTTGGGGGTAGATTTGCCACACATGTGGTTTCTGTTCCTTTTCAAAAGGGAAACAATGACACTTTGGGGGAGGAAATTTCAAACAACATAATCTTACATTTAAGAAGGATAATGCCAGTCACTCTATGATTGAGACTTTTATAGAGCACTTTCAACTAAAAATATTTTTAGATCAAAGTGAAGTGGCAAAGTAGGGGAGGAAATCTGGATGAAATTCACTTTTAAACTTCTATTAATTATTTGGAAAGCAAGCCCACCAGGGCACCAGGGACAAGCTAAGGGGAACTAGGGACAAGCTAAGCCTTAGCCATGAAGAATTATAGAGAAATAATGAAACTGAATGTGGAAATGACTAATTCTTCCCCAAATTTTAAATACTGTGCAAATTTTGTTGGAAGTTATGCATGATATCAACTTTCCTTTGAAGGGCTCACAGTAAGCTTGCTACCCTGGACTTCAGGAGGGCAGATTTCAGCCTCTTCAGGAATCGGCTCAAGAGAGTGTCATGGGAAAACACTCTGAAGGGTAGAGGGGCCCATAAAGGCTGGCTGACATTTAAAGATCACCTTCTCCAGGCCCAAGAACGTTGCATCCCAACTAAGAGGAAGTCAGGTAAAAACTCCATGAGGCTGGCATGGATGAGCAAGCAGCTCCTAGAAAAGTTCAAAACTAAGAAGGAAGCATACAGAGGGTGGAAGCAAGGGCAGGTACCCTGGGAGGATTACAGAGAAGTTGAGCAGGGATCAGATAAGGAGAGCCAAATCCTAGATGGAATTAAATCTCACCAGGGATGTTAAGAGCAACAAGAAAAGCTTCTATAGGTATGTTTGGGTTAAAAGGACAACCAAGGAAGATGTTGGTCCTCTCCTGAAGGAAACAGGAGACCTAGCTGTGCAGGATATTGAGAAGGCTGAGGTTCTCAATGACTTATTTGCATCAGTTTTCTCTGGCAAGTGCTTCAGCCTACCACAAAGGTCATAGCAGGTGAAAGCAGGGACTGGGAGAGCAAAGCACCTCCTGTTGTAGGAGAAGAACAGGTTTGTGACCATGTAAAGTGTACACGTCTATGGGATCTGATGGGGTCCATCCACAGTCCTGAGGGAGCTGGTGGATGCTGTTGCTAAGCCCCACTGCATCATATTTGACTGGTGAGGTTCCTGCTTATTGGAAAAAAGGGAACATAGCTCCAGTTTTTAAAAAAGGGATAAAGGAAGACCTGAGAAACTATAGGCCAGTAAAGTCTCTCCTCTCCAGTAAGATCATGGAACAGATCTTACTGGAAAGTCTGCTAATGCACATGGAAAATAAGGAGGTGATTGGTGATAGCCAACACGGCTTCACCAAGGGCAAATCATGCCTGACCAATCTGGTGGCCTTCTATGACAAGGCTCCAGACATAGTGGATAGTGGCAGAGCAACTGAGACCATCTACCTGGATTTGTTCAAGGCATTTGACACTGTCCCACATGACATCCTGGTCTCCAAACTGATGAGACATGGATTTGACAGATGGACCACTCGGTAGATAAGTAATTGGCTGGGTGGCTGCACTCAAGAGAGTTGTGGTCAATTGTTCATTGTCCAAGTGGAGGCAGGTGACAAGGGGTGTTACTCAGGGGTCAGTATTGGGACCAGTGCTGTTCAACATCTTTGTTGGAGATATGGACAGTGGGATAGAGTGTATACTCAGCAAGTTTGCTGACAGTACTGAGCTGTATGGAGTAGTTGACACCCTAGAGGAAAAGAGGGCCATCCAGAGGGATGCTGACAGGCTGGAGAGCTAGGCCAGTGCCCTCTCTGTCAGAGAGGATCCTGAGAAGGACCACAAAGATGATCAAAGAGCTGGAGCACTTCTATTGTGAAGACAGGCTGAGGGAGTTGGGGCTACTGAGCCTACAGAAGAGAAGGCTCTGGGGACATCTTAGAGCACCTTCCAGTACCTGAAAGAGCCTACAGGAAACCTGAGGAGGGACTTTTCACCAGAGAGGATAATGGTAGGACAAGAGGTAATGGTTTTAAACTTAAAGAGGGTAGATTTGGGGTAGAGATCACAAATAAATTATTCACCATGAGGGTACTAAGGCACTGGAATAGGTTGCCCAGGGAGGTTGTGGAACTCCCCTTCCCAGAGGTGTTTAAGGCCAGGTTGGATGAGGCTTTGTGCAGCCTGGTCTGGTGGGAGGTGTCCCTGCTCATAGCAAGGAAGTTGGAACCTGATGAGCTTTAAGGTCTCTTTCAACCTTAACTATTTAATAATGTACTGAAAAACAGTTTTACTGGGAAAAAAACCTGGAGCTGCTTACCTGTATTTCTGGATTCTAAATTGTTTGTAACTTGAGAGAGGAAACCTGGAGAAACTCTTAGTCACCAAGCTCAAGCTATCGCTGTTAGCAATCAGAATTTATTACTGAAGGGAATTAAAGTTAATTGACTGTCAGTGCAGAGCCCATGCTACTATATCTGGCCCTTGCTCAGAGGGGAAAAAATATCTAGGCAACAAAATGTTTTGCACTCTTTGGCTCAAACTTAAAAACAACAACCCAACAACAAGTAGCCTGAAGGCCAAAACTATTTGTGAGAAATCGTATCCCATAAACACTTGTAGGAAAGACAAGCACTATGAAAAATAAGGTCAAATTCTGCATGTCTTCTGTTATCCATAGCTGTGAAGTCCCAGGAGGGATTTGGTATAAATAGAATTTCTCTGTATAAAGAAGCATGGTGGCTATATGGATCAGCAGAAGAGGGTTTCTCCCTTCTCCATTAAAGAGCAAATTACTTTTTTTATTTCCATCAGCTCCTGGATGCCTCAGATCTCTCCCTTAAAACATCATTTACAGTGTTTTGATTGTCTGCCAGGAAGCTGATGAGAAGCTATCTTCCTGAAAGCAAAATGAACAGTGATTGCAGTTCAGCCTGCTGATGTGGTGAAGGGCTCTGTCATACATGTGGATTTTTCTCTGTCAGCATGGTAAGCATGCTCCACATCTGAGCAGGTGGCAAAGAGGGTCTGGTGTTAATATCTGTTTGCTGTCACAGTTGCAAAGATGAATTTGTTGAATTTTTGCTGACCAATGTTGTTTTTTCTGGTGCAATTTTCCTTTTGAGTGCCCAATGGGTTGAAACCTAAGCAGGGTATTTCTGCAGTGGAGTTTAAGCAGGGAAAGCCTATTTTAGCTGATGTTTCCCATCCTTATGTTAGACACCCCAAAGCTAAAGTCACTTAAAATAACTTAGATGCAGGAATATTTTTTTGCAACTTCATTCTTACCTCATGGGCACGTTTTGCCTCATTGTCACTTCATTTTATCTTGCAGTCATAAAACATGGGATATTGTTGACTGTTGATATCAACAATAGCTTTAGTCATAAAAAATGTCTATTTCTGAATACTTTAGGTAGGATTCATCTTTCCTGAGTTTAGGCAGTTCATTTTAACTGTTCACCCTGCACCCTCCTAAAAGCAATTCATCCTGTCCCAATGTAGGCATGTCAGATGGTTTGTCTCTGAAGGGCTCCATTACTGGTCTTTGCCTATAGAGGGAATAAAGCAACCTGATTAGATTAGGCAGACTAGATGCCTAAACTGAGAATGCTGAAGTTAGGTGAAATTAATTCTGCCACTCTAGGATAAAGGCAATTTTCATTAATGGAAAGCATAGGTGATTCCACAGATTCGAGCCTATGTATTGGGAAATACAAGTAATACTGAATTGTTGACTCTTAATCTGATTTTAATTGAAGGTATAGATTAAGTATGTCTAACACCTGAGGGGAAAAAAATATTTATTGGATGCTTTTATCAAGTCCTGGGAGACTTCTGAGTCAAAGAAATTGCAGAAGGTGGTGAATTGTCTTATGTTATATGATTCTCTCATAGATACTAGTGCCTGGATTCATTAAGGAGTGCAGCTCTTCATGCACTTCTCACAGGAACAGAGCATTTCCCAGGAAAGGGAAAGATTACTTTATTCAAGTTACAATTGTTTATAACCAATGTGTAGTCCAGTAGTTCATAATTAAGTCATATCTGACAAAACTGCTAAGTCTGTGCTATGGCGAGCACAAAGATCAGAGCTGCTCTCTTAAACCATGAATGCAAAACCTTTCCAGAGAGTCCTCTTAATATGAAGGCAGATGATAACATGTTTGTGTGTTTTCTCAGAGCTGACATGAGTAACAATTCAAATATATACACTTCTAGTTAAGAAATAATCTATTTGTGTCCGGAATTGGTGGTGTCTGTACTTTTAATCTGCTTGCTTTTATTTTTCACATTTAAATGGCCATATTTAAGGTGGTCTGTTCTTCTAATATCCATAGCACAGATAACCACAGACAGTCAAATTCCAGTAAAAATATCCTGCTCCAGCCTTGTTTGAAACATAGAACCCAGTGTGATGGTGATTCCACACCTCAGCGCAGCTCTGTGTTAGAAATCCCCAGGATGCTTTCGAGCAGTCGGCTGTGTCAACGTGGCACCTTGTGGTGTCACGAAACAAGGCTGCTGCGGGTCCCTGAAGCCATGTATCCGCATGACCCATTCCATAGCCATCTTCTTCCAGCCTGAAGGAACCTCACTGGCACCAGTGTCGGGATCTCGGCGCCACGCTCGGTTGCTTTGCTGTAGTCATGGCTCTGCAGTTGGTGCCAGGCTGGCAAGCTACTTGGATCACCCAGTGCTGCACGTTCTTGGCCTGGGTGACATGTGCAGCTACAGGCATAGACTGAATTAGGAGTGTAATGATTTACTATCAAATTTTAATTTAAATTAAAATTTTAAATTTTTAATCCGTGATGTGCTTGATTGAAGGAGTCACACGTGATTCTGTGGGCAGTGATAAAGCTGGCTGCCACATGAAGGTATTGCAGTGCTGACTAAATATAGAAACACCATTAAAGTTCTGTCTGTAGTTTCTGTTAGATGTCTTTAGAGATTAATTGTATCCCAAAGAGATTCACCCTCAAAAATTTATTTAAAAAAGATCCAAGCATGCAATTTTTTTACATGCTTTGCATTCCTAAAAGGAAGCAAAATGCAATGAATGGTGCTTCTGTTGCTAATAACTCAGTCAGCACTGTCGTAACTGTGTAGAGACATATGGACAGAAACCTACTGAAGAAATTAATATGGCAAAATTTTAGCCATATATTCAAATGTTTTTCCACTGGTCCTATTTGATTCAAACAAGATCGAAACAGATTTTTTTTTTTAATTATTTTTTTTTTAATAAGCTAGTTGTTACTCTCATTCTCCAAGTTCTCTAGGAAACCAAAACCTTGGCTTTTGGAACTGTGCTGTATAAGAAAGGAAATCAAAGTAAAATCAGCCCATTCATTTTATAGCACAAAATTTCCATTGTCTCTTTTAGTGCATCAGGATTGCAGCTATAAAGGAAAGCAACTCTACAGTACAATTGGCACCATTCACAGGAAATAATTCCTAGCAAATAGGATGATTCTAGAGTAGGTTCTTAATTAGTTTGTTGGGTTTTTTTAAGCCAGAAGAGTTGTTATCCAAAATTCCTCTTCCCCTTGCCCCCATGTGATGTGGCAGCAACAGCACATTAGAGAGGAGCCATGCAATATCCTAGATTAACTTCAGGCTTGATGCTGAGGCCTATGTAAGGCTTTTGCACATAGGTGTATCATTATGGGAATTTATCAATAATTTCAACATTAGAAAGACCTGAAAACCCCATGTAATATGTGTCTTTTTGTGAAGGTTGATGCTGTATTCTTACATGTGTACTATGAAACTGTACTCAATAGGCTAGGCTCTTCCTACTACTATGCAGAAGTGGCAAAAAGGGCGAGCAAACACAACAATTTGTTTGATTTTACATTTGTTCATCTCCAGCTCCATGGAGAGAATTCAGCTGAGTCAGATTTAATTACCTCTGACAGTGAACCTGGTATCCAGACTTTAAGACATTTACTATTCCTGGAGGAGGACTGAGGGTCTCTCTGAAAGCTCTGGTAAAGGGTATTTTCTACAGTTCCAGGAGCTCCAAGATAACCCCTAGAATTCTGAGCAGTTAATTTTGTTTCTCCTTTGGAATCCAACAGAATTAATTCATGTCAGGCAGTACAGAAGGGAAATACCCAACTGAGAAGCGAAATGAAGGGCACTGTGAGCACAAGAAAGTAGATGAGTATAAAGAAATTGAAGAGAAAGGAAAGAGAAAGAAAGGGCAGATGCTGTTTTCTGCTTTCTTTCTTCCCCCTTTGATCCCAGGAGTCCTTTAGTGCTGCCTCACAGAGAACCACTTTAACACCTGACCAGGGAGGCTGAGGATGACACTGAGAGATGACTCGTCTAAGAGTACAGATGGTGGGCACAAAACTTGAAAGGGAATTATGCCACTTGTACTGAGAATACTGCTAGGGCCAGCGGACTGGGGGGTTTGCCACCTCACTGAATTGTGCCCCAGGGAGAGATGCAGCATTTGCCTCTCATCCTTTCTTCTGCCCATTCCCTCGTCCTGCTCACAGCAGTTTGCTACACCTCCATGTCACCAGGTCACTTCGTACAGCAGTCACAACATCTGCAGGAGAACTGTGCCACAGGACCCCTCAGCTTTAACTCGTACAAGTGATGATAATGAGAGGTTTCCTCTTTGCTTGAGAGGAAGTGAGATCAAGTGGCTGAGTCATGGACTTTCTAAGGGAAGATACAGCCACAGCAGTACACTACCAGGTGACAAAGCTGTATTGCTTTCTCAGGGGCTGACCTCAAATCCAGCATCACACCTCTTTACAAAAGGTCAGGGTGACCTGACAAACACCATCATGCACCCCTCTCAGTTAATTTCTACATCAAGCCCATTACTTACTTCTACTGGAGCCATAGCACATATAGGTGTGAGTCTGATTCACAGGTGGTGAAAAGATAGTGGCAGAACATCTATTCCTCTTGCGAAGTTGTGGCTATAAAGCATCTTAGTCTATTTTCTGCCAGGAGCATCAGGGAGGTGGCTAACTCAGATGAGGGTGGGCAGACAGGTTTCATGTGTGGGATTAGAGCATGATGTTGGAAAGCTGTGGTCTTGTTTCGAAAAGGATGTTGGAAAATAAGAAGGGTTCAAAGAGCTACAAGAACATTTGTCCTTCTGACAAATCATTTAGTGGAAACTTAGAGAGGCTCCAACTTCTTGGTTTATCAAAATAAGGTAAAAAGTAGTTGAAAACAAGCTGCAGACTGCTGTTTTTTCATCAGAAAAAAAAAGGCTTTAGTAAGCCTTTAATCTTTAAAGCTGGATATATTCAGTGAGAACTGAGAGTATGTTTTCCTTGTGGAATGAGAAAATAATTTTGCACGGGCAGTGTCTCATGGACTCTGGCTCTCATCGGTGCAGTATGATGCAGTTGCCCACCTTTTGAAATATCCTGAAATATCCTCAGCCTGCTAAGATGTTTCATTGTAATGTCACAGTTGCAGGGCAACAACATCCTGCTTTTCCGGGTGGCTGGTCAGAGCCATCCCTGTGAACTGAACTCAAACTTAATGCTTTAGCTTGTCACACTGACCCTCTCATTTCAATCTCCTCTTTTGTACTTTGTGCAGCCACTGAAGTGAATGTGGACTTTAGCCTCAGAAACAGTTTCAGTGTGGAAACCGAGGACTTCATTCAGAATAAAAAAATGCAGAGTCCTGTATCTGGCTCTTGAAGAGGGGGTCCAAAAAACCCCAAAAAGCAAGAGAAAGGGAAGGAAAATGAAATAAAAGTATATTTTGTGAATGCAGCATTGTTGAGTAAGTGTGTTGGGGTGTCCATGTTTTCAGCTGGAATGCCAGGGATTTGAAAGTAGCTGGAAAAGAAGCAAGGTATGCTGTTATGAGGCCACTGCAGAACATGAGCAGACAGCAATATATAATTTTGAGGGATTAAAAATATTGTAAGTTACTGTCATCTAACATTTGTCTGCCATCATCTTTCTGATGTGTGGTGTGCATGATTTGGTGTTACCAGTAAACATCTTGTTTCTGCTGTCTCTGTCAATGCTTTCATATATACCAAAAGTCACTTGATTTTTCATCTTTAAAACTACAAGGGGATTTTAAAAGTACACTAGAAGTATTTTTAAGAGCAGCAGAGACCTAGAAAGATGCAGAGGTTTTATGTGTTCAATTTTGTAAACTTCTTACTAAGAGCCATATTTGGACAGTTTTGACTTTCCTTTTTCATAAGCAGCTCTATGCAAACTATTGCTTAATGCTTATTTCTGACAGCTTGCCTGTAAATCCCAGCTTTTTTCATCACCAGTTCCACCTGCCATATTATTTTGGCTCCTATTGGCATGTAAAGCAAGCATGCAACCTGAAAAATGAACCCAGACATTCCAAATATTGAATCCAGCCAGCCAATTAAGCTTAACTTTTTTTTTTTTCCCCTAAATGATGATAATCCACAGAGTTTGTTTCAGTTTGGCTTGTTGATGTTTTCAAATTCTGATAGGACCAAGGGATTCAGACGGGGTGTCAATTTGCTGTATAATTAATAATGATCACCAGTATCTCCCCATAAATGTGTGTATGTGGTTTTTTTTAATTCAATCAGAGCAATAGATTCATAATAGTATAATATGCTGCTCATAATGGAGTTTCTTGCTTGCTGGTTTGAAATAAAATAGAAACATACATAGCCTTGTGAGATTCCAATGCATATCATTTAAACTGCAGAGAGTGACAAATCCTAAGTGGGAAGAATAAATGCAAAATATACAAAAGTCAGGGGAAAGTTTACAATAATCAGATCAGTTCACCAAATATGCCTAGATCTAGAAACAGATCTGGCAGCAGCCCAGCTGCCCCATGAAAGGAGTGGTCATAATTGTTAATCAACAATTAATTGATTTTAAAAAATAATAAAATTAGCTTAAGGGAAACAAATAAATGTAAAATGCCCATCTCATCTTTCCTTGAGATTTTATAACTTCACACAGGGGAAAGAACACTGCAAACTTGTTTTCTTCTTTAATAAAGTGGCATAAAATACCCTCGTGGTCTGCCAGCTCCCTGCAAGGACAGACTTGGGTACCATGGACATGTAAGCAATGGGAGTATTTGCTCCAGAGTGATGGTTCACTTAGCTTTGGGGTGTTTTATGTATTTGATCATAGGTAGGCCTTTTAATTAGATATCAGGATAAGTTAACCTGTCTTGGGTCAGACAAGAAGAACAGTGAGTAGAAAGAAAAGAGCCTCATTTCAGAGATATTTGTGTTTTGCACTTAAAAACCAAGGCAGATTATTGCTTGGTTTTTTGCCAACCTGCTTGCAAAGATGTGAATTTAAACCCTTAAATTTTTTTAATTTTTTTTTTTAAACCTACACCTTATGTGCAGTTGCTGGAGATTTTTGTTGAAAGAAATTGCAGATTCTTTCTTGGAATTCACATTTTTTATGCATTTTGTGTTGTCAAAGAAGATTAATTAGTCAGGGTCAGCAGCAATATTGGAATAGCAGCTGATGACATGTAGCCTTGCAGGCTTGGCTTCTGCACATGAGGTTCCTCCTAGAAATCTGTGCCCAAGTACAGAATGAACACAGCATATTAACAAGCTCAATCTTTTATGCTAGATATTTAGCAAAAGCTATGAACAGTCTAATTACTAGGCTAGTCATTGCCTGTGCATTTATAATCAGAACATAGCATTTGACCTTGGGCTCAAACCCTTTCTGTCAGATGTAATATGAGATGATCCTCTTGAGAATGTAATGACCATGTTTTCACCTTGTGCTAGAGGAACAGTTTCACTTGCTACCACTTACTGTCACCCAACATGTCTTGAGAACTTAGAGATGAAAGGGTCTAACTTTTGGGTACCAAGCCACATGCATGGAAGCTGGGTTTTACCCCTGGAACACTGCCATAATCATAAAGATGGTGACCCAGGAGAACCTATCTGTAGACCTAAGGAAAGATGGCAATTCTTTAAGGACCACCCCTATCCCCAAAGTGGGGTGATAGAGCAGGGGTGGCTCCAGACTCAGTGCACCTTGGCCTGCTGCCCTTATCTTGGAGAAGAGGTTGCTGCACCCTTATGAGCAGAAGGCAAGTGCATGGAGGTACACCTCATGCCTGCACATGTGTCACCTGAGCAGACAAAGACCCAAATCCAAAATAAGGCCCAGGCAGACCCTAAAGAGTCTACCCAGCCAGGGGTGCTTTGACACTACAGCCAAACAGCACACAGGATTCAAAGCAGTATCTATACTGGGTCATGAAAACTGTAACTTCAGTCCAATCACTGCTCACCTACAATTTCTCAGCTGAGTTACAAACTGCTCTCTGTGTGCAGGTAGGTGTGTCAGGGATACTGGTCTCACTCAGCATTTGCAGGACTGCTCCCCAAAGTTTTTGAAGCCGCAAGACACTGAGGTTTTTGGCTAGTGTTCAACGCATGTGTATGTGTGGCACATTTATTTCTGTACCCTGAGTTTTACTATTGTATGAGGTTTCTGTCAAGACATTAATGTGTCAGACTTCAAGTCAAGTTATTTAAACTTCCATTGTGTTTGTTATTTCACTGATTTTGTTTCCCCCTCACTCCCGGGTTTCAAGAGAAAATGAAAGCAAAGAAAAATGCAAACATCCTCAAGTACACACAGAAGCAAAACATTTGCAACTTACACAGTCTCCAGCTCTCTTCACACCCTTCACATCAGCTGAGGATCAAGAGCAGCTGACAAGGCTGGAAGAGTAGCTGCAGACAGACAGTAGTTTAGACTGGTACAGGTTTTTGGCAATCTGGGAGCTATGAAGGTTTGGGGTAGAAGTACAGGTTTGCCCCCATAGCACCCCTACCAGCAGTACAGCTTATCGTAGACCTATGTTTAAAGTATTTTGTTATTTGTGCAGCTTAGAAGGTGAAGTAATTTGGTTTGTTGGGTTTTTTTCTGAAGTAAGGTCAGATTTTCCCTCCACAGAACAGCAAGACTTATTGTATCCATGTTTGGTTTTTTTCCTGGCTTGGTCTTCCCATCACTTTACTAGACTTTTGAACTATTTAATATAACTAAGTGTTAAGCTGAAAACAACGAAATTATTTGGACAAGGGGAGTAGAGATGTGGATTTTCAAAATTAAGAGAAGTAATCAAATAAACACTGGAAAGCTAACTTTGGAGGAGTTTTGAGTTCTTGCAGCTGGAAGGAATCTTCCCTGCTTAAGCCAGAACCTCCATCACTTAGAGTTGTGTTCCGTTTAAATATGTCTGTGGTGTCTTCATAATGGCTTGCTATAGCAGTGGGACAGAGTTATGTCCAGAATTATGTCCTACTTCATGTCTCTCTCTCCACTCTTGAAAGTCACACTGGCTCCTGTACCTTATTGAATGCAATATTTGCACACGGATATAAAGTCTGTTTTGCTGCAAAGTTGTGTCAAAAACAGCATGGTTGGAAAAATTTAAATGTAAGGGTTTATTCCTGTTCTTGGATGTCATATACAAATTATCTACAAAGGCCTAGCAATCCAGGAAGATGCTGATATACATCTATATTTCTGGAAACTCGGACCTTTGTGCAGGGGTGCTGCCATAGTTGCACCTTTTCAGCCTTCCAAAACCTTCTTTTTCTCCTCTTCTCTTTCAGTTACACTGGTGTTTTAAATTGCTGACATTTCAGAGGCATTAATCTCAAGCTTCACTTGTCCTGGAAATTTAATTTCACAAGGTAATTCTACTGTAGAGCCAATGGTAGTGGAAGACACTAATGTACCTTTATGATTTACAGATGTTTGAGTTGCTCAAGAATATTCAACCCTAAGTCCTGACTTAACAGATAAGTTCCAATTAAAAGATCTCCAGTGGTAGGACCTGTACTTGTACTTGGGTGGCAGGTCTCCAGGACTTACTAGGAATATAAGAGATTGGGCAGGAAGAGGGAATAAAGTATGGAGAAAGTAGCTAGGTAGTCAGTGTAAGATACTAACTAGCATTAGTATGCTAATTCTTGAAGAGCTGTCTAGACTATTTTCTGAGAAGTGCAAAAGATTATTGGGAAAGGAATAAGAAAGACACTTATTATTTTAGTAACTCAGAAGTTGTACTGGGGCTGTTCATGTGACAAGCCTATGATAAGGACCAGAAAAACTCTCCTGTCACCAGTGAACAAAAGTGAGGGTTTCCCTAC
>NW_009952263.1:4540447-4561135 GCF_000747805.2 Chaetura pelagica | reverse complement strand
TCCCTACAGGGAACTCAAGAGACACCGAGTCTCTGGGATACTTTGAGACCAAGTCTGCAGGACTATTTTTGTGAAAAAGATCAAACCAAAACAAAACCAAAACAGAGCAATACATAGAAAGCACAGATCAGTCCCTAAGCACAACACTTGCTCCATAGACTTCTCTAGTGCTAGCTCCTGCATCTCTTCTTGAGATGTACCCTCATGATCTCCTGGACTGAGATCCTCATGGGGAAAGAATTGCCTGTGCAAAACCTGTCTTGCTATGTTATTTTCTTGTGATTCTGTGTGTTATAGGAGCAATTCCCTACCTTGTCATTAAGACAAAACTACTTTCTATTCTGGTGAGTAGAAGGCTGTGATGGGACTGCATTAAAGTACTGTTCTACCCTGAGACCTGATTGGGCCAGATATATCTCCCTCCCACTGCAAGGGTAGGGGCAAATGACCTTAGTAAATGCAGTCACTGCTGTCATGTTCTTCATCTCTTCTTCCACAGACCCCTGCATTTGGCAAAGTGTTTAGGAAATGCTGCCCTTCTGAGAGAATAGTTCTGTTTTCTCTTTTGATACTCTTTACTTACATGCTGAAAACTAGGCAGCAACTTTTGTCTAGTGTTTTGTCCCTCAGCAGAAATTAAGGAGAAGGAATAATGGCTCAGTGCATCACCTAGGTAGTTACCCTCCTAGTTCATTCCCTCTGCTTTGTAGGGAACTCAAGCCAGTTGCTTTAAGCCAAGGGGGAAGCACCTGATATATTTTATTGTGTTATTAGGCATATTTCCACAACTGTTCCCATATTAAATTTGTACTACTTTGACTTCCTTTAAAGAATAAGTGCAACTTAGTGCAAGTAAGGGTTGCAGAATAGTCTTCAAAGACTCTTTCATGTTATATTTTTATCTCTGTCTCAGAATTGGCTAGCCATTTCTGTAACACTGTGATTTCTGTCTTTGATAAACAAGGTTCCTTGACATCCTCAAATGGCTTAATAACATCTATGACAGAAACTCCTATTTATGGTGCAAATCAAAACCTTTCAGAATCCCTGCAGACCAAATACTTAAGCTACTGTCTCTACATCCTTTCTAGCAAGCTGGTTTATTCACAGTCAGGGTCTCCAAGGCATCTTATAGACATATTCTTTATGAAGTTATTTTCACTTGTATTTTTTTTAGAACTTGTAAAAAGATCTACCAATAAAAAAGTTGTTCCTTTCACATAAACATACTGACACCTTAATTCCCACAGTATGCTGTCAGTATCTTTTCTTACTCTTTTCATTTTATCAGTTTTCCCGTTAATGGTGATGGTAAAAAATGTGCATTAGAAGTGGTGGAATAAGGAGCCTACTAAACAGAAATAAGATCAGATTTCTCCTACATAATATTATAATAGCAAAAATAGGATATTGGATAACCTTCTTTTCTGCTGTTTAGAATTAAGGCATGTATTGTCCTCAGCCAGGGATGCTGTATTTCTTGAAGACATGCAGGTAGTTTTCAGTTATCATTTCAAAGGTACCTTTCCAATAACAACAACAAAATATTACTAGTACCAACAGAGTCTAAAAATCACGCTCTGGTGATTTCAAAGCCTTTTGGATTTGCCGAAATGTCTGCTTAAGGTGTGGCTAGCGAGTTACTTCATTTTCTCCTGACAGTTAGATGGTATAATCAGAACCTACATGACATATTTGTCTGTCTTTAATGTTTTATCACATTGCTCTGTTCTTTCATCTAGAAACCAGTACTTGTCCTTCTATGCAAATGTATCTATCTATTCATTAGTCTGTCAGAATGTCTATAAATATTAGATTTTTTGGAGGAGGCAGTGCCTAATTTGTCATGTGAAAATATTTTTCTCCTGCTTTTCAGCAAAGGAACTGTGATGAATGCAATTGTGTTCTGAGATGCATTAAAACCCGTAAGTTACAGCTATTTAGCTGGTGGGTGCCTTGAAAGTGTGTCACACAAATTACCCAGCTGGAGAGAATTGAAACCACAGTGAAAATCCTGTTATTATTCTTAAAAACATATGGACAAAACCAAACCAAAACTTCATA
This sequence comes from Chaetura pelagica, assembly GCF_000747805.2. Lineage (NCBI taxonomy): Eukaryota > Metazoa > Chordata > Aves > Apodiformes > Apodidae > Chaetura > Chaetura pelagica. Next base: position 4,559,071 of record NW_009952263.1, on the reverse strand, counting down.
AGTTTGAGGCTCATCTTTTAAATAACTTTTTTCAGTCACCTGTGCATATGAGCATTTTGACAGACAAAAGTACCCTGAATTGTATTTCTATCCTTACATTTCACTGAAAGTTTATTTTCTTCCTTCCCCCCATTGAAAACTCTCAGACTATCTGGTTACAAAATCTCTCAAAATATCTGTGGCAGCCAAGTGAAAGGAGTAAAATAATTTTGTTTCTTTTGCCTGCTTTCCAAAGTAGAACCACTCTGAAGTCCATTAAGTACGTAGTACAAACCCTGAAATAGAAGTATAAAATTATGTTGGCAATAAGAGTTATTATTAAGAGTGTTTGTCCTTTGTCAGATAGCTTGGGAAGATGAGAGAGGCTTTGCAAAGAATGATATTCATACCCACAACTACATGTCCATTTGTACTCTCACATGCACTTTTCAGAATGCTACAGTGCAGTGACAGTCTCCCCTTTTCCCTTCCCTTCCCCAAGACTGGATAATGAGTTCTTTTCCAAAGTGTCAGGGTTTTGCAGTAGCATATACCTAGCATATATCTTATTATCCCACACTGCTTTCTTATTGTAAGGCTTCAAAATGAGTGAATTAAGAATTCTGAAATGAATTGCATTATTTTATTCCAAGAAAATGTGGTACATTTTGACAGCTTTATTATTGGAGAGTTAGGGGTTTATGAAACCACTCTAGAATAGAGAATTGACTTGTCACTAAAGGTGTTACCAAATACCTGCATTCTACTGTCTTCTATTACGAGTCTTCTATTGTGAAGACTGACCTTAGGAAGATGGAGATCCATACTTTCCTCTCTGCCAGAGACTGTGCCATTGATTCTAGACAACAAGCAGTTGCATCTCTGGAAGAATCAATTTGAATTTCTAGTGATAATTTTTCAGATTTGTTTCTAATTTTGTATTGTTAAAATTGATCTTGACTCTATTGACCTGTGCACAGGCAGATGCAAGCAGGTGAAATGAGACAATTCCACATATGACCACTAGATAAATTATCATTTGCAAGTGCAAGTGTTTTGTGCACTAACAGAGTGGATGGCTGGGGACTTGTTTGGTGTTTGGCCTGTAAGAAGCAGATGGTGACAAGCTATCAATGTGCTCTGTCAACTGTCCCTTCTGTGGCCACACAAAAGGCTGTGCTGAGCTACAAGGCTGCTGAAACAGAGCCAGAAGGCAGAAGGGGGTCTGCACTGAGACAAGGGAAGGCAGCTGCAGGGTGTCACTGGCACATGGTCACAAACTATACCCTCCTGAACTGTCTCTCTAGTAACATTCCTGTGGTACAGCATACCAGGATAGAATGCTTCATCCTCGTGACAGGATGAAGCATTTCCAAGTATGCCTGGCTAATAAATCCTTTTGATTAGACAGAGATAAAATATTGGGTTAGTAAGAGACTGGGTTGTTCTATGGCTCTGGGAGGCATTCAGACTAAGAGCTGTGGCTGTAGCTTTTATAAATGTATCTAAGCCAACTTCATGTCAACAACTTTGGGTGCTAGTGACGGGACTTTCAGCAACACAGGTCTCATTGTGTATCATGAGCACCCAGAAAGTTATCCCAGAACTGCATTTGTCTTGCCCTGCTTCAGGAAAAGGTAACTTTCCACATTAAACCAACCCACTCCATGAACTGTTAAGACAGGGTTGGTTTAGTGTAAAGCAAGATTGAACATGTGTCCAGGAGCTGCAGTCCCAGCTTTGGAGAATAAACACATATGATTGTATAGGTCAAAATGCAAAATTCTAGAAAATGAGTGCTCTGACAAATGCAGCGTAAAGATGTATGAATTATTGTAGCTGTCCTGGTTGTACAGCCAGATGTCCCCTTTAGGGACACTGTGAGACAAATAGAAACAATATTTCTTGTCATACTGAACAATAACATTCTTTAGACTACAAGCCCTTATTTTATTTGTCAAGATTTCCAGACTAGATCTGTCCTTCTTCATTGCAAAAACTTCTGCTTGAAGATGATTCAAAGACAATTCTCTCGTGGCGAATCAGAGTTACTGTCACCTAGCAAAGAAGTTATTTCAGCTAAATCCACACATTTTAACATGTATCTGCAAAGAATACTACAGCCATTTTATTGAAGATTTACATCTTTGCTATAGCTTTGAAGACTGGCTCGTTAGTGATGTCATTGCAATGGGTGGGTTCACTTTGATACTTTGTACAGCTAACCCTGACAAGGCCACAGAGGCTGATTTCCTGAGACACAGCTTCATCTTCAGGATATGGTCAGACTAGGCTGCTCCTTCTTTTTCAGTCAGAGTTCAGGGTCTCATTTTTAACCCATAATGTTTCAAAGAATCTACTTGAGAGATTCTTTCTGTCCCTCTCTAGAGAAGAATATTTTTTCTTTATTTCCTTCTTCCTTTCTTTTGTTGTTTTCCTTTCTGTCTACAGCACAGGAAATTAATGTTAATTTGCTCTGTATGGAAGATATCTACTGGCAGCAGACCCCTTATGAATATAAAAACACAATGAACTTTTGTTAAAGACCTCAGATTCAATATATTTGGGCCCAATCATAATTTTTATTTTTTTTTTCCAATTGGCCTTTGTAATGTCCCTTAATTTCTCTGCTGAAATTTCTCATCTACTTAAACTCCTCATCTGTAAAATTGATTAAGAATACTTATGTCTTTAATATATTTAGAGAACAGACTATTCAGGACATGGGCTAGCTCTCAATGTGAACACACAGAACTTAGTGGGAGTTAGAGCTTGGTGTGGAGGAACCATTTTATAACAATAGCATACAATAAGAAGGGCCTAGTCCAAAATACTACTGTGCCTCAGATTTCTGTCAATAAACAAGAAATAAAGAGCTCTTCTGGTTTCAAACAGATGCTAGAAAGCTTGCTGAGCAAGTTAACGGTTCTACATTATCTGATGTATTCATTGGATTAATTAAACACAAAAAGCTGTGGATGAAAAACAACGGTATGTTTTAATCTCAGTCCTGCTGGCACTTCTCTTTTTCTTCACATTGACATTTATACTTTCATTAAACATGCAGTTCCTTCTTGTGATTTCTGCATACATAGTTTCAACAGCATGAAGCAATGTTTCTTTCTAGCAAAAGATATGTCTAGACTGCTAGTATATCCTACAGTGTTGTAGAGACTGCTCCCTGAGTGTATCCTGCTAAATATTCTGCTTTAAATGTAATTGTCTGATTTCTCTGAGTAAAAATGTGTTGTCTGGGACTGGCTAGACCAGCCCACTGTGCAGAACTGATTTGCATGTTTCATAGGATATTGATGACTCCCAAGCTTCCATTGAGAGATTTTTGCCTTTTGATGGGCTTTCAGACTTTAGACCCAAGCAGCAGCAGTAAGCTGATCTACATGAGAACATTAGCTGTCAGTTCAAGAAGAAAAATAATGTTGAGCTGTCATGATTGCACAGAAAAAAATTAGACTCAGGAAACAAGTGCAAAAATGTACGTGCTCAGAAGAGAGAGCAACTGACTGTTTAAAGTATTCTTTGTAGGTATTTTAATCAGTGCTGTGTATTTGGGGCTGACAGTAACACCCATCTTTCAAGTAGCATGCTTAATTACTTGATTAAAAAAATTAACCTATAATGGGACTGATATGCAGCAGTGGGAGTATTATTTGAGTACAAAGCTTCTGAAGACAGATGGGCCAAACTATTTGTTGAATACCACTGACTTCAACCAAACTCAAATTGTCCATTTATTCCTGTACAGCACTTTGAAGAGAGTTGCAATTTTTAGTTTGACTAAATGAGAAAGACAGGATGCTTTGGAAGCTGGTGGGAGGTTTCAGCTCAAATGTCTTTCATTCTCCCTTTTTTAACTCAGTGTTTAGCATTGTTTCTTATTGTTTGTTCATTTTTAGCATTCCTCTAATCTACTGCATATCATGACTTTAAGGCTCACTTTTCACAGAGTTGCATTCTTCAAGGTTTATTGAGGAAAAATCTGAGGCAGTTAAGTGCTATAACTATCTTGGTACATGTCCTTCAATCCATCCTTATATAAGATCTACAACTATTTCTTACAGTGTTCTCTCTGGGGTATTTTTTGTTTGTTTGTTTTTATTTGTTTGTTTTTGGTTTGGTTTTTGTTTTGTTTTTTTGTTTTGTTTTGGTTTTTTTTTTCTGATGTTAATTTGTATCTCTCTGTTCTTGCCTGTATTAGGCAGGTCTTGTTTTTAGACTTTTTAATGCAAGCCCTCTCCCGTCTCATATATTTTCAAAAATATTACATTAAACAAAAGGTAATCTTATTTTTAATCCTAGATTTTTCATGGGGAAAAATCACAGCCCATTTTCATGTGGATAAAGACTACATTTTATTTTGCTAACGCTTAAGAGGTCCAAGTCTTATTCTGTAGTGCTGTGACAAAAATTCTCATGTATGTGGTATTAAGAAACCAAGTACTTACCTAGACAACAGATAATATGTGTTGCATACCAGAAATGAACAACACAAGTCCAAAAGACTTTTTTTTCTGTATCCTAGGACATCACCTTATATTTTTTAAGTTTTAAAGCCATTGGCAGTAATCACTGAAATGATATGTACCCTTTGACCCATGGCTCTTCTGAAACCTTCTGAAGAGCCTGAATGTCAGCAGTTTACCAGACCTGGTGGAAACAAAACTGATTCTCAGTAAGTGAAGAATGGTTTTGAAAATACTGTCTTAACATAACTGAGATAAATTTCTGCTCCTGAGCATTGCATTCAGCTCTCTCCCTGCCTGCAATCCGCAACTGCAGAGCAAAAGTAGTGAGAGTGGAGGGAGCTTAGGAAAGAGGGCCCTAGAGCATGAGAGACTGTGGGACAGGGTTTTTTTTCTGTGTTGGAGGAACAATTTGTCACGTCCTGTTTGAATTAGAAGGCTGGGTCCTGCCTGGCCCTTTGCATCCCTGTATAAAAACCACTGATGCACAGAAGTGATACCTGAATTTCTCCCCTGGATACACAGCTGTTCCTCACAGTGTGCTGTAGCAGCCTGGGGAGCAACAGGATATGTGTTTACTCATTCAGGTGCTTAGAAGTATGCAGGTACTAAAAATATGAATAATACTCTGCAATTTTGTGGATGCATAGTTTTTCAGACTATAAATGGTAGATGTTCAACACCTACCAAATGTCAGATCTCATTGCTGGATCAGAAGCACAATGATGGGAAGCAGACCTTCAGAGGTGGATGTGCTTGTCCTCTCATGGCTACAGGATGTCTGCTTTTAACGGACTAAAGAGAAGAGTCCAAATTCTGCATTCTTGGAAGAGACAGAGTTCCTGGTGGAATCATAGAAGAGGCACATGTAGCTAAAGAAGGTCTGCTTCCACTACGTGGTGAAATTTTATCCAAACACAAGATCCTCAGACGATTCCTCACAGCTAATTAGGTGCTCGTTAGCTCTCTGTATGAGGCACACTAGAAATTTTTATATTATTCCTTACTAAATGGCAATTTTCAGAGTGGCTATGAATGGGCCATTTCAATAGATGTCAAGAGCTTCAGAGGAAATATAGATTGCTGAAGGGCAAAGGGATCAGAGGAGAGAAGAACCAAAGTAAAAAATGAAATCTTAAAGGAAATTGAAGAGTAGAGGGAAAAAATGGTGAAAGAAGCAGCTCTCTCTTCCTTTTGAGATTTTTATGGAATCAGATTTTCTCCACACTTCAGAACAGCCTAGAAGCAATACATGGTCAAATTCTGAATCAGGCTTTGCCAAATTAATGACATGTCAGAGAGAGCTGGACTTTCACACTGCCTGGGAAACACAATGGTGCAGTTATACTGCAGCCATGCACTAAAGGAACAAAAAAACCAAATCAACCCAGAAAAAAGTTTTTCCTCTGATATCTCCCATTCTCATCCCTCCTCACCTAATACCTTTGATAGGCAGTGACACAGTTTGGTGCTTTGCACCTGTAGCAACATATTATTTATTGGGAAAATCTGTCTTATGGAAAATTTTTGCCACTGGGATACCTAAGGAACCTCTTTAATATCAAATCATGCCAAAAAAAAGGAAATTTCTCAGGGGATAAGAAAGGTGATTCAGCTGATGTATTAATTACAGAGGATGAGTTCAGCACTGGAGACAGTTCAAGTGTAAATAGGAAGGTAGATTCAGGCTCTAAGACCTACAGAGCCAGGTCCAGCCAACCACACTCCTATCTGCAGAGACACAAGAAGAGATGTTAACATTTTAAAAGGCAGATAAAGGAACTGCTTGGATGCTTAGCAGGTACTCAGTGAGTCATTGCAAGTTTGAAGTCCTCATCATCAGGAAAAAAAAATTAAACAGGTGATTTTAAGAAGGATTTAATTCTTTCCATTTCAAACACTGAAGGCTGAATAGCTAGACATGCAACAGAAGGGTCAGAAATCCCTGGATCCAGTTACTAAAGTGGTAACTTTGCCTGTCGTGCGGGAAACAACCATAGGCAGACATGCTTACCTGCATTTTGTTTCATGTCAGCCTCCTCTGAGAAAGAAGGAAGACAACTGCTTCCCTGCAAAATGTTTGCCATAGAGCTGCAGCACAAACTGGCATTTTCTGATCCAGAGCATCCTGCCTGTTCAGAAAACCTTCTGCCTAAAACCCAAGAAGATCCTGTACAGGTTTATCATCAGGGTATTATAGATGCTACACTGCTTTTATCACACACTGTTGTCCATCTGCATCTGCTCTGTCCACATTTCTACAGTTTTTGAAAAGTGGTAAAAGACAGAACTGCAAGAGAATTCTAACCATTCGTGTATGCAGTTCATTAGAGCATTCAGATTTGTTTAAATTATTGTCATTCTGTGTTTTTAGCAGTTTCAGATGTTACATCATTCTTACAGATAAGCTGGTCACTAGAGACTTCTGAAGACTCCAAAAAAGAATTTGACTAATAGGCAACAGTACAGAGAAACCAGAAAATAATAATCTGTTGGATATTAAACCCATTCATAACAAGCAAGCACTTTTAGATCTTTCACAGTATAATTCTGAGAATAGCTTTCATTGCAAACGCAATCAATTCTTCAAAACCAGCATGGTAAGGGGCAATGTGTCATCTTGAATCTCTAATGGAAACCTGTAGGTCTTAACATTGATTGCAAAACTCCTAGCTTTGAGCTTTTCCAGAAATGCTTCAATTTAACCCCAGGTGCATACTACTTCTACACTGGTAAGTATAGTGAACTAAGTGAACTTCAGTTCACTTAGCTGAAACACAGGTGACGTCTGAAATAAAGGAGAATAAAGATTTTGCTTTTTAAGAAATTAGTATTCAGCAGAATGGTTTCTCATCAGTAATAAGAAATTTGCTTGAATCAGTCCAGCTTCTAAGACCCCAGAGTCTGGTAGGAGGGCTGGAGGTGAGGAGACACATCAGGGATTTCCTTGCCTCCACTGACTAGCAGAGACCCTTCTTGTGACAGATCCATTTATCCTTGAATAATAAAAATACTTCAGAAGAACTTTGGGTAAGGTGGGCCTATGGAGTGCCTCAGAGTGAATGAACTCACACTCAGTGTCTGGGATGCTCTATGTATTAATCATCTTGTTTTGTATCTTCTTAATTTGCTGTCTTCAAACCAGTTAAGAGTTTTCCATATGCATTGATTACAAACACACATGGTTAAAGAGGTGATGATGTCACTCTCAAATAGCAACAGGTATATACTTTTTTGGGGGTAGATAGAATTTCTAAGTATCTCAGGTGAGCATTTTTACTGCTGTCTTTTTTCATTGGTTTCAAATGTGAAGCATTTTTAATGAACAGAGAAAGCCATTCCGTTTCTGAGTCCTGAAGGTTTCAGAAATTATGGGCTTGCCTTCATAATATCTTGCTGCTATGCACTTTGAAGTTGTTCCAGTGCTAGAAGTCAGGTTTTAAAAATCTCAGAACTTGCTTTAAGATGGGAAGAAGTATTTTGGAAGAGTGGGAGATGATGAGGGATTAAAGTGTTCTGACTCTAAGGAGAATCGAGAAGATTAAAAGAGATGTTTGGCATCAGACATTACAGTTTGAGAATTAGGTATGTTTTATTTGCTATTACCAGGAAGACTGACTTTACAATAGTGGCTACTGGAAGCCCGTTTTTCAAAAACAATTTCAGGAGTAATTTAGTAATCTGCTAGAGAGGTGTTAACTGGAAGTTAGTTACTTTGCTCATTCATGTCTCATCTCACCTAACTAATCTGGTTTTATTTCTGCTGTCTTAACTCAATGCCTGATTTGCCAGGGAAAGCCATGGGACATCTGCAGATGAAGAGGTTCATACAGACTAAACATCAGCCCAAAAGAAACGGCACTGCAGAGCAAAGCTTTTCTTTGATCCATCCTATTTCTAATATAGAGCAGTTTAAATGAATCTAACTGCCAACCTCAGGTTACCCAAATCCATAATTATATCTGTTAGGAGCTTCTAGTCAGCCTTGCAGTCTGGCTTACTGCTTTCTACACTGGAGAACCCAGTCAAGTATTTGCTCCTAATTTATCTTCTTAATAATGTTCCAAACATCCTACTGTCTATCAAGTCTAAAACCTTGTTGGGGCATAAGTTTTACTTTGGCTTTTTATTCTAGAAATTTCAATTATGCCTTCTAGATTCCCTTTAATTCAGCAAAACACACAGTTCAAATTGCAGAGAAATGGCCTTAAACAATGCAATGTCGTTAGAGGTCTCTTGCCTGTGTTCATTATTGCTGATGTTTTTCAGCTCCCTCACATTGTGCTCTAGTGGTAAATGCTTTCTTTGTGCCTCTGACCTTTAATACATTCATTAAATTTAATGAGTTTAAAGTGTAAATGAAAAAGAATCTTGCCAAGCACAATCATCATGACTGTTATTTAATAGCAAAGAAAGGAACAGATTCACAAACATTAGCAGGTCTATATAAAACTGCTTTGCACTCTTTCTACCTGCTGTGATATTCTATTGATACTGGATGCTCAGTTTGATAAAAGCATAAAGAAAAATAGCAACAGACACTTGAATACTGTGCTACCTATGTGGTGTGAGGGAATTTGCAACTTTTCATAGTCTAGCAAGGCACTACTTATGTCCGCTAATGTTCAAAGAGTCCATTACAAAATGAAAGAAAGTGTGTTGTCAGAAGTAAAATCTGATTTTTCATTTGTTCATTTTCTATTTTAGAAGTGTTGAGCCTCTGCTGCCTAGTTACGACTACCAGCAGTTCTTGCAAAATGTGCCACAGTAATAACACAATGAAAAACTAATTTACTTGTCCCCTTCAGAACTTTCTTCCCATTGCATTAGGCTAGCATGTTGCACCAGCCTTTTTGGGAGTGGGGCATGATCTCTCTACTATGTTACAATGAGAGAAACTATTCCTACAGTGTCTCTGCAGAGGAAACCTCCTCTCCAGGGACAGACTCTGCAGTTTGCTCTTCCCTTCTTAGTCATACCAAAGAGTGCAAAAACCTTTCTACAGATGTGCAGATGTTTTGTTGGTGGAGAGAAGAGTGGCTTCTTGTGGCATTTCCATTTTTCAGCTGGACTTGCAAAGACCTGAATAAACTCAGATTGTAGAGCCTGTATCTTCTGTTACTATTTTACTAGTTTTCTTCATGTGCAGCAACTGCCAGAAGCCAATGACTTGTGGCACAGAACCAGCAACGACATCAACATCACATCCCTTGTGCCTATGGGCTGCTTGCCCCAGGTGCTCCCAAACCCTTCATGCTCGATCCTCTACCCTCTTCCTGAACAAGCCATCCCCAGCACAATCACATTAATACACAAAAGAAAAAAGAGAAAAAGAGCATGGAGACAAGCAATATTTGCCACTACTGGATTATCCATTCTGTGTATATGGAGTATTTATTCACTTCTCTTCGTCTTTGCCATTTAGACTGTAAACTCTTTTTGGACAGGGACTGGCTTGCAGAAAGAGGGATCATGCTCAGCTAATTGCAAGGGTGCTACAGCAGTTGAGATAAGGATGAATTATAACCAGGGGATCTGGCAGTGACTCTACTGCTTATTTCCTCAATATTTACATGTCATCTTGAGAAAAACAGATTTAAGCACAAACAATGCATGAAAATGAACCATAGTTTACTTATTAAAGAGGGAGGACCAGCCATTTTCCTTAAATACTTATTTTGTGCAGACTTACAGATCACAAAAAGAGACAAGTTACAGTCTTTTTAAGCAATGGATAAATCAAGTTTATACAGGTATTTAAATATTAAAACGTTGGCATCTTCTTGAAGCTTTTGTAAGAGAGCACAACAACACGGGGAGGAGTTACCTCTCAGAGCAATGCTTTCTATGATTTGTTTAGTATTTTAGATCTTATAAGCAGAGCAGAAAACCTGTGCAAAGCCACCATACATGTATAATTCCTGATAAGTCTGACCAGAGTATAAAGATAACTGTATTGGCCTCATCCTAGAATTCTACAGATGACACCTCTGGCCATTTGAAACTATGCGAGAACTGTAAGATATCTGAACAACATTTCTGTTGCAAAGATGTTACATAAAATAATTAAGGTATTTTTTTCATTTACCACCTTGCAAGTCCATTCCTTAGACAAATCTGCATACCTGGTACATCAGCTGTAGGGTCTTCCCAGACATAACAGTATTTTTTTTCTCTTTGTTCTCTCCCTCATTCTTGTGTCCTAAACCTGTGATTGCTTTTTCTGCTTTCAAACTCATATTTGGGCAAAAGTCGCTCTAACTTAATCTTATTGGAGATTTATGAAAAAGGTTTTTATATGTATTAAGCAAGGGTTTAGTGAATTGGCTCAATAAAGCTCAAATAGCTTTGCAGTAGCTATTGTCTGTTCCATAATAGTGCACTCATCATAAACTATGGCATTATACTGGCATTAGCTAACCTGCCAGATGACTTCAGTGTTGTTTTGAATGCATTGATTGACGTGTCATTTCATTCTTAAAATAATAATGAGATTCTGGAAAGAGTCTTCAATTTATAATGTCAAAGAACTGCTCAATTCACCTTATTAGTCTTCAATCTTTCAAATAAAATTGCAGAATACATTAGAGATTATTTTAGTACTAGATGATCACCTAGCTGAAAATATTATTTTCATGGCTATTCAGTAATTAATTATTTACTATTGCCTTTACTTACATTGATAGTAAACTCAAAGCTGAGGAAAACACTATATTACATGGCAAATTAATCAGCACAACCAGATTTCATATCAACCCAATCCTCTTTCAGTCATCCTCAGTCCGAGAATTTATAGCATGGAGAGTCTTTTGATTTTTTTTTATTTATCAGATTTTTAGTGAGTGAAGTAGCAGACATGAGGCATTATGATAGCCCACCCCAGTTTTGGTTAGGAGGTCCCCTCTTGACTTTCCAGGACATAATGGATTCTGCCCGTCTCAGTTTGTCCTTTCCCTTCTCCTAGGAAAGGTATTAAAAGATGACATTCCCCCTTTTCTCTTTGAGCTGCTCTATGATGCTGTGTCCTCATGTGGAGAGCAGTAGCTTGTTACCTATATAAAGCTTTTCAAAAGCATCCCAACCCTTTCATTATCTATATAAATATCAAAATGCTTTTTGCCCCTGCATAACTGCTTTACCTTCATATGCCTTTCCCTCCCTTCTACTCCCCCTGAACCCGTATGTTTAATGTCAGCTGCTTTTCAGTTAGCTACTCTGTATCAAGAATATCCTGTGTTAGCCTCATTATTGTCCGTGGTATTAGTTTAAGAAGATGAAAATCTTTGAAGTAAAAAACAGAAGCACGTGCCTTTACCATGGTTCTTCTCTGCATCTACTTCTGTTCTCCTTGGTAAGATTTTGGTTTTTAAGTAATCACTAATATAAAATCCGTCAATCTGATTATTTTTTTTTTCTGACATTCGTGTTGCTCACTAATGGCAAGGAGTTACTTCAGACTTACGCTAGACTAAAAGGAAGCAGCACTTATCATAACGCCTCTTAAAAAATAAATTGTCAACAATCAGCCTTTTCTTACTTCATTTTCTCTTCCTGGATCGTTATTTTGTGCTGTTTAATTGTCTGACTCACTTATCTACATAATTCTAATAATCTGACCAGCACATTTTGAGTTTTCCTTTTCCCCATTTCTATTCACTGTTCTTCCTTTTTACTTATATCACTCCTGGCCTCCCATTATTTTAAAGTCATTAATATTTTCATTTCTTTTTTCCCCCATCAGCCATAGGTAGCAATACTTAATCCCAACATCCTTTTAGCAGTCAAATCAGCCTCTGTGGCACTGAATCCAGTCACACTTATCCACTTAATGAGATTTTGTAACTGGTTTTTATCACATCACACCCAAACATTCTTAGGTCTGATGATCTTCCTTATGATGAAGTGAGCCAATGGCAGAGTTCCCATGGAGAAGCAAATATGTGGTTTTAATTAATTTTATGGTGATGCTCTGGATGTAATTCTCAACTTCCCAGAAACTTACATTGCTCTTTTTCTGCCTATCTCTGAATATTGATTCCGCAGGAGAAAAACCACAAATGTCACGACCAGCATTGCTAGCTCCATCATCACTAACACAGCTCACTGGGTAGGTGGCATTCCTAAATGCAGGCTTTATTAGAGAATTCTTAATTGTATCTGCCAGATATAGCTGTGTCCAAGATGCAGGCCTTTCCCATGACCTATTGCTTTATACCCAGAAAACCACTCCTGTGATACACTGAATGGTTAGGAAATCCCCGCTGCACTTGCCTGTCACAAAAGCCTTGTGGCAGACCCTTGTGCTCCATTCTTCTGTACAGTAGTGACAAGAATAGAACTATGCAGTTGAGGTTTTGTTTAATCACTGATGCAGTTTCTTTCCACAGAGTGGCCTATGTTTTATATGGAAAAGCCGGAACAATATACAATCATGTTTTCATTAGCAAGGTGACAAACTCGTAAGAGCGGGGTTGTATTCTGTGGCTTGCCAGGGCTCTGACAAAATTAGTGGGATGACACTGATTTTTACCAGCTGAAGTTGGGTCCCACTACTTGCTCCTGCTGCATGTCAGGAGCAGAGGCCAGGTGAGAAGTTCTGTGGCAGGCAGGGCATAAGTTGAGGTGCTTCACAAGCACAACCACCTCCATTTCGAGGATTACTGCAATGGCTTATCACCTCTCCAGCTGGGTCCTCCAGAGTTCATCTGATGTCCCATTGCAAGGGAAGCTCTCTGTAGGCAAACATGAGCTCGGAGGAAGGGAGAAGCTTGCTCCTTGTGTCAAGTGTAGCTTGAGCTGGCTCAGCTTTCCCAGGATACTCCAACCAGATTGGCAGCAGATCACACTCTGCTATCCTGTGAGCTAGAACTTTGGTAGGCTACTACAGAATCCTGCAGTTTATTCTCTCATTTCTTGAAAATACCTTCATACACTAGGCTTTCTGAACTAAGCTGTGTTACTTTGGTTGTCACTATCCCAAACTAGGTACAAGAACACAACTGTGCAGCAGTTGAGGCCGAAACACTAGGAAATCCAGAGAACTTCATCTATTTCCCCCTCTCTCTCCTGAAGCATGCATCAAATTAAATTTACTCAGAAGTTTACAAACTTGTCCTAGATCAAAAGCTATGAAATGGAACTGTGCATTTTCAAACACATGCAATAGCATTGATTTGCAGTTCCTCAAAAAATTAATTTTATTTGACTTCCTGTAATTTGGGCCTGTTAGAGGCAAAAGTACAAATACCCTGTTGGGCTGATTATCTCTTCTTTGGATCTTATCTGCAATCAAATGAGGAAGCAAGCAACTACAGCAAAAGCAATAAATGGTTTAGACTTCTTCAGACTTGTTGCCTAACAGCTGGGAATGTAGAATTACATTTCAACACGATTTCAGCAGTTTTGTTGTTAACGTTCACTGATAACCTCCACAGTTAGGGTCTGTTCACTGGTGGTGGTGTTTTCAGCCTGGCGTATGTTCCCAGAATAAGAAAAGCCCATTTTTAAGAGTTTTTGGGCCCCTGAACTACAAGAGTAAAAGCTAAGACTCTGCAAGAAGTAGCACAAAAACTTGAATAAGAGTGGAGAGAAGCTCTCTCTTCCCCAGTTTGTGTTGATTAACACATAGTGGATGGTGCAGCTAAAACAAATCTTCAAGCAAAAATTGCAAGTGATAAGAGCGAGCCTATTTTGTGAACAAAAGAAACAAAAAAGGCTGCCAGGAGGTCTATGTGGGATGAAGGAATAGAGATGGGGGAGAATAAAATTAACAACATTGAACACAGCATTGATACTGATTTGGGTTTTGTTCTTCAGTGTTACCTATTTTATTTTTTCCAATGAAGGCTATTAACGATCTGACATTAAATGCAAAATTAAGTGACTCCAATGTAACAGTCACCTAAAGTTTGCTCCAACCCCCTCTTCTTTGTTACTAAAGGTGTATGAAAAATGCAAATCACTGAACTAAAAAACTTACAGCCTCAGTAACTGAGGTAACAGGGTTTTGTTTATAAGAATAGCATAGCATTCTGCAGCATAAACCTTCAATTAATCTTTTGGTGCAACCTACGATGACAGACTGCTTGGCATTATCAGGTTCTGTTTTAGCTGTACCATAAGCACAGCAAGCTAAAAGAGCTTCAGGCAGCTAAAATGACAGGTTTGAATTTTTTTGTTTTGGTTTTTTTTAATTCTTCCTTCAATTGTGCTAATGGCAGAAAAGGTGAGGGGGAGAGAAGATCAGAGGAAACTCACACAGGTTTTAAAATAGATTATAAAAGGCAGTGTACTTTATTTATGTATTTTACTGTGTTTTCTCCACAGTGTACACATCTGATCCCTTCAATGCCTACCTCTTTTTGTGGGTGTAGGTACAGAACTTTACCTAAGGCAGGCAAAGTGAATGTCAGTGGGAGCACTGCAGTGCTACTCTAGATACAGATTAGATTTAAAGGCTTAGTTTTCGCTGCCTAAGTTTTGGTGCTCACCTTAGGTTCTGGTTAGGTGCACAGGTTGTGTCTGTGGGTCAGGGAGAAATCAGTCTGCATCCCTGTTTGCTCAGGCAAAACTGGGTGTGCACCACCTTCTCTACCCCTGTGTCCTGACATGTTGATACATGGGTGAGAAACCAATATAAGCTACCAAACAGGTCTTCTCATCTGGGTGGGGAGGGTGACATGCCATACCTGGTCCAGGTTTCCTTGATGATCCCCTTGGAGTCTGCAGAGATTAACCATACTGTGGGCAGGACAATAACTTTCCTTTGACTATGAAGAAAGTTAGGGCCAAATATATTTCCAACATAGAGTATCCAAGCAAATGTCTAAAGTTAGATGGGAAGAAGCTACTGAAAAGCTCTGTCTTTTGAAGAAGAATATATGTACAAGAAGTTATCTAAAACATTACCTTTCTTTGTCCTTATTCCTAGCCTGCAGTCTGAAGCTGAATCCCACTCACACTAAATGGGTGTTTGGCATAAGAATGCACTCAGTGCATCCCAAACACAATGGGCTGATTCCTGCTTCCTGTTTTTACTAGTTTGACAAGAAACAGAAATGTGTTTCTTCGGTTTGATTGTATATCCTGTATCTTCTTAGCCAGGATTTCCATTCCCAACTTCTTCAACGATTTTTACTGCTCTGTGTTATTCTCTGCCTTTAGAGTCTTCCTGTTCACCAGATACACAGGCACATCTGCATTTTCTGTGTGCTGCAATTATAACTTCTGCCTTACTTTAACAGGATTATTTGTTTACAAGAGGACAAGTGTTCTTCAAACTTTATTTTATTCTGAAAAAACCCTGAAGGTTCCAAAGAACATGAGCTAGATGTTTTTCATTTCACTACTTTAAGACAGTACTGCTATGTATGTCCTCTAGGAATGGCTTCAGAGAGACAAGCAGGTGATGTTGCAATACAATGATGGCAGTGCCTGTGGGCCTTTGAGCACATTGTTACTACTGTCTTACATTCTGGAAGATGACAAGAGAAAGAGAGTGGTTATGGGCTTTTTTGACCAGTATTATCAGAGGATAATGGTTGTGATTTCTGCAATGTGAGCTTCTCTCAAGCTATTCTGTGAATGATAGTACCCTGGAGGAAGTGCTGGTTTTACCCTAGAGAAAATGAACTGGCAGAGCAGCAACCAGCTTCCTTGGAGCATTATTTCTGGCAAACAACATTCTTCCCTTGGATAGCTCTCACACTGCTGAAAGACTCAGCAGGCATAAAAGTGCTGAGGCATGTTATCTTTTCAGGCACCTGTGAAGATAAATGGGTTGTGAACTTTGTTTTTTGAGGTAAGTGCCCCCAGGTCAGGAGATGAAAAATTAGTCCTTGGGTTTGTTAGATGTGTTCTGTGTAGTTAAAATAGATTTTAAAATCTGCTGAAGTGTCTTCCTGTGAAAAAATTATGCATAGAAAACTAATTTCCACATCAACTCTCAGATTCCATTTGTGTGGTTTTCTCCCAAACTGATTCATTGTGCTCCAAGGCATCTCATTTTAGTATTTCTGTGGAGGATAGATTCCAGCCTTGCATGTGTGATTTCAAGAAGGTTTTATTTTCTTTCAGCTTTCTGTGTCTCTGGTAAGCTGGGCTAATCAAGGTATGGCTTCACTGCTCTCTTTGTCCCCAGGTAGCACCAGGCAGAATTGTACATACACCTACTGCCTGCAGTCACGACTGCAGCAAGAGGTGAGCTCCCCCTCCCTCTTTTCTCTCTCATAAGTGATAATTCTTTTCACCCACCCTTTATCTTATTCTCTCGGATTATTAACACTGTGGGCCAACTATCTTTCTTTGCTTTGTGTTTTACTGCACCTAGAGTAATAGGATGCTGATGTGTCTTATAGTTTCTGGGAAAAATTGAACTGTAATACACTATGTGTATTGCAAGAAAAGTATATGATTCCAGCTAGCAGGAAAACTATCAGATAGACATTATTCTGTCCATTCAAGGAATGGAAAGAAAAGACATATGTTTTTCTAAAGCCTTTATCTTTCTTTATATTACTTTTTTGCTATTATGAGTTGTTGAAGTTGCCTGAAGTAGCTTTCAGATTTCTGATATAATGACCATGTTGCTAAAGGTCTTTTTCTAAGCTGCTGGCTATGTTCTCATTCTCCTATTCTCATTCATTTTTTCTTCTCTTTCTGTTCCTTTTCCTGGTGTGAGTGGCACTGATGGAGCTCCCAGGATAGCCCTGCCCCTAAGAACCAATCAGCCTAATAACCATCAGGGAGCTCATTAGACTGCCAGCTATTGAGTCCCCCTGTGTCATCTGTGCTTGGTGTTACGGCAGATACAGGTTGTTTTATTTTTTTAAAAAAATATCTTTGTTCTGAGAAAAATACTGAAAGTAACAGGCATAGTCCTTCTGGGTTTCTCCTCCAAGGGTTTAATTGATAAATCCTACTGTAACCAGACAGAAAGGGCTGACAAGTGACAGCCTGGGATAGCTCCTGTATCTGCAGTCATTGGCAATCTGGGAAGAAGCTACCCCTTCTTTGTGCCCCAGAATATGAGAAAGAGAGGAAATATTAGTGACAACTTTTTGTCTTCACTGACTGACTGGATAGAAGGCGAAGGGAGAACCAATGGCAGGGTGGGCACCTCTCTCCCTGCACATTCCTTGGTGCTGCCCTGGCTACGTGGCAGGGGATGGTAAGATACCAAGAGAGCTGAACTGGTTCACAATCCTCACATCTTCTTGCTACAAGAAGTGGACATCTCTATTGATAAATTACAGTTGGCTTTCCTATAAAGTATTCCCACAGCATTGCTAACAGTGAAAGACCTGTTCACTGCTGAATGAGTGTTATCAATCACATACCTTATGCAGTCTTTTGAGTTTCAACAGCAAATGAGCTATTTTGGAAGAAAAAAAAGGGTTATTTTGCTGTTCTTCAGGCAGGGGTAGATGAAAGCCATGGGAACAAGATCAGAGAAGTTGGCATCTAATGATATTGGGTTCCTTTGAAAAGTTCTGACATGTCGGGTGTTGGCCACACACTTCAGTATTGTTGTTTATAATATTCTTCACTTGTTCAATATGTGTACATAGATTTTTATACAAATATTTGCATTTTTAACTTGAGATGGCTGAAAAGGACATGTAGTGAAGCAGTAATGGGTACTGTCTTGTATATTTTTTCCTTTTCTGTGAGGAAAATTATAACCATGATGTTTAAAAATATACAGAGGTCTTGAATATCACTTTTGCAAGAATCATTGAATCCTGCAGTTGAAGTCTTTGATCTCTGAGAGGCTCCTTCAACTCAGCTTTAATGAATGTTACCTAACTGTCCTTCAAGGAAGACCATGATTATTACTCTGTTGTGTGACATTTCACAAACTGAAATGATGAGGTTCTTCACCAGAAATGTTTTCTCTATCAGGCTTCTGGCTCTCATTTGTAATGAGGTAGCACCTTCTGAGTTGCAGGAATAGAAGTTGGTTTGTTAATTGTTATTTCTGGATGATCAGCATATACAGATGTGCTCCCTTCAGGTGTGATAGGTTTGACTGAAGATCAGAAAATGTGGCAGCTCACTAGCTGACCTGGCTGGATTGCTGAGTCCCTGATCTGTGGGATGTGCTGACATGCAAAAGCTGTGGTTTTGGAAATACTCAAACATGGGACTGTCCCATTTTCCCAAG
>NW_009952263.1:4524603-4540396 GCF_000747805.2 Chaetura pelagica | reverse complement strand
AGCAGAAGCCCAGGAGACCTGTGAAGCTTTCCTAAAGCAAACATGTTGCTTCCAGCCAGATTCTTGGGGCTGCCCAGACTTGCAGCCCCTGAGAAATATGGAGGTGCCACAGAGCCTGGAGAAACCCATGAAATCCACAGTCCCTCTGTGGATTTCAAGGCACCAAGACTTGAGCATCACCTGAGTGAGATAACAGGCAGTAAGAAAACCTATCCTTCCATGTCAAAATTCATGAAAACAGAGTGATTCTCTAGAAACTTACTGGTTTTACCTAATAGTTTACAAATGAATATACAAAAACATGCTTTATGAGGCAATTTCTGGTCAGGTCTGCTTGTAACTATAGGTGTTAAAGTTGCTCTTCCCAGTCTATTAGCTTCACTTTTGGCTGATGCTCAGTTTGCCCGATGATAAAGGTTTTCTCACATGATTTACACTAAACTTAACAACAGCTTTTACCTATGATTTTTAAACTAAATGAAAAAAAGAAGAAAAAAGTTTGTTGGATTTTGTTGTTGTTTTTCTTGGAGTTTTGTTGTTCTTGTTGGATTTTGTTTGTTTTTAAGTTTTCCACTGGTTATTTATTATGTCATGTTTAGTGCTTTCCAAAATCCTTAAATAATGTGTTTTAAAGCATCTTGAACTTCAGAACAAACCAAGGGATACAAAAGTTGAGCTTCTTAGGAGATTTACACTTCAGTTTGCAGCCAGTCAGATGGATTGGTGACTTGCAGGTGAGAGAGATTAGAAGAGAGGCAATGAATCACAGGGGCAGCACCTGTTAGAAATCCCTCCAAAAGCTCAAATGAGTAGTTTTCTTAACGGCCATCTATTCAGGGCCTCAGCCTGCAGCACCCACTCTGCACAGCTTACTTCATCTTACTTGCTCATGAGGAACAAAGCACTTGGCTTAGCAGATTTGTCAGTAGTGCAGCACTGCTCACAGCTAACCTCCATTTTCTTTCAAATAGGAATAAATCTGAAAGAGAGCAACAAAATGTTCTCACACATCATATGGCAAATGATAGCCCAAAGTCTGGGTGTGATATTTACTCACCAAAAGGGAAATGTGTATGTGTGCCTACCCGTGCACAGAGAAAGAAAGAAAAAAAATTAAAAATTCATTCGCCTTTCTTTAGTAATTAAAGATTAACACTCAGATGCTGAATTGGCACCTCCCATGTCGCAGTATATCCCACCCCCTGCGGAGATTTCAGCAGCCTCAGGAACACACACAGGTCTCCTCATCTAATGCTTGACTGAGGCTTTAATGCTGCGGTCAATAGAAGAGCAAGATTTCATCCTAAAGCTGCATTTGGATTATAATCCTGGTTTAAAACAAACAAGCAAACAAAAAAACGGCTGTCTCTGTCACAGCCAGAAGATCTGGATGTCTGTTATCCATCTGGGAAGTCTTAAAGTTTTGTCTTCTTATGTCTTTGAGTGCTTATGTGGAGGCCTCATGCACATTACTGGGGTGACAGTTTGGGACTACCAGCCTGGCTTTGGTGCCACTGCAGTAGAGAGCAGCTCCCTGCCCTCTGCTCCTCTCCTCTGTCTCCCCCTGTGGGGTCCTCTTGCAGGAGTGCCTTGGGCTCGGATGGCTCACTTTAAATGTCAAGGAGATGTCAGCAAGGTAATTTCCTCTTAAGAAAAAAAAGATCCTCTCAGCATGTTGTATTCCCATAAGAAATGCCAGGGAGAATTATAGGACTTTAAAAATAAAAGAAAAAAAGAGAGGTGGCAGAGGAAAAAAAAAATACTGAAAGTTTCATGAGGCTTTTGGTTACAGACTAGTCTTTCTAGAGAGTGAGAAAATATAAGCTTCCAGGAATTGAATTGTCCTACAGGCAGCAGCTACTGGGGAGTCACCCTGCCAAGGTCTGGACCTCCCTGTTAGGCACCAGTTAAGTGGCAGTGCCTGCAACATCAACTTCACTTCCACTTTCACTGCTTTTGCTCTGCCCACTAATTTCCTGGAGCCTGCTCTGTTGCTTTGATGCCTGTTTTGATGATTCAGGACCACATGCCCATCAATTTCACCCTTTAAACTGATGGCTTTTAAATTTTTTTTTAATTCTTCATCTTGACCTGTCTTGATTGTGACTTTTGACACCCCTGATAGTCAATGCAACCTACAAACTGGCTTTATTACCTTATGTCACTCAAAACTGAGAGAATCTTTCTATAGTTGTTCAGCAATCAGGGTTTCTTGTGCCTTTCCTTGTCACAGCAACTACTAGTTACTGATGATAAGGCAATGGAGCAGACAGAGCGCTGGGCTTCAATCAGTTGTAGAAATGCCTTTTTTCTTGCTTTGTTTTCCATGTAACTGCTGTAATACTTGAAGTCAGATAGGAAAAAAGAAAACATAAGTAATAGTTGTGTTATTTAACTATAGATCCCTTCTGCACTAAGAAAAAAAAGTTTTACTGTTGAAGATGAAACTAACCTGAGAGTTAGTTCCAGTAGTGAATCTGAATAGAACTGGTAGACGGTTGAGATGACAACATGTAACTGTCTCTATTTATGACTTCTTGAATACAAGGTTATTTATAGCTTTGTGCTCCATTGTATTGAATGTTAATATTTGTTGTACTGAAAACATTGACTCTGAAAGTATCTAACAGTCTGTTTCTCTGCCATGTTGCTTTTCTTTTACTAAAAGGATGATAAAGTCCTTTTACAAGGGATTTCTGTGAGCTTTCTTGGCATAAACCTTGTTTGGAATTCAGAATTTTTATTATTATAATGGTATCAAATCCTGCTGCCCTTATTCAATCAAAACTGCCACAGATTTCAGCAAAAGCCTTGCCTAAGTAGGGTGTGAAGATCAGGAAGGAAGATCTAGCTTTTTGCCTGTACAATATTTAAGAAATCACAGACATCTGTGTTTCTTCTTGTTCACAATGTCTGCTGAAAGGATTTTAAAAAATACTGGCATTGCCCTGGGTATCTAGGAACAGGGCTGGAAATACATGCTGAGTCAGGGGGTTCAGTGTCTTGCTTCACTGACAAATAACAGACACATATCCTACAGTCACCATGCAGGCAACAGAAGGCACAAAACACTCTCCTGTACTGTATTATAAAATTCAGACACTCCATACAGAAATCAAAACCCACAAAATCTATAATGGGTCATAGGAATAGTGTAGGCAAGGTCCAGAGCTATCATCAGTGCCTTAGCTGTTGGAAACAAGCACTGAAATTTTGCTCCAGGCTTGTCAGTGCTACTGCTTTCTGTAGTGCACCTAGTTAGGACACTCAATATGATTCTGTAGTCCATACCCTGAATGATTTTATGGGGTGTGTTTGAATGCTCTTACCTTCATCATTTAACACAGTTCTGGAATGACAAAGCTGTATTTTCATGCCCAGTTTTCAGATCTTCAGCCGTTTTTTAACCTCTTGTGGTTTTGCTAAATTTCAAGGCAATATTCATGTTACTGAGAAAACTGGAAGTGTCAGTGACCTCTACATCTGTTGGTTTCCTCTTAATATTTAAGAGTTTTATTACTGCAATTACTCATTAAATTTCCTTAGAGATATGAGATATTTACAAAGACATTTGGAATGGGAGTTTTACCATGTTGGAGGAGAACAGTTTACAGCTGCTGATCAAGTCTTCTTCATTTATTTCTTGCAGTGTGCTCCAGTCAGCCCACTCACTCACAGTATCTGAGGTACTTGTTCAATTGCTATGGGTGCCTAGGATTCTGAAATAAAAATGTATATATATATTTTTTTTAATATACTGCTAACTACATTAATCAGCTTTGCAATTTTCTCTTTTTTGGGGGGTTATTTTTTTCAGTTTAGGTTTTTACCTTTAGAAGGAGTTAGATAGATCGATCAAACTAGTTGGACAACTGAAGCATTTCAGTTTAGCACCAACAGAGTTGTTCAAGTTAAGCTGCACAACTAACCCAAAGCTCTTGCTGCATTATGAGGAACAATGTAGTTCTTGGGGAAGGTAAAAAAAAAAATACTACCTAGTTCATAAGCCAGAAAAATCTGACCCTGTTCAAAAGAGAAGCAGAGACTCCAATCACTCACTGTTTCCAGCTGAAGAATGTAAGTGAGAAAACTCACTATTTCTGGCACTGCCAAAGAAAGATCTGGGCTTTAAAGCATATCTGACAGTGATAATGCAGGATGAAACTGCTTCAGTTCTAAAACCATTGCCATTTCCCCATCTAATGTGTGTACAGCTGGCCTAGGAGACACTCCTATGAAATGCATTTGCTTGAACAGCAGGCTAGACTGGAGCACATCAAAGGGCACACACAAATGAATCCTTAATGAACAATACACCCTACATCCTCTGCTTCAGCAACAGTGTAACAAAAATCTAGTGGTGAAGATCATGCATCTTGGAGCTTTCTAGTGACAAAAGACCTTGTGCATGCTGAGCACTGCTGGGGCAGTTCAGTCCTGGCTGACAGTGTGGGCTTTCCTGACACACAGTGCCATTCCCTTTCTCATGCTGACTTCATCTGGAAATCTTTTTGCAGACTCCTCTATCTGAACTTTGCCAGTGGCAATACAGCAGGGGCCTCTCATGAGACACACTATGGTGTCTTATGAAGAGTTCTTTATTTTTCAGGCAACTGAGTCTTCCACTTTAAAAATTTGAATTTTTAAGGGCACATCAAAATATGAATAAGAAAAAATAGGAGAGGAAGGATCTGCATTTTGCTATCGCATTGCTAGTCAGAGTCTTAAATTATTTACACCAAGGAGCTTGTATCTTCATTACCTCCATTTTATGAAAAGCTGCAGGAAGCAAATTTAACATCAGGCAAAAGGTCATTGTCGAATTAGGCTGAAATGTAACCATTAACAGTGGCCACAAGTCCCCACCAATTAATAATGGCTTGGTTTCTTTTTCATGTGTAAAACACTCTGTGGATGGCTTGCTTCTCTGAAATACTGTTGGAAAGAACATCAAATGGACTGTCATTTTCCTCCTAACAGATGCCAGGTGTGCAATGACAGATAGGATAACGGGGGCAACTGTGTGACTCCAGATACAAATCTGCAGTTGGGTTATTTCATTACAAGCAAACTAGCAACAAGTGAACATGTTGTTTGATGTCCAGCTGTATGAAGCTTTTTTCTAAGACTGAAAAATAATTATTCTTGGGCCTCTCCTGCTGTTATGCCTGGTAACCATCTATTAACCTGGCCTGGGTCCAAGTTGGTGTTTATTAAAACATAACTGCAACAATGATTCTCTCCTGTAAGTATGCAGAAAATTGAAATAATAATAGATTTTCTCTTCAGTAGTGTAAGTTGCAGCTAAAAGAGAACTGATATGGTACAGTGAGGAGCACAGCAGTAAATTATTCCTCTCTGATGTTGAGCTGTCCAAGTAATCAGTGTCTTGTATAAGCAAAGTTGAAAGGAAACTGTGGTGCAGTCACAGTCCATCACTGCAGCTCGAGCGCTGAGCTGTCAGCAGTGGTGTGGGGATGAGAAAATGAGAACAAACTCTTCTCCTGACCACTGTAATAGCTACTCGTATATTAATGTTATGTGCACAGATGCAGCACTTGAAGGGAGCTGGTATCTGCCCAGTTGCTGCTACAGCCCAGATGCTGGGATTTCTTGTGGAGGGAGAAGAGGGTAGGAAAGCAGAAAGCTGGAGCTTTGAATTTTCTGCAGGTACTTCAGAATTTCCAACCCAAGCACGACATGTACATCTGGAAACTCGAACTAGGGCTTGTGTATTTGACACCCTACCTGTGCGCTCTAGTTCATACAGCTGTGCTAGCAACAGACACTACCTCTCAAGAAAATTTGCTTTGCTTACATCTTTGACCATCATGGCTGCTGCAAAAGTACTATTATTACTTTGATCCATAATCTCTCACCCCCACACATGTACAGTTTATTTTTTTTACAGATTATATTTGTAAAATAATTTTCTCAGATGTTTTCTGAGACTTACAACCATTGCCAGGTAAATATTGGCAAATTACAATAATGAAAAATGGTGATTAAATCCTGAAGCCACACTTAAATTGAAAAGAACTTGGGTCACTGTTGAGTATTCATGTAAAAACAGATCCTGAAAATGCAAAAGGACTTTTTGCTTTGAACTTCGTGCACTGAGGGGCACAACAGAAATCAAGTCCTTACTGTACTAATCAATACAAAGCAAATTACAGAGCTGGTCATCTGTATGGAGAAAAGAGAGGAAAAGTGAAAGAAAAAACCACATTCCTCCCCTCAATTTTTGCTGAAGAACAGAGACACAAAGCTATTAGTTGGTTTTCGCAGTGTCGTGCAGTGTTTGTGTGATGGATCAAAGAAGAGAAATCAGGTCTCACAAGTCCTGCTCCTCTGCCTCAACCACGAGATAATCCTTCATTTTAAGTGTCTGCCAATCAGCTCTCCTGGTCATAAAGCTGGCTAAAGTGTTACCACTGCAGTATGAAAATGGAACCATTCTATGTTTATTAAAGCTGGATGAAAACAGGAAAACTCCCATTCCCTGGCCTCAGAATTTAGGTACTGGTTCTCTTAATATTTATAAAAAGTTAAATGGGAAAAATTGTGTGGAACTAGATAATCCAACAAGCCCTCCTTGCAAAACTGGGCAATCTAAATAAAACAAATTTGCCATGGCCAAGGGAGGATCCTACATTTATATTGCTCCTTCAAATGTAATTTCATTTTCATCAGAGACTGCAGGTTTTTGTTGATTGGGTTTTTGATAAGCACAAAGTAAAGGGGTCCAGGTGTGCTCCCTCTGCTGCAGTACAAAAGGAGATGCTGTAGGGAAGCCTCTGTCCTGCCATCCTGCATGTGCCTTTCTTTATTTCATCTTATTTATCACTGTGGATTCATAATTGATACAAACGTGTCATGGTCTGTACAACATGATGAAGGAGTGAAAACTGTCCATGAGAAGATCCAGGCTGCTCTCCTGTATGCTGCAACTGTGTCTTCTCATGCAATTCCCCCCCTGTAGAGCTCATAACCCATTTGGGGGAGAAGGAAAGGAGTTCTGTGTGTTAGCAATGTGTCCATGGAGCTGAAAAGATGCATTGACAGTAGGTTGTTGGTAGGGTTGAATTGCAACTGATGGGAGACCCACAGCACGGCTTCCTAGGGCTCCAGCATGCTGCAAGGCCAAGCCTATGTCCTCCTTACCAGTGGTCAGGTCCAAAGTCACTTGTCAACTGCCCCTAGTGAGAGCCAGACCCTGCCAGTTGCCCTGAGAGGAGAGCTGAGAGCACTTTCCCTGCAGGGAAAACCTCAGCTAATGAAGTAATGTGTCTAACCATAACCTTGAGTGTTATGCAACTCTTTAAGGAGACAGGAGCGATTTAGGAAATTAAATGCAGAATGCATAGTTGCAATGACTGGTGTTGGAGCTTTACCTTTAAAAGTATGACCTAAGCCCTGAGGCTTCAAAAATCTGGCCTTAAACCCCAAATCCTCAAAGGTCTTTAGACAGTCAATTCCCAGTGGCATAAATTACTTTTGAAAATGTATTTGACGCATCTAAGGCACACAGGTATTTTCTAACAGGGCTTGTAAAAAGCAGCATTGCTGCTGCTGATAATGGAGCTTCTGCATCTCTGAATTTAAATGAAATCTCTCTGGATGGGGAAAAAATAGCATTTTCTAAAAAAAAAACAATGAAAAAAAAGCCACACCATATGTCACTTATTGAAAAGTGAGTCTCAGTCCAAGGCTGTGTTATTTATCTGGTAATACACACATAATAATTGTAGAATGCTGTCCCTGAATTGTAGGCTTTAGTCTGCTCACTCAAGGCTAATTGTCTAGCTTACGTGCAAATATTTAATTTGAATTCTGGACCTTTTTCAGACAGCTGCATGTTTTTCCTCCTATGGGTACCATTCACTAATAGGTAGCTTTGAACTGCAAATTAAAATTTTGCTTTCTGTGACCAAAGTTAACTTTGGAACTGGTTTCTTCTTTTTGACAAATCTCCTCCTCTGAGACATAAATTGCATTTTACGTTAAAAAGAGGAAACAAGAATCAATTTACAGCAGCTTGGTGACTATGAAAGTGTGATGTGTTGTGAGAGCTGGCAGTACTGCAGCTGCCTGGACTTCTAGAGCTGCTGCACAGAGTGAGTCACTGAAGACTTGGGAACGTCTGTTCCTCAGGGCTCTCAGTCCTGCCCGTGCTTAACCAGGGTGTGCCACCCTGTGTAGGCTTGTGGTCAGGAGACCTACATGGTGCAGGTAGCCAGTGGTGTTGTTCAGAGCAGCTCAGCCCTTCTGCCATCTCACAGTGCTTCAGTCTTGAGCAAACTGTTGAAAAAATAAGTTGTTTGGTGCCTATGTGGTCTAACATGACACAATACTGAGAAACACTAAAAAGACACATGGATGCTACTAATTTCCCTTCCTAAGGTAGCTGGGAGGGCAGTGAACCACACACTGATGTTTTTGCTGTTGTGTATAAAGCCGTGATGTATTTTCTCTACTAGATCAAGTTGACTTGTAAACTCTGGAAAGTTCAGTGAGGCATAATGGACACTGCTTTTGTTGACATTCCTTGATTCATGATCTCTAAACCAGAAACTCATCTTGGCAGGCTGGAGTCTGGATCCCAGTACTGGATCCAGCATGAATTAATGCTATTTCACTGATCTTGCCTTTGATGTTTTTAGGAGATAGTAGGAGTCTTTTCACTGTATTGACTTTTATCCTTTCTATCTATGTAGCTCTAGAGTTCATGGAGAAAAAATATGCATTATTAGTAACAGCTGGATTTTTCTTTAGTACCAAATACTTAATACTATGTTAGATAGTCAAATATATGTCTCTCATTTCATTAAAAAAGTAATTTGGTTATCTCAGAGCTAACCTTAAAGGGTGGGTTATGGTATTTTTAGTGGGTTATGATATTTCAGTCAGTGTGGTGTCTCATTGCTGTATCATGCTATCTGCTTGTACACCTCAGCTGCAAATGTCAGATATGGAGGATTAATTCTGATTGATAAGGAAGTTGCTTTAATGTAACTTTATCTATTGAATTACTTTACCTAAACCAACCCAATTCATTAAGAAACACACCCCATGCACAAGACAATTTTGGTTTGGTTTGGTTTGGTTTTGTTCCAAATGGTAGAGTTTTTGTTTTATCGTATGTCAAAAGATGATGTTGGCTCCTCAGATAAAGTGAATCAAATAATTCTACTTACTTTCTATTTCACCCTCTAGCTAACTTAAATTCATGTTAGAATTTCATACTGCATGGTGCATTTTATTAATTGATGTTGCCATTTTGAGATTTCATTGATAATGAGCCTGTTGAGGTCATGCTGGTATTTCACTCCTTGCTGTAATTGCACTGTTACACGGTTCCCCTAGAGAGTGGCAAGGCAAGACTCAGCTAGCGATAATTGCTCCTCTTTTGTCTTCATATCACACCTATAGGCACTGACCTGAACTAGCTGAAAGTCTCTTGAGTCTCTGGTTTCTTCATTTTTCTGTGTAATATTTCTGCATAAAAACAAAATGAAGAACTGTTAGAGAGAAATACTGCCCAATGAAATATACTGATCAGTGTTATCTAGGCTTAAAAAGTGTGTTAGACCTATTCACATGTCCTCCCTTCCTATTCCACCATCTAAAAGATTCCATAATTCCTAGTCAAAGGCTCAAGTGATGGGGCTCCATCATATCTATTCCATTGCCCCATTATCCATAGTGACATGAAATGGTTCTTAATTTCACCTCTGAATATTTTTCTGCTGCACTTTAGGCCCATTATGACATACCTAAACAGGCAGTAACAAGTAGCTCCCTTCTCTTTGCGATTGCTTTGTATGTATTTTAAGGCTTCCTTTGGGATAAGCATGAATTAGCTCAATCATAATACACTGGTGATATTTCTTAGACTTCTGATATTCTGGTGTTCTTTTTCATGCTCTCCAGCTTTTCTAGATCATTCTTGAAGTGTTTTGCCTCAAACTGGACATCCTACTGGAGCTGAGGTTTTTCCAATAGAGCGTCTTTCAGGTTTAACTTCTCTTTTTATAATCCAGGGTGATGTTTTGCCTTCCCAACAGCATTGACTCATGCAAACATTATCACCCATTCTAATTATTACATGTTATTCTAGAACTTGCCATCCAGCTTAGTGTACACTCATTTGCCTAGTTGACTGTGCCCGTCTGGGTTTAGTACACTGAACTCATCCCTGCTGAGAACCATCTTAGTTTTTTTTCCAGGAAGCTGCTCCAATTTATCAGGAACATTTTGTATTCTAATCCCATTCAACCACCAAAAACCTGCCAAATATTTATTCACATGACTCAGACTCAACTTAACAACTTAAATACCTGTTTAAAAATATCTACATATTAAAAATTGAAGTGGATCTACACTATTACATTATCAGAGTGCTGATAAGCAGGATGCATGAAGTAGCATCATTATATATCCTGCTTCCTTCTGGCATGGAGGATTTTCTCAATTTCATCCTCAGAACCATCCCTTGGGAATAAGGACAGTCAGACAGCATTTCCTGGAGTCACCCTGCCTTGAGCCCTAGACTTCAAGGCAGGTTGACACCAGCTTCTGCCACCAGCAGAACTGTCCCATTGCATAAGTCAGAGTGGGCAGCTCCAAAGTGGCCATGAGTCAGAGGACTCCAGGGAGCTGTGGGAAGGGGCACGTGCTTGAGCTTTCCCTTCAGAGATGTTCTCAAGATGCTGCCACATATGCTTCAACACTAGGACAAGGAGAGTACAAGTCTTTGTGCTCCAGAGCAGTTACAGGGCATTGAAAGCTGCCATGAATATGTGAGCTTGAGCTAGCTCTGTGCTACAGCACAGCTGCAGTTTCTGGGCTTGAGGATCAACACAGACCATCTTCTGTTTAGTGAAGACACCCTCATCAGGGTCTGTTTTGTTTTACAGTATCTGTGCAGAAGTTTCATTGACTACAGTAGTATTACTACTTTTCTGCAGAAGAATCCTCCATTCTCCATACCTGAAGTCCTAGCAGAATCATATTTAGCATCAGCATGGATGTCAGTCAGCCCTATTTCCGTCACAGGGCATGGATCATAAGCTGCACCAGTTAAATGTACCTGCAGCACTCTTCTACTCTTCTCCCTCTTCCTTGCCTCTTTGCAATCTTTCTCTCCTTTCTACCTCATTTTCTACACTCTGATCTCTTCCTCCACCTCCGCGTAAATCCTCTCCCAGATAAATCTTGGCAAGGCTGAATACTGAGAAACCACATGCATTTCTGAGTAAACTCTCAGCCTTGTCTCTCCTTCTTCCATCTGTTCAGCGGGATGTTTAAATTACTTCTCTTTATGTCAGTTCTGCCATCTTACTATAGAGTAATTTGAGTCTGCTGACTCCATAGTGACTGCTGTCATACGTAGAGCACAGGTAAGGGCTTTATGAATGTTCAGAAGCTTCTCTTAAACATTTCACAGCTCCCTCCTTCCCTGTCTTGGCTCACAGTGAAAGAGAGGTGTGTTTATGAGCCGTTCACCCAAACATTTTTCTTTTGTGCATTCATGGCAGAGAGGAGTCTGGGGACAGTGAATGCTCCCACAGCTACTGTGCACTAGCAGCTAATATTCATGTCTGCCAGGATGGAGATATATTGCAGCTTTGAAGATACTTGATGGGTTGGTTTGTATAGTCACATTTTTATATGCATATTTATTGCCTAGAAGCCTACACAGTCCCTTTATTGGGGAATCTGGAAGAGAAAAGTTAAAATGGCACAATCTCAGCATGTCCTCATGGCAAACCTGACACGTGATGAGTTCAGAGTTACAGGATTAGACTTGTTTCTCTGATGAAACATCAGATGTGGCAGGCAGGACTTTGACCCAGCTGAGAGGCTCTTCTCTTTATGGATGTTCTTCTTATTTGTGCCCTAGCTAACGTTAAGTAGGTGTTTATGTGTAGAGGCCATTCAAGGCTGGTTTGATTTCCAGCCTGAACATGTTCCAGTTTGCACTCTGATTCAGCAGTTCCTCTGGACTAACAGCAGCAAAGGGCTCCTGTCTCTGATAAGTCTTCTGGCCTCACTTGACTTTTATGGAGAGTCTGTGGCTATAAGCCCTATGTATGACTCCTTAATTCCCTGCTTTCACTAGTATTTCTGAAGATTCTTGTGTACTCACAGCTGTGATGGAGCAGAATGAGAGAGGAGAAATGGGAAGAGCTGCTTCCTACCATTGGTAGTGACTGCACTTTTGGTAGTTTAATTTAATTACTGAAATTCCTCATTAATATAGCACCACTCTGTGCTGTTTCCCAAAATCTTCTGCCTGAGTCAGAACTGATGAACAGTAATGACTGTCAAATATGGAGATTTCTTGCCAGCACTGTGCAAAGTGGAAATGTTGTGTTAAACACCCTAGCTTTGAAAAGAATAGCAAGGAAGTGTAGGGTGCCATAAGAAATTGCACATGACAACTGCACACTCTGTATTCTCCTGCTGTCCTTGCCATTGCAACAGCTGTAGCCTGTAGTACCTGTGGTGGAACATTTTGAAACACGAAAGCGTGGGCATCTGGTGATGTTTTCCTGCAGGTCTTAAAGAAATTGTCTTCATCCTCAGAAGATGAGCACAGGGCATAGTTAGAGAGGAGAGCAGCACTAGACAGGGTTGAAATGGGGAAAACATACAAGGTTGATTTCACTATTGGATTATTTGATCTGATTGGAACTGGAATTTCTGTACAAGTATCTTAAAGGACAGTTAACAGTATCTTGTCAGATACTCAAAAATCCTAGTGAAGAAATACATAAATAACAACAGGACCAAGGAATGCTTTAACATACATAAAAAAACAGGTCCAATGAAACCTTTTATATAAATCTGAAGAGAATTACTGGGGAAACAACACAATAGCCTGTCAGAATCAAAGGACAATTGCAACTGCTGTGAGATAAAAAAAAAAAAATTACAAAGTCTCAGAGCACAACAGATGCCATCTGATTCTTGTTCTAGCTGTAAGCTTGGTACTTTAAAACTAGTAGCCTTCTTATTTCCTGGAGTTCTCCTTTTATGCTTAAAGTTTATTAAGGTTGCTATGAACCAGGTCTTTGGTTATACTTAGGTATCTGCTTAAAGGGAACAGCTGTACCATATCCTGGGGTTTTGAGCTAACAGATGGAGCAGTTAAGGAGACTTTCATGCCAATTATAGGATGTCCTGGGAAATCACTGCTCACCAGGCATCCTGGCAGCAATAGAGCTGCAGCTCTGAGGAGGGTTCCCTGAGGCAGGTGGCAATAGCAAAGTTTTGGGAATTGCTTTCCAGAATGGCTGTGTGAGGAGAAAAACAGAAGAGACGAGGAAAGCAAAATAGCAAGAATCACCATCAGAGGAAATGGAAGCAGTTATATTTAGCACAAACCCCTTTATAAAGGCAGAATTAGGAGTCTCTGAACACAGTGACTGATTCTGGTTTTCTCCTCTGCTTTCATGGAAATAGCCCTCCCCGTGCAGTCTTTGTAAGTAGAGCGGACAGCACCAAAGAAACTACTTGACTAGCACCAGCTGTTTCTCTTTGACATGAAAAAAACCAGAGAGCTAGATCCAAAATATTACCTATGCCCTCAGGCAAAAGGAAGACAAAAATAACATGTGTAATTATATTCCTCACTTTGGACTTCACTACTATCAGAGAGCATAACGACTGTCTCTCCCTCCAGCCAGGACCTGCCTGACATAAAGATAGAGATTATGTATCACCAACACTCACAGTAAAAAGCCTTCTCATCAGACAGTTGGAATTTATGAAGGAAATGGAAGGACTCAGCAACAGCAACACTGCTCAAGAATAAAAAGTCATTGTACAAGCATGAAAGGCTTAGTGTTTTCATAGGGGTTAATTTTCATGTGGTTTTCCAATTCAGCTTTCTTTTAAACCCCCTTTGCATTTCCTAGCATTGCTTGGTAGGCAAGCACTGTACAAACAGTATCTAATTCATAGTTATTAAGTAAGTAGCTATTAATGTTGCATTTTGGTGACAGAATGGAGACAGGAACAATTTATTTCTTAGTGTCATGGGTTGGGTCATTTGCTTAGCAATACTCAGGCATGGCTGGCTAGGGAGATAGGGTTAAGGGCTTGGCTATGCCATGAACTAAACAACCCTATCTTAGTCTTCCTAACTAGCAGCATAGATCAGAGAAAACCTATCTTCGTTTTCAAAACAGGAAGAGCAAGAATGAATCAAACCTGGGTACTACTCTCCACTTTACTCTCCAAGATACTTACTACCATCTGGACTACTGAGATAAAAACCACAGTGATGATATAGGCCAGCTAACAAGTCTCATCCCAGGAGGGAGCAGAGGAAGAGCCACCCTATTTCTGGCTAACAGAGCCTTTCAGAGGCTCTTCTTCACTGGTATTTTTTGGGTTCATTGTCTTGGTCCCAAACCCCATCTAATTCATAAGGCAGTCCCTAAGCAAATTGACTGAAGTCATAGAGCAGATTTGTACTAGTAGGGCTGTAATAGGGCAGATGTGTGGCATTTGGGGCCTCCTAGGTTAGATGTTTAGTGTTGAACCATTAAATGAGTATATTCTCACATAAATATGTGCCTTTCTTTCTGGTGGATGGTGTAACAAGACCAGACGTCTCCACAAAAATACTCAGTGCTCCCAGGGAATGGAGAAGGAGACGATTGGTCAGCCAAAGAGAAACAGCAAGACAGGTGTATATCTTAATGGGCATCTAAATGAGGGCTTTGCATCAAACACATCCATTCTTAAATACATCCTTTCACTACTGCATCTATATCAGAGAGCAGCTGTCTGATGGAAGGAGGAGACAGCAATAGCCTGCAGGGCTCATCTGGGAAGGGTGACCTCTCTTAGGCCCAGGGGGTCCTTTTGTTTGATTTTTTTTTTTAAGCTGTGAGTCCTTCCCATCATGCTGAATATTAGGCTGAAATTGAGTTTCTTGCCATTTCTGTGCAGATGAACTATCATGCAGGCAGGTAAGATTGAGTAATGAGGGAGGTCCTACAGCAGTATAGGGCCAGGTGTGGAGCAGTCTAGAGAACAGCAAGGAGAGTCTCATCATAATGGTAATTTTCTTGGTCTACTTTATTCAACCATGGGACTTCACAAGCAGTGTCCCTAGCAAGAGCACTACAGTCCTGAGGCATCATGATGGAGAACTGATGTTTGGTTCTTTTCAACTTCTGTTCCTCATCCTGAGCAAGGCAATTCGCCAACATCTTAACAAGGACATTGCCAAAGAACCTGCCTCCCTCATCCATCTAACTCATTCATTAATTCTGTGCAGAAATGTGGAGGAGAGCAACTGGGTTACTTTAGAGTGTTACAGTAACCATGGGATGAAAATTCAAACAAAAACTACAAGCTACATGACTAAATTACTGAGGAAAATAATGCTGTAGGCTACATGTGGTGATGTGAGAGTTGTTCTACATTTCTGAGCTCATGATCCTGTGGTTAGATACAGATAATGAGTCAGAGTGCAATGCATCCCATAGACTTACATTTTCCATTACTGAAGGACACACTACTGGGGTGATTTTTTAAACAAAGTAAACACACACAGGCATTCACCAATTATTAGACCATCCTGAGGGGATAGGGAGGGCCCCAAGAGCATTTAATGTATTTGAGAGTCTGTTTTAGTAATGATATTTGCCTAGAAAAAAAGTTCATAATTACTGCTTGAATTTCTTTCATTGGAATGTTTGCTTCATAGTTTCATGTTATCTTTTCAGGAACTCAGAGAGAAATTAAAATTTAACCTTCAACCTTTAGGCTC
>NW_009952263.1:4500438-4524460 GCF_000747805.2 Chaetura pelagica | reverse complement strand
CCTTCAACCTTTAGGCTCCTGCTGAACATCTTATTTCTCATGTGACCAGATGTGATGGCCACAATAAGTTGGTGATATAAATGAGTGAGTGGCCTCAGTCCAGCCTGTAATAGACTGGAGTAGTGTGGAATTAGAGAACAGGAAGCCTCACCATCGTCAGTGTTTAACAACACCTCAGGACCCTGGTAGGTCAGCTGCAAAAAAAATAGTCATCACCATCTTTCTCTCTCACTGCTCCATCACCTCACCTTTCTCCTCTGGCCAGAGACCCAGAGCAGGGTTTGTACTGCTCACCCATGTTACAGTCTCTAATAGGTCTCTTGCAAGCAGCAGGAGAAGCATCTCAAGACCTGAGGCATGTTAACTCTTTAGAGAACTGGTCCCAGACCTTTCCTCCTTTAAAAAACCCAAACAATGAATATTCACTTTTCCTCTCTGTTAACACTGTTCCTCTGAAGCCATTAATCTAACAGTCTTTTAGTACCACAGATGTCCTCTGTCTTTCAGATCTACTAGCTGCAATAGTTACCAGGTCCAGAGGCAGTCCCAGAAAAAGGAGACTATTAGAAACCACATTATTCTTCCTGAGGTATGAATCCATCTTATTAGAGATGGCCAGAAGCCTGAAGTACCTATTGCTGCTACTGGAACTAAACATGTTGTCGGTGGAAAGGCAGACCAACAATATTACCTGCTATGCACTACATTTTCCAAAATGTCCATCTTGCAACAGTCAAGCAAACTGAGTCCCAAAATATCCATGTTTTGTGATCCTATATACCATATCTCTGTCCATAACTTCAACTTGAAGTGGTTAAGTGAGGCTTCGCAATAAATGTTATAAATGTGTTAAAAGCTCCTTTTCCAGAAATAGAGAGCTAAAACATTCTGTATTGTACAG
This sequence comes from Chaetura pelagica, assembly GCF_000747805.2. Classification (NCBI taxonomy): domain Eukaryota; kingdom Metazoa; phylum Chordata; class Aves; order Apodiformes; family Apodidae; genus Chaetura; species Chaetura pelagica. Next base: position 4,523,559 of record NW_009952263.1, on the reverse strand, counting down.
GAGGGTTTGGGGTTTTTTTAGTAGTTGTTAATAATTCATTTACATAGATCCAAGTCAGATACCAGGGGCACTGGGCTCAACACCTTCTGTGTTGTTTCAGACCTGGAGTCACTGAGGACAGAGCTGGGACATGGCACAAAGGCCTGTCATGCATTGTTGGCTCTTTATGGGGTACTATGTTGCCTCCTGGGTTAGCATGCAGCTCCATCTGCTAATCCTCTGAGTAGAAGGAAGGGAAGAAACCATGACCTGAGGCGTGCAAGCAGAAACAGCTGTGTGTGAGTGAGGACAGGGATGCAGAGCTGGCAGCCAAGGGGCAGTCAGAGTGGGAGGCCAGCACTATGGTCAGGTCTGAGCTGGAGCTGGAGGCTTGAGGACAGACACAGCCTGGTAGGGTGCCAGCAGCACTTACCAGCTGAAGGCCAAACAACAGACTGAGAGGGTTACATCTCTCTATAGCTTTTACCCATGTATATTGAACTGCCTTTGGAAGCTGTTTTAGAGAGAGGTGACACTTCGTCCTTGCTGTGATCTAGCAAAGTCACTCATCAACAGGGAAATTAAGGAATACAAAATCACAAAGGGGCGTCAGGATTTCATCTGCTGCTGCCAGTTTATCACACTCCCTGCTTGAGGCAGCCCTGGGGCACCTTTTCCAGGATGCAGTGAGTGTACTTGTGGGAATCCCCCAGATGTTCAACATCTGGCTGGTCTTACCATACAGCTTTTGAGCCCCTGATGCTACAGCACAGCCTTAGCAGGGCCTGAAGCCATCCCACTGAGAATAAGTATTTGCAGAATAATGCCCTGTTCAAAACATATTGGTAAGAATATATATCTTGAGTTAATACCTCTGTATGCATATGTGTAACTTCTATGAGTTTCATATAGAAGCAACAGGGATCTTGACCTGTTTACTGAGGCAGGTCTCAACTACCAGTCATGTGCTGATCACGTGCTACTACCACGGCTTTCTTGCTGCTTCATACAGCCTGAAGATGTGCAAGGCCATGACTAGATTTATTTGTGTCTGAAGGAAATCTTTTTAAACAGAGAAACAGCTTCTTTGAATCTGTCTTACCTTCCTGAATTAATTTCTTCCAACTGTACCACTGAGGATGCTTTGTTATAAATCATACATCAGTGGGTGTATTTTAGTTGGGCTGATACAGGTTGTGTTGCTTTATGTTAGTGCAGCTGCTATGGCATGAGCAGCACTTTCCTCATTGTGTATTCAGGTGGGTTTTTGCATGTCCTGAGATATTTTACCCTACCTTTTTAGAAGTCCATGACAGAACTATGATTGATTTGAAGGTGCATTGGATTGCAGGATAATGAAAAATTACCTGAGGTTTCTGCTGAGCTCAAGGGTCCATGAGCAATAATGTATGTACTCATGGTTATTGATAAACTGTGAGATACTGCACACTACATTTCAAGGTTTTAATTGCAGTTGGCATTACAGAGCTATTGCTGGTGGCAACCATCTTGCTGAAGTGTGTTTTTTCTGGGGATACTTTCAGTACAAAAACCTCACAGGAATAATTGTCAGTATCCAGCAGGCTAGAAAAAAGCTGTATGCAGTTAGAACCAAATTCTATACTTTGCTGCTAGAGATGCATTTAAACTAGAGAGTTAAATTTGAGCCTACCTTCCAGTAGAACTAATTTCTGTGGCTCTGATGGCTGCCACTGATGTTTGAGAGCTGAGTGGGGTTTTGATGCATGAACTTGAATCTGGGCAGGTCCATGTAAAAAATGCACAGAAGGCATAAACCAGTGTGGAAAAGATCATCATCTCACGTTATCAGGCCTTGTGAAGGGATGTTTCTCCAAAATGTTTCACTTCAACCATTGCTATTTTTCCTTGATATCTCCTTCCTTCTGCTCATCTCCTTGTGAGCACTGTTCAACAGTCTACCCAGGTTTATTTGGTGCTTTGAAAGTTTATGCAAAACTAGAAATTACCTAGGGTCACCTCATTTGAATATAGACCTCCCTAGTGTTTTTTTTAATGACCCTCAAGGGTGACATAACCAAATGCAAAGTTAGGCATGATTTGCATTCCCTCCTCTGCTGGCAGAAATGCTGTATGAACATGATTATTCAAATCAGTTGGATCAGGCAAGTGTGAGGCAAATGCAGAAAAATATCTCCATGTAGAAGGCCCAGTTGGCAGAGGGATGGAGTGGATTGGTGGATCTTTGGGGAAGCATGAATATTTTCAGTAAATAAACAGGACATAGTCTTTCAGGGTAGGCAGAAGAGGTAGGAAAGTGCTATCAGCCATATTCGTGTTCAATTAGTGGCTGAAAAACTGACATTCACTCTGCAAATTATTCTTAGGATCATCACTGAGAATACAGCTCATGTATTAGCTCATCTGACAAACCACAGCATTTGACCCACTTTCTCAGCATCTTGCCCAGGAGAATAGGTCAGTTTGTTTACTGAGATATTTTGTAGCACATTTTTCTACCACTACTGAGAAAATGTTCATATTTCAGAGAGTGAGGCTCATTAGCTTTTTTTCAGGAGGCAATTCCCTGTGAATATGCTGAGCACTGCCCGAAATGTGAGCCATGGATGACAAGTGGTTGATAAATCAGCCAGTGTGGGATGGCAGCTTCTCATGCCATGGCTATGTAGTAACTCCTGATGGCTAGAAAGGAGAAGCTTTCCCCTTATTCAGAGTCTTACGCATAAGAAAGAGATATAATCAAATAAGAAATCTCTTCTGTCCTTTAGATAGTTCATTGCCACATAACTAGTTAAGATGATCACCTTGTACAGGAGTTCTGAAGTTCTCATCCAGTTGATTATTAGACATTCCCAGGAAAGACAATTTATTACTACAGGATTTTAGTGTTTAGCTGGATGAGATATAAAAATATTGTCTGAACTGTTTGGAAAACTGTCATTGGGATTTCCACCATATGGAAGCGGGGGAATAGTGGAACTGAATGGTGATGTGATATGAAGGCAATTGGAGAATGGAAAGCTGCTGTGTCATGACAACAGCACCAAAAGTATTTTAAGAGAGTGATCACTGCTAATTGCCCTGAGCCCTTTACTTGTATCTGGTGTCCCTTACCACTCTTTCAACAAGATCTTTCCTATTTTGGATGGCATTCTGTAGGGACAGATTTGTGTCTGTGTTATTTAGAAAGCACCATGCCTGGGACTGGGCAGCCAATAATGAATAAATAACTCACATGTTTGGGGAGCCTGTAAAAGTAGCTGTATGGAAAATGGCAAGACTGCCTGGTTTGCATGGTGTGTGCATGAGCCAAGAGAGCTTCTGTACACAGCATGTGGTTCCTTGGCTAATGTGACTGCTGGTTGACTGTGCAGATTGCACACAGTGAACTGTACAAACCAGAACTGAACTGGGAAACAGGCAAGCATTTAGTGTAGAGCAGATCTGAGAGGGCTTCATTCCATTTGCAGCCACTGGAGACTCTCCTCCCACCCCATAAAGCTGGTATGCTGAGTTTCTCTGTGCCCGTTTTCAGAACTTGCTGCAATAGCATGTCCTCCTGATGCCAGGCTTTCAGGTATCCCTGCTCTTCCCTGCTGGATCAGGATCAGCCTTTCTCCTCCATGATAAGGGCTATAAACATGCTATTTCTTCCTCCCTTTCATCATCTCTGGACAGTGGTCACCAAGTCTCCTCTCAGGGGCTCTTTGTATTCCATATCCTCTTCCTCCCATTCCTGACCCACCACCTACACTGTCAGCCTGAGGAAAATCATTAAGATGAACCTAAGATCTCATCAGCTAAGCCAAAAGTCTTCTGACATAGTTATGTAACAGAAAGGGCTGTGCCTCCAACCTCCTATTGCCAAAGTAATAATTTCTTTACTTCCATCAACATGAGGATGCTAACGCTAAATGTATAAACTGGGTCACTTTGTAACTATCACCTTTGAAAATTCAGAGGCGTGGGAAGGCAGTGCATCCAATTCCAACTCAGTACCTGGGGCAGGCAAGAGATACATTTGTTGTACTGGGCTGTAATCTGAGTTTTCTCTTAGGTAAAATCTTGCCTTCAAACTGGATAGTTTTTCTTTCTTTTTTTTAAATTTTTTTTTATTATTATTTTGAATTCAAAAGTAATTCTTGCCAATTTGAGAAACAGAAAGGCACACTCCTAAAATCGCACGCTGCATTTGTTCAGCATGTATATTAAAAGTTTCCTTTTATAGAGGGTTGGAAGGTTAGGAATGGAGTCCTGCAAGGGAAAATCTAAGCGTGTCATGGCTTGATGTGCTTGAAATAAGGCTGGCTGCCCAGTACCAAACAACGAAGAACGAGCAAAGAGCAGTCCCTGTCATCAGAGGGAATCAGACTGTCTGATCTGTTTGGCTCTTTTGCCTCTCTTGCTTCTTGAAGTCCATAAGGAAAATTGAAGTATAATGTGATTTTCTTGGGATATATTTTGCTTCTAACACCTTGCCTACAATTTCCCTAATTCTGAAAGCCTTAATTCCACTTTAGTTACTGGACTTTGAAGAAGGCTTCTAATTTTATGTGGTGATGAGTCCCCTAACACAAAAGGCACAGTGTTGCTGACACATTTGAGTTATGATCTGGCCACACATGAATTTGGGTGTTTTTTTCTGCTGGTTTGCTACACAAGTACTGTCTGTTGGCCATTTGTTACTGGTATTTAGTATTAACACTGCAGTTACAGAACACTTTTCCAGAGCACAGCTTTGCTAGATTCCCAGCCAAAGGAACGTAAGCCACCTCTGGTCCTTTAGTCCATTTACTTTTCTCACATCTTCACCAGAGAGATCTGCAGATAAAAACAATGGTCTTCCAGATATGTTGGATATTCAGTTAAATTTTGGTGTACTAATTCCAGTGCTTACAGGAATCTTGCTGAAGTTTTAGAAGATTTTCCTGTTCCTTTTGAACTTCTTACGCAACTAAAGCGGAGTTTGACTTATGGCAGGATCTTTAAATAGAAACTTGCCTTTAGTGTATTTTTTTGTTGTTGTTTATTCCATGCAGGAAAATACCTTTTCTGGCAATTCCCATGTAGTGAAGAATTTGCAGGATAAGACAAAAAATAATTACTGCAGGTAATGCAGCCACTGTACACAGTGGTTTTACAAAAACAAGAAATCATCATCAGATTAAAACACTGAGCTCATCTGGAGTTACTGCAGTCTGAGAATTCAATTCGACAGAGGAACTTCTCATGCAGCACAACCATATGCTTTCTGAAAATATAAATCACAACAAATTAACTGGGAAAGGCACAAACACTTACAGAACTAAAAATATCTCTCTTGGTTTTGTTGGTTTGATTAAAAAAACTGAAAGGCTGATTTTTTATCTCATTCCACAGAGACACAGCAAGAGTCATCTTTCAGGTCTTTATGCTCAGGGCTATTCCACGTGCATGGTCATGGCACACTAACCTTTTAGGCACACTAGTATTTCATGTAAATACTTATTAGGGACCTACTGGTGTACTTGGTAAGATCGACACCAAACGAACTCAGCAGTGACTGACTTGAAAGGTAAATACCTGGTGGGGCAACCTGGAAAAAGTCTGTTCCTAGGGGGATATTGTAGCTTCTGAAGAAGTCTTGCAGTCTAAGTTTTAAAGCTTTTCTTGGTTCAGGTGACAGTGGTTAGCAGTTCAAAACATGGCTCAAGGCAGCAATTTCGTTTATCTGGATTTCACTAGAAGAAAAATGAAACTACATAGTTGTGAACTACATAGTTGTACTGGGCTTGTAATGAAAAAGGAGTTCATATGTTAAAATATATTTCAAATGCCAAGACAAGTCAGATGTGTTCTTATAAACAGTTTTGTAAAGGTAGGTAATCTGTTCTCTGTTAATTGTAAATTATAACCTCCTGGCCTCTTCACTTGTGATGTATGCTTAGATAGTAGTTTCAAATGTGAACATCCAGAATTTTCATAGCAGATATTTACAGGTTGGCACACCTAATTTTTTTTCTTAATTTTACATGTTAATTTCTTTTATCTCTTAATACAAAATTATGGTTTCCTCTTTCTTCTCTCTTAATTTAAGAGTCAGATTTGACAGTGATTCCAGACCAAAGGCCAATGGTAAAAATGCTGAAGGCCATTAGGCACCTAATGTTACATGGAGGTGCCCAATGGGATTTCCAAAACACCAGGTCTGCTTGATGTCTAATACCCATTACTACTCAAAGGCAATTAGTCCCAGATTCTGCATAGGCTTTTTTGCAAATCCTATTTGATGCCTATCTGCATCTTTAAGTATATAAATGCCTTTGCAAATCAGGATTCAGACTGTTAAATACTGTCCCATGACCTAGTGAGAAAGTTAAGGGGAGCTTTGGCTAATAAAGCATTTCAGTTTTCAGCCTTGGAATTAATCAAGTGCAAACCAAGAAGGTTCTAGACAATCCTTCAAAAAAATTAGTATCTAAACATACACTGTGAGTGCTTAATCCCATCTACTCTAATACAACAAGGCAAGGATACACTATTCCTTTCCAACATCTCAGTTGGTTTGTCTTTAAATAAAGGGCAGTAGATCAATGTTAGTCTAAATCAACTGAGAACCCAGTGTCAGAATTTGTTTAACTGGACCAAAGTTATTGGCAAGATCTAAATGTAAACATACTTAAAAAACAAATCTTTTTATATTACATTTTCTTTCTGATACTGGAGTCTAAGTTTAATGTAGAAATCTTTTAGTACCGTCCGATTTGCAAGGAAGTGTTTTGGAAAGATATTTATTGTTTAGATTTTTCTCTTTGCTCTAAGAAGTACTTGAAAGCCAACACATGTCAAATGCAAATCAACAGAAACGTAATCTCAGTTGTCTAAATGAGGAAAAAGTTCAGAGTTCCTCCTGTTTATCTTGCAGCCCCCATAGCATCTACTTTTCTAGTTAATATCAGAAAGAAAAGCAAAGTAAAAATCAATTTTAGAGGTAAATGAAGAAAGCAAAAGGAATACTGCAATACATCAAGACAATAAGAGCCCCAAACCTGTTTGTCTTTCCAATTGCTGTTTTTTTCAACACTATATAGATTTCAGCCTATATTAAAGAAAATGCCATGTGCGCACACACACATGCACACACACACACATTTATGACCTCTTGCTGGTTTTGGTATAAACAAATAAAGGTCAGATTTTTCTTTTGATTTGGAAGTTATGGAACAACTGCCAGACAGGTAGCCTGCATATAGTATCTAAATGTTAATGATAGAGATATCTGAAATTAGCCATTTTGCTCTTCCCTTCTGAACCCTACATACCCATCTGTGACACTCCATTTTGTGGTCTAGGCTCTTTCAAGGTTGCTAATAAATACCAGGAGCCCATGAAGAGAAATAAATAAAGAATAAATGAATAGGTCTAATTATGGTTGTGGTGGTGATAGCCTCTCGGTAAAACTGACTAATAATCTCATGTTACCAACTCCCAAAAAAACAGCGACAAAAATGAGCATAATCCAAGATGACAGGACCCCACCTGTGCTTGGTTAACTTTGCATTGTCATAGTAGGCAACAGGTAATTGCAATGCTGCATGAGTTATTCTTATGTTCCTTCTTGATCCATAGCAAACTAACGTGAAGAACAAAATATTTCCAAACATGAGCTCATGAAATTAGGTTCTGAAATGTGCAAAGTAGCCTTCAGAAAATAATCATCCCCATGGTGTAGGTCAAGTCAGTTGGAGCTGAGATTTATTTAAATGGCATGAGTTGCTATAGCTATACCTTTTCTCTCTCTTTTTTTTTTTTTCTCTCAATAAGCAACAGATGGGTTAAAATTTTCCTTCAGGGAAACTGTTGGACTGACAGAGCCCACCCACTAAAACTAATTTAATAGAGATCCCAAAGGCTTTCCTAAATTAAACCAATTACAAGCTCTTTCTGAGTAAAGGTGTTGGACCCCTAGGATAGATGAATCTGTAGTGAACATTTTCCATTCATAAGAAACCATTCCTCTGAAGACATGTTTTTTTGCTTGCTGATGGTGACATAACCATCTTTATTAATGCAGGTGGTGCAAACACCTTAAAAATAATACAGGATTGTTGAAGATGTTTGAGAGGATGATGAACTAGAAAGGGAGTGATCTGTTTTTATGCAATCCCACTGCTCTTCTACAAGGCAATTAGATTTCTCATCACAACTGTGTTAATGGTACGATTCTGTCAGTTTTCAAGTTCAGGTTTTTTGTGCTCTCTCTTGAATGAGAAAAGCAGCAGAGATTATTTTCTTTACATAAAATATGATCTGCAGAAACAACAAAAAAACCCCCACCCATCACAGATTTAGAGATGTGCTTATTCCTATGAAATATTTTTTAGGGGCTTGGCACTTCTAATGAATAAGAAAGGCAATCTTAACATATATCTCCACCTTTATTCCTTAGTGCATCTGTTTTATCAGCAATCATTACAATGAGGTAGACACATCTACAAACCTGAGAAGTGTTGTCAGCATTTGGAGGAATGAGCGTGCAAGATGAAGTCAGAGCATTTGTTCCTTGACAGCTCAGGCATGGTGGCAGCCAGATAGGGCTGGCAAAAAAAAGAGAAGGCACTAAGGTTCCTCCTCACTGATCTGAAGCCTGCAAACAGATATCATTTCAAACAAATACTCTGAGCAGCATGGTTTCCTGGAAGGTTGTTGCAAGAGTGAAGCATACTGATGCCTCCTCTGAAGGTTTGCATTTCATGACCCCATTTTGATGACTGATTGTTTCTAACAATCACTCTCAACAAACATGCTCACTCGGGGAACCTATTTGTATCATAAATGAGAGGGGTTTGGGGGGTTCAAACTGAATTTTATCTCCTTACTCCTACAGCTTTCAAAAAATAAAGTTTAATGCCTGAACTGCTACTGAATTGTTACACTTTACATACATCAAGCAGGATAAAACCCTTTTGATATTGGTTTCTTTTTTTCAGGTAATTAACATATTTTAATTCATCTCTGTGGGCTTTTTTTCTGTCTGAAAATATGCCTGATGTTTTACAGAACTACTAGAGGCTTAGCATCAGCCCATAAATTCTGACAATTCTGAGAGGATGAGTGCTGGGGGCTTTTCCCTGTTGATTATTATTTCTATAATAGATGTATGAAAAAAGGAAAAGCACACAATGATTGAGGCAACCCTGAAAAAAAATTCTTGCAGTCATATACATTTAAGATACAATACTGAATTTTAATTCTGATCTTTGAGAATATATTATGAATATAGTGTATATTTAAGTATATATTATAAAAGATATTGTTTAAACAATGAACTGTCCTCAACCCACATCTTTTAAAATTAAATGTTCAATGCAATAACAATGAACATACAGAATGGAGATGGCAGCCATTAGGGTTAGGGATGAATATACCTCTCTTCTGTACAACTTAGCCCAGAATACTATCAGGCAACTCACCTTATATCAGTGTTAAAAAATTCACAATAACATCACCATTGGAAAATAGTGATCTTGAAAACTTAATATTGGAAGCCCATCAATTTCTTCCCTGCCTCCTCATCCCCATTTATTTTTTCTGTGCTAGGAATGCAAGGTCAGTGAATGTAAATGTGGTAGATATGCAAGCTGTAATGTGTTTATGCTTTTGTATGCAGCTATTACAATGATACGCACAGAGAGGTATCCGTCCTCAGATGTCTTCTCAGCAGCGTTTCCATGGAACGTATGTGCTATAGTGTGCCATGATTAGTCTTTGGAAAAGAAAGATCCCAATATTCAGTGACAAAAAATTTTCAAGACCTTCTTCCTTCTCTGCTAGAAACTTAAAATGGTTGTTCAGGACTCCTCGTCTGTAGCTGGTATCCCAGTATCTGTTCTACTCACAGTGCTATTTATAAATAGCAATACTGTCATTCAGAACTCTACCCGCAACAAGTTATTGTGGTGAAAAGAGTGAGGAAAGGTGCAAAGATGACCCCAGGCCACCTGCATCTGCCCAATTCAGCCAGAACACGTCTCTGTGGGTGAAGAAACATTATCAAATAGGACAGTGACCCAGCCAAAAATGGAGAGCTGTGCCTATGCCACAAGTACATGACATAATGTTAACTATGGTTGGTTGTTGCTAAATCACAGGATTAGATTTTGTCGGTTTGGATTTTGGGAATGAGTCTGTTCCTTCCACCCCTGGGCCAAAGCCAGTTCATGGATGCAGTTGGTAGCAAAAAGAGATCAATTGCCTGGACACCAGGCATCTTGCCATGCAGCTGCCTGTGTGCCAGCACAGGTCTCCACAGTGTACATCTCCTGCCAGATGATTCACTTGGGACCACTGAGGATAGAGACAGAGAGTCTACTAAATAGCAGCTCTTTTTAATTTTTTTTTTCCTTCTTCTGAAGTCCTGTCTCCTAATTATGCATGGCTGTTACTCAGATTCATGTTTTCAAAATAAATCTCTACGTGACCAGTTGCAAAAATAGGTAAACACACCTATCCCAACATCAGTAATAAAAATGCATAGGCCAGGCAGAGAAGAAATCTGCCCATAAATGCACATCCTGCAGCCCACCCTGCCTTAGCATTAAAGAGGAAAGTGTGTGCAGAGCAGGATGCCTCCAACCTTAGCAAAGCTTGGAAAAGAGGAGACTGAGGGGTGACCTCATCAATGTTTACAAATATGTTAAGGGTGAGTGTCAGGAAGATGGAGTTAAGCTTTTTTCAGTGACGACCAGTGATAGGACAAGGGGTAATGGGTGCAAACTGGAGCATAGGAGGTTCAATGTGAGTATCAGGAAAAGCTTTTTTACTGTGAGAGTGACAGAGCATTGGAACAGGCTGCCCAGAGAGGTTGTGGAGTCTCCTTCACTGAAGACATTCAAAACCTGCCTGGACACGTTCCTGTGTAATGTGCTCTGGGTGATCCTGCTCTGGCAGGGGGGTTGGACTAGATGATTTTTCGAGGTCACTTCCAACCCCTAGGATTCTGTGGTTCTGTGATTCTGTTAGACAACTCTAAAAATAGGTATGAGTGTAATTGCCAGGCATTTGTAAAGGAGACCATTTGTGAATGTCAAAGAGATTTCAAGATAGATACATTTTGAAAAAGTTGAGCGGGAATGGTTCCTTTTCTTTCACCCCACAGGTTTAGGGGGATGCAAGAGCAAAGTGTGTAGTGTGTCCACGCATGGTGCACTACAGTCCTGCCAGCAATCTGCAACAAAAGGGACTGCAATGTGTACAGCCAGCTGAAATGGTGCTGGTTCATCAAACATATGCTGTCACTTTCAATACAGAATTTTCCTCTAAAACACAAATGCAGTGGTTTTGTTCAATGCTTATGAAACTACCAGTTGCGGATATTGGTATAGACTCTCCTAGCTTTCCTGAAGTCAATAGAACTAAGAGGATTTTACAGTTCTCTACTTGTTCCGAAGTAGGGGAAGAAAATGTGCAGCCTTGCTACCTTCTGCTCCAACATGATCCTGATCTTGAAAAGTCACCATCACATTCTAGAAGGGCAAGCAAAATGTTTCCCTTGTCTCTCTGTGCCTTCTGTCCCCATGGACAAGGAGTCCCTGATAAGTTAAGGGCAGCAAGCAGGACACGCTAGACCCTGAGCATTAGTGAGAGCACAGGGTTGTTTGTAGTGGCTGTAGCTCATGTAGACAGAGCCACTTGAGCTTTAGTAGCTAGTCTGTAGTGCAAAGTCGGCCCAGGAATATTTAGGTAGTTAGCACATGCATACTTTGTAGTAGCCCTAAATGATGTAGTAGTTTGAAGGACTGCATAAACAAGCAACAGGTAAGCATGGCTTATGAGAGGGTTGTACGGTCTTCTTCACTATTCTGCTTTTGTCGAGACAGAGAAAATGACTGTGCAATAGCCCCAAGCTGTGACTGCTCATTTGCAGTGTGGAGAAGTGGCCACTTAGAGCCCAGGCTGGTGATTCCCCCGTGAGGCCTGTTTGGTCACCTGGGACCCAGACCTACTCCAAATAAGCAGTGTTGTGGTTAAGAGGTATACAGACTATTAGCAGTTTCCCAAGTCATCCAGTCATTTGATTCAAATCCTCTAAATTACAATTTTCAGTCGCAAGGCTGAAAGCATTACAGCTTCCAATATACCTCATTCTCAGTTCTGAAAATGTAGGGAATAACTGCCACCAAAAAAAGAGAATGGAAGACGTATTTCTAGTAAAGTGTATGCAGCATTTCTTACATATATATTGCAAGAGTTTTCAAACTTCTCTTTCTTAAAATAATTTTAGACTTCATTAGTACTTCAGCAAATTTATTATTTGAGACCTGTAATGATCTCTAATGAACATTAAAGAAACGTTTAATTTTTTTACGGAATTGTATCTTTCTTAATAACAATTACCTATATTTAGGTATGAGGCACGTGTTTCTTTGATGTGTCTCAAAACACTTTACAGAAGAGCACAGTGTGCAATTCATCATTTTACCCTGCCACGTCAGATGACTCACATCGTGATTGTAACTCAATCATCAAAATATATTTAAAATCAAATTCTACGGAATTTCAATTATTTACTGTGCTATCTCTGAACATTATTTTTACCCATTAGTATGCAGCCAATATTGCAATACATTTTTTACCTAATTTGGCGAGGCAATCACCTCAAATTAGGAACTCTCATCTTTTTGGTTTGTTAGTTCTTAAAGGCAAAGATGCCTCATGTGATCCAAATACAGTTTGCAAAATCTGAAAACCACCACATGCATTTTTTGCTTGTCTTTGAGCCTGGCAATTGTTGAGATATTGAATGGTATTAAACTGTCCAAATAAACCATTACTGTTGTACTAGTGGTGTTGTGTGCCAAATAGTAGCCCGGAGCAGAGCTGCTTGGCTCTGTTAAAGTCCTGAACTAATAATTTCATAATGAAAGGAACAATTCAAACTAAACTGTAAGAAGAATGGGAGGCCCTAGGCAGGCATCTCTCATGAAAATGAATATGTTGTTTCATTAAAGTTCTGTGGTAATAGGGGCCACATTTTGACTCAACCCCAAAACCATGCACAATATTTGCTCACACAACTTCTGCACAAGGAGATTCTTCAGCACATTCAGGAAGTGCTGCCCAGTTCCTTCTTGCACATTAATGTAACGGACAGGAAGAAAGGAATAGATTGAAAATCACTCCTTGACTTCAGAGTGAAGAAGAGATTAAGGTCTCACTGCAGTTCTGTCTTGAAGGCTTAAATGGAAAAAAATTGCACACACCTGTGCTAGTCCCCTGCACCAGAGTGGATGCTATTGCTAAATCCAGGCTTGTTTTGCATGCCCAACGGGGAACAGTGGCATGCTGCTTAAAAAAATCTGCTTCTTTGTAGGTCAAGTACGGAAACATGTCTTGCCTCAGTGATGACTAAAAAGAACTTCAAATTCAGTCTTTTTTTTTTCCCTTCAGTATGTAGTTCCAGATGAATTAAAGGATTTCTTTCCACTTTTTTTTTTTTTTTTTTTTTTTTTTTTTTACTGAATCATACTGTTTCTAAAACCATGATCTTCTGAGCTCATACATACACAGAGATCTTACCAGCCAAATATTTCCAACTACTTATCTCACTCAAATTCATTTTTACACATCTTTTCATAATGCTTCTCTATGATCTAAAAAATAATTGTCCTAAAGTGGAAAACTGAAGTACAGCTGACTCTGCTTACCTGTTCTCCTTGACTTTTGAAATTGATCTGCCCTTAGTTTTAGACAAATAATGTTGTATCATAAATGTCTCATTAGTATAAACAATGATGTAGCTGATGTTTTTTCTCCTGACACTGTAGCATCCGCATACAAGATCCGTTGCTATCGTGTTCATGCTGCATTTCTGTAAGCACAAAAAATACATCATCACTGGACAATAATTTTGCCAGATGAAGGCTGTGACTTTGCCCTCTGAGGGCTGTCTGGAAGCAGATAATACTGTTGAACTAGACAGAAGGATTTACAATGAACCTCTTTTTAATTATCATGCATAACTCTAGGGAGCTTTTCAAAATGGTCCCTCTCTGAGTAATTTTAATATGTTTCTAAAAGATTTAAAGTGATACAGGTCCAGAGGCAGAACAGTATGTATGGCTATTTTTAAATGCTAGTGTAAAACCCCAGCTGCACAGCTTTGTCTGCATTCATATTTTATCAACCAGCTCATTTTAATGTCCTCATTTTTATATCTCTCATTCTCTTCCACTAAGTCCCTGCCCAGCTGCTTCCCAGAGACCATTTTAAAATTAATTCCAATGATTTTAGGCACTTTTAATATTATGGTCCCCACAAGACTGTTCTCTTAGTGAACCAAGTCGTTAGCTGGCAGTAGTGTTATTTGTAGACCTTGTCCCGTCATTTCCCCCAAGCTGACAAGAGTCAGGCCAAATCCTTAGTCTAATCCTGTTTACTTATTTACAATTTAAATGAATTTAAATGAATATGCTACAGGATAACTGGCTCCCTTAACATACAATAGCCAAATAAAGAGGCTCTAATCTCCAGCTGCTTTTCAGATCGGGAAACAACTTAGACAAACCTTATGACCAGGCTCATTCCCTGCAACCAGTAAAACCTGAACCCATGATGAATTTCTCTGGTCTATTGGGCATCTGGGGCAATTACTCCTCTCCAATCAATGGTTAGTTTTGACTAACAGTTTCAAACACTCCACGGAACCTGAAAGAGTTATTGATAGACGACTGATTTTAAGTGGGGTCTAATGTTTATTCATGTTAAACATTGTCTAGATTACAGCCTTTGATGCTTTTCAGTACAATACTTTACAAGAACTCTAGTCAGAATCCATGCACTTAACTTGTTAAACAAGAACAAAAAAAGTCTGATTTTCTTGAAATACAGAAGAAAGAAGGCAATTATGCTTCAAATGTTTCTGCTTATTTGATTTTAATTTTTTTTGGTTTGCAGCTGTTCTTGTGGATCACTATGCATCAATCAAGTGTCAGTAATTTCAGCTTTGGCCATTTGCATAAGATCAATGCCTTGTAACAGAAAAATCTCTCAGTGGGCTCTATTTCTTTCATGGTGCTTCTTCACCCAGGTTGCACTGGCTAATCTTAGTTCCCTGGATGGAGAAGCACCATGAAAGAACCAATGGTTCTGGGATGATGAGAATCATGAACACTGTCTGTTTTTTTAGAAAATGGGACAAGTATGACTTTCTGCAAAGAAGCCCACTAAGGGATTTTTTTTGTTACAAGGGAAAACAAAATGATCTGTAGTAACATGCACACATTACTCTCCATTCTGTGAAAAGCAGACTGATGAAGAGTAATTATGAGAATCACAGACTGTGTTAAATCTCTGTCAGGTTCTCTTCAGTTTAGTTTATGAGGGGAGAAAAATGCACATCTTCTTGTGGTTTCAATTTTGGCCCTCTGTGACATCCTGCACCAAAGAATGCTAATAACTATGGACATTTGATATCTTACAAATGTGAAGATAATTAAAACTTCATACATAGGAGAGATACATACATGTTTTTTTTCTCCTGGTGTGGCCACAGGTATCAAAAGTGTCACTCAGCAAAAGACTTAGGCACACACTTTACTCTCAATCCTTTAAGAGGCTCAGCTGAAGTCAACGGCAGCACTCTTGGTGCATAATATTGAGCAGACATATAAATACCTGCAAGATAACCCAACTTCTTGGCTTCTCTTTCTATTAATGTAAAATACCATGTAAGTGTATGGCAAAATATACATGTTTAATAAATATGCACATTATCCCAATGAATTTTGCTAACAGTTTTCTGCATAACACTAATAGACATAATTTTTTAAAATTCAACTTAGAGCCTAAGTAATCAAGTGGATTTTTTTGGAAGGCTCAAGATCCTGGGTACCATATGAGTTCTTCCAGAGTAATCAAGTTTTTTAAGTCCTCATGATATTGTACATAAAGTTGGGAATATCTTCAATGTCTCAGACGTCCAAGTCTCAGATGGCTGGAATTATACCTGTTATGTTATCATTAGTTGTTTCTGGGTTACTTTTTTTTTTTTTTATTCTGTTTTAAGGAAGATGATAAAACTGCCAAAGTTTCTCATTTTCTGCCCAGACACCCTGCAAGCTGCTTCTGGGAAAGTGCCAGTTGCTTCTTTTATGTCCCATCATAAACAATTATTCTTTATGCAAACTTTTTTTTTTTTTTTTTTTTTTTTTTTTTTTTTTTACATCTAGCTATTAAAAATGACAGCAAGAATTATACAATAAGGAATTTGGAAAACCTCATTTGCAGTCTTTACATACACTCAATGAGACAAGCCCATTTCTTAAATGAAACTGTGGCTTAAGAGAAACCTGTGATAAATCTAAAATGAGAAGAGCATCTTGATGAGCTGAGACTATAATGTGTCCTTTCCTCCTACTCTGCAGCAACAAAAAGTATCCACAGTTCTGTGATGATAGGCATTTCATGAAGTTATGCCTTCTGTGCTCTGTAGGCCAGCAGGTGAAGACATTTTTGGAATCTCTAATATCGTGGTTTATTCCTTTTGTTTATTAATAATTTGCAGTGTTACACTATTCATTACATGTATTAGTGCTTAATACAACACTCATTTTAGAACTATAGTACTCTGAAGCAGTAAGTCATGGAGGTGTGGTTCTATACTGGTATAATACATGTACATGTGTTTTCTGTCTTTTTTCACCAGTCTGAGTTGGCTTTCTTTCATACCTTTCCACTACTCTAGGTAAGAGGTTAAAAGCAAGTTATCACTACTTATATTAGTCTATATAGAGGAACAGCTAATTCATGTTAATTCAGTAGTGATTTTCTGGATAGAGCCACCTGCACCTTGCAACCACACCAAAATACCACAGTGCCTTTTTGAATGCTTTGCCAGGGAGGGTGTTAAATATGTGAGTTCTCTCACAGGCATGCTGAGCAAACGCACCTGCCACAAAGCTGAAAGATCTCTCCTACTAAAGGCTTTTACCTCCAAGAAGTTCTTCCCACACATCCAGGCGAAGACATGCAAGCAAATGGCAATATTTTGCACTGGCATCTTTTCTAATTTTGATGGGAGTTGCTTTGGTTTTGAATTCTCCAGTACTGGAGACTGTTTAGTGCTGGTGCCTCATGGTGCAACTACCTGTATTCCTAGTAGCCCTGGAAAAGTAGAGGCTGTTACTGTGTTATGTCCAAGCTTTATGTTTCCTCACAACTTAAGGCCAAGAAGAGATCATCGGATTGTCTAGTCTGATGTCCTGTGTAACAGAGGCTATTAATATTGTATATGTACCTCAAGGCTAAGACAATTACTCATTAGCCCATAGTATTTTAGTCCTTGAGAAACCAAACTGTTATGTGTCAGAGGCAGTTCTTGAGATCTCTGAAATACCTGAGAACTGATTAAGCGTGACGTACCCAATCACTGAAACTATCCACGCAAAAAATCCACCATCCTTTCCAATTTGAGCTAGAAAAATCTCTACTGCTCCTGAACTTGACTTCATTCAGACCCAAGCATCAGATGTCTAAGATAATTTTCTGCATTGGTTTATTCTCTTTCTGGCAACAGCAAACTAAATAATACATACTTCAAGGGAAGGCAAAGACTTCTACTGCAGAATATATGAGGCCAAATATCCTCCGGGAGGAGTGGAGAAAGGGATTCTTCCTTACTGCTGTAGGTAGCCAACTGGGCCTCTCAAGTATGGGATTTGATTATACACTTTACCTTAATGCCAACATGCAAACATCTGAGCAGGCTGAGTGTAATTCAAGCCATCTTGTTTCAGCACAAAGGAAGAAGCTGCACAGATCCATCATTCTAATGGGTGTAGGGCTAAAGGGATCACCAGGGTACCTAGCCTGACATGACTCTTCTTCCCTCCTTGTTTGAGGCTGCTCTGTCCATTAGAAGTTCTCCCAGAAGCTAAATTAAAGCATGTATTGAAGACAGACAAACAGTTTTTAGGACAAGATCAAGCAATGGTGAGTGCACCATCTCCCTTCGAAAGCTCTTACAGAGTTTAATTACCTTTACTGCTAGGAAATTGCATCTGATTTCAAGGTTGATTACATCTAACCTTAAACTTCCAGTCACTGGATTTAGTTGTGCTTTTGTCAGCAGGAGTGAAAAAGCTCACCACTGTCTGTTATCTTTTCCCTGTATCCTCTTAACCTTTCCTTGAGTAAGTAGAATATGCCCACCTCTTCAAGCCTCCCATCTCAAGACTTGTGCTTGACTCAAGAAATATTTGGATTTTCTCCAATATTTTCTCATCTTTAAAGTGCAGACACCAGAACTGTGCTTAATATTTTGGAAACACACAAGGGGCATACTGGGTCCTTCCCACAACATTGCACTCAGATCTTATGTTCGGGGTGACTATCTGGGGTAATTGCTTTTTATCATTCCCTGAGTCTCTGCTCTCTGAGACAGTGACCATCCCTTACAAGCTTTTGGTTCCCAGAGGCATTAATTTGCATTGGACTACAGTAAAACAAATTTAGTGTGCTGCGTATTGGACAGCAGTCATTTAGCCAAATCAGATCACTGCAGAAGTAATGCAACTTGTTTATTTACTGTGCTAAAATACACTGTGTCATATGCAAGTCTTTAAAGCAAAGATCTTATCTCACAGCCTGGAGTGCTGGAAAAATATAAAATAGCATTATGAGAAGATTGATTCTGATTCTGCTGAGGGAGCACCCCAAATCAAATGAAATGTCCTCATTAAAATACTGCATTTTTAAACTTGTCAGGGAGACACTTCTTAATCCTCTTAATGGGTGACCTGTTAAGTCCATGTAATGCAAGACTTGAAATCAAAATGTCATGTGGTATTAAGGTAACTGCCTTGCAGAAATCCAAGTATATCCTATCAATACAGCTGCTTTTCTCACGCAGACCTGCAATCTTTCATATCAATCTTCTAAATAACAAAGGAAGTTCCACAAAAAGTGTGTCTGAGAAGACCTAAGGTCCACTAACCTGTTTTGACTAGCACTAATTCTCCAGTTCTTTTTCTAATATTATATATCCCAGAAACACAGACTATTTTGTAGCAGCCCAAAAGACCAATTTCAATTTATGGATAGCACGTAGCAGAAAAATATACTTCCCCACTTACATTTTTCTCTAAATCAGAGCTAGGTGGAGTATGAGCTGAACTAGTTGAGCTTATTTACAACTGCTATTTCTCTTTCAGAGCTAAGGAATTATTGGCAGTCTAAGGATTTTCTGTTATTTAAAATAGAAACTGTTCTATAGCACAGTGCAACTCTTTGCTATGTAGAAAAGGGAATATATGCAAGACTAGGGAGGTCTTTCAAAATAACAGAACCTTCCAAATAAAGGAAAACAGAAGCTACTGGTACTTCTTGAAGACAGTGTTCAAAGCCTGGTCCTCAAACCCTTGTGAGAGTAGCAGTGGTTAGAAATCAAGATGGTTTGCACATTGCTAGCACAGGGCTTAAGCGAGATTAAGAGACACAAAGGATTTGTACTGGCCCTCTGCAAAGATGGCTTTTCTCCATTATTAATTTTATTGAGGCAAAACCTCATCACGCCTATTTGCAGTGGCAGTACCTGTGGGCTGCAGGGAGCATGAAGACTGTTGGCACTATAAAGCTTAGAGATACAGCAGAAGCAGGTATTGAATTTAGGAACATGGCTACAGTGTGAACATTGTAGTTTGTGTTGCTTTTAGTATTCCCAGGATGCAAAATTTCATGCTTTTTGCTGCTTTTGTGGCTAAAAGTAGACTACTGCTCTGGGCCCTGCATGTCCTCTACCTTTCAGTATGGAATAATCCCTAGGTGAATGTGCTGCTGACATGTCTTGGCACTGTTCTCTACCAAAAAAATCACACTCTGGCCCATGAACAGCAGAAATATTCCCTCTCAACTCCTAAGCATATGCTGCTAGAGGTCAGACCATTGTGAGATTTAGTTCTCTAAAGTACCTACATCTAGAATATGAATTTCATACCATTGTTGGCTGTGAATTGATCCTCTAGTAAAAGGAATATTAGTTAATGGATAAGGAGAAGGTCACTCATTTTATCTCAGCACTGGAAAAAATGGTATTCTTTGCTGATTTTTTTGCTCAAAGCTATTGGTATCTGTGAGGCTTAAAGGAATAGCTGGTACCAGATGATTCTTTAATTTAGCTATTTAAATATTTTGTTAATGTTTATAAATTTTTAAGGATCTAATTAAGTAAAGTCTTATTTGTATGAATAACCCTTACTCACAAATAGTCTCACTGAATTATGTAGGGTTTTTTGCATCAGAAAAACTAATTTGTGTAAGGGTTGGTAGCACTGGGCCATTAAATATTTATCAACATGTATGAAAACTATTTTATGAGGTAAACTTAAAAACCATCTGGTATCACCTACTATCTTATGCTCCTTAATTTTCATATCCATGCATAAAACTCAACAACAAATAGCAGTTCCTTTCTTATCTGAGGGAAGCCAAATGACCTTATCCTTTAAACTTACACATCTTCCTAACAAAGAACTATTCCCCCCACTTCTACTTATCATGTAAAATGGAGGTGCAATGCCAAAAAGCCAACGAGCAAATCTGCTAGTGGGTTTGTTCATGGAGCTAGGAAGTTTCTTCCACCTGTAATAATAACAACAACAGTAACAACAACAACCGTAACATTTTTTTCTACTGCACACACAGGTAGCGGAAGGAGGGGACATGATATCAACTGTTTTTCAGTTCTTAAAATTCTGTGCTATTTTTTAACAGCAAGTAGCTGTGCATCCCTTCACAGTAATTTTCCCCAGAAAAAATACTTTTTTTCTCCTTTTCAAAGATATACTGAACACCCATTAATTTCAACTGAAATTACAGATGCCTAGCTGTTCTCAGGAGTGGGTCTTTGAATACAAACCTGCAAACCAGCTTCTCATGTGCAGCTGGCCAAAAAACTTTTTATAAGCTGCCATTTCAACAACAACAACAAAGTATTTCTATCTTCTGTGAACTTTTTTTTTCTTCCTAACACATGCAATCACACTTAAATCAATAGGATGAATAACATTATGGCTAATGTGGTTTTGCAAACTAAGATCAGTCTTCCCTTATTGTTACGATATTTAACTACGCAAGTGGTTCATTCCACAAGGTACAACTACAGGTTTAACTGTAAAAGGAAATAATCACATAGAAGACATGTATTTTTATCTAATCAAATTAACTTTTTTTTTTCTTACTGTTCAGCTGAATGTAAAGCAGATCTGCTTGTCCTAAATAGTAGTACTGTGGGTATAAGCAATCAAGTACATCCATCCTGGGTGCTACACCCAGTTGTAATATGCCTATATACTGAACACTGAAAATATAAACACTAGCTGAATTTGAAGAAATGGCTCCTGCATATTAGATTTTGGGTTCTCAGCAATGATTAATATTTTTCTACTGCCTTAAAATGAATCTGAGTCAGTTTCAGTTAGAGTAATAAAACTCACATGCCTGAAAATCATTTCCCATTGCAAATAACACAGAGCTGGCAGTCCAGTCATGGCTTCTTCTGCTCACTGGCTTTGTGACATGATCCAATACCGTGTAAACAGGAATGCATGTTCATGTACTAAGTTTTTATTTTTTAACTGATTATGTCTTCAAAGCTGGGTTGAGTCAGCCAATGTGAGGAATATGCAAGGAGCTGACAAAAGTGATTTTTATCAAGTTTCTTCATATTTGTGATTTCCTTTTATACTAATAAGAATGGAAAATGATAGGCACACATAAAAGTGTTCATAAGCCAATTTGCAAACATTCTTTGGAGCAGAAAAAAGCAGGTTTTGATATAATACAAAGGCCTGGTCCTACGTTATCTTGCCAATATGATTCAGACAGATTACTCAGGATAGTATGTATTTACTTGGGCTGAGACTCCAAGGACTGATTCTTAAAGATGGAGAATGGCATTTAGCAGTGTATTGGTTGCATGTTTTTCCTTCTTTGCCCCCAAACCCCACCACCAATCTGTGGACATAGTGGTGGTCCTTCTGACCCATTAGTTTCTTTCTAACAATGGGCTATAAAGAAATAAAACAGTTTTATATAATTAGAGGCAAAAAAAAGCCCTGAGGAGAAGAAAGCCAATTGATCTTCTGTTCCATGTAGCATTTCAGGTGGCTTTCACCTTAAAGCAAACCAGCTACCAAGCTAAGATTAATCTTTCTAAAACCCTTCTGCCCAGGTGCTCTCGACTTCAGACAGGCACTAGAATCCTTTGCTGCACAAGGTAAATAGAAGGTTCAGTTTGCAGAGCCAGAGCAGAAAAGTGCGCAACAGAGAATGCATGTTTGAGTGGGAGAGGTAACCAACTGCTGGTGCTCCTTCAAGCTGGACTGTAACAATCCATGCAACTGCTGCAACACAGCACATTTCACAGAACCACCCCTCGGACAAGAAAGTCACCCTGGCAAGCTTCATGGTAAACCCAAAGCTTCTATGTTCAGTAACTGCTTCTATGCAAGGCCAAAGTTTGGCTGGGTTGAGTGCAGATTAAGTTCACCTATTGTAGCAAAAGCTTTGCCATTCCAGGCTTGTCAATAACAGCTTTTCATTCGGATTGGCAAAATAATTACTCTAATTGTTGACAAGAAAGCTGGAGAGGGGCTTTCTACAGGGGCATGTAGCAACAGGCTGGGGGGAACAGTTTCAGACTGAAAACGGGAGATTTAGGTTAGATATTAGGAAGAAATTCTTCACTCTGAGGGTGGTGAGACACTGGAACAGGTTGCCCAGGGAAGTCGTGGATGCTTCATGCCTGGAATGTGTTCAAGGATGGGGCTCTGAGCAACCTGGTCCAGTGGCAGGTGATCCCTGCCATGGGAGTTGGAACTAGATGATCTTTAAGGCCCCTTCCAACCCAACCCACTCTTTGGTGCTCCGACATATTGCTGAGGAACTTGGAAGGCACTGTGGAGAGCAGAAGACCCATTTGACCGCCTGACGAGCGCTGGCGGTGCCCGGGCAGGCAGGGACCCCGGGCGGGCAGGCAGGGACCCCGGGCGGGCGGGCGGGCAGGGCTCCCCGCGGGAGAAGGGCAGCGAGCGAGACTCGCCCCGCCCACCAGGCTCCGCCGGGGCGGCCACCGATTCTGTCCCTGGAGCCGTGGGGGGAGAGCCA
>NW_009952263.1:4494679-4499122 GCF_000747805.2 Chaetura pelagica | reverse complement strand
GGGGGGCCCGGCGCCCCGGGGGGTACAGCCGCGACCTCCGAGGCCGCGCAGAAATGTCGTGATCTTTTCGCAGGGAGCGGGTACCGGGGTGCTCTGGGGGTGTGTGCGGTGCGCCTGGAAGCTGCAGGCTCTTCTCTCGCCTTCCTGGTGATCTCTGCGTCCGGAATTACTCCCGTTCGTACATTTGGAAAACGTCTTGCATGTGCTGTCGAGAATTTTTCTGTCATTCCTGGCTTCTGCCTTCAAAAATCAGAAGGTCTTGGAGTATCTGTTAGGAAATTGCAGAGTGATTCAGGCGGCGGTTTGTCACCCCGTCTTTTTCCGTATCCCTAGACAGCAGCAGTGGTGTGATTACAGAAGAAAAGCAGCTAAATAACTTGAAAAGCATGAATAACTAGCTACTTCAAAAGTCAGAATGAAAACCAGGCAAACAGCATTTAGTGCTCCTTACCAGAAGTGAGCCCAGAGGTATTTACGTGTATGTGAAAATGACAAAACAAGGTAATGCTTTTGAAATGATTGTAATTATTTAAAAGAATAATAACCATGAGAAAATGTTACCGATTTGGCAGGGAAAGGGAAATTGGTACTTCTGGAGCTGAAACTCTGACTCGAAGAGCCTTTCCTAAATTATAAAAATAACTGGCAAAAATTTCTTCTCGTGATAATCTGTCTTAATAATTGGTACATTTAAACTACAAGGTGTGCGTCACACCCTACTGAAAGAAGGAGCTTGAAGGCTTTGATACAGAGCACCACAGTGTTCATAGGGCTTACCCGTTGATTTTATTCTTAGTAATTTAATTAAAAAGGACAGGCACACAATACGCTTGTAGTTTGATTTACAGGGAAAGCAAGCAAGCTGTAGAATGAACTAATTTGCAAAACCTTTGGTACATTCAGAGTCTAATTTTCTGTCTTAGTTTCCAAATAGTAATCTTCCTTGGAAATGATGGTAACAATCACAGATTGTGATTGCTTAGCTAATTCTTTAGCCCTTACATGTGCAAGTTGCTGTGGGTTCCTGTGGGATCACTCCTACAGGTAATATTCTGATGACTGAAGATAGCAGGGTTAGGGCCATTTTCAGGTAGTGGGAATGCATCTGTTGGTGTTAATGAGAGGTCTTTGACTTGGTAGGAGAAGAACTTGGGATTAAGTCTAGATCTCTTACATTTGTTTTCAGCTGTTGCTGGTTGGGTCACTGAGCCCCGATCTTGTCTT
Organism: Chaetura pelagica; assembly: GCF_000747805.2. NCBI lineage: Eukaryota > Metazoa > Chordata > Aves > Apodiformes > Apodidae > Chaetura > Chaetura pelagica. Next base: position 4,497,898 of record NW_009952263.1, on the reverse strand, counting down.
CCCTGAGGTCTGCTGTAAAATTTGCACTGACTTGAATCCACCTAAGATGAGCTTCTCTGGGTGATTGTAGCTTTCCATTGTCTTAGGGTGAGTTGAAGCTGCTCACCATTTTGGAGATGAGGGCCTCAGGAAGTGAGGAGGGTTGTCTCTGCAACTATCAAGACTAAATGTGTTTTGTCTCCAATGAGACATTAATCAAAAAAGGAGGATCATTTAATAGGCCTATGTGTTTGTATTCTCAATCCAGTCCTGTGCCAGTAAAGCTCAAAGAGAGCTTTGCCACAAACAGAATAGCAAGAGTTTTAAGGATACATTTGTGATTTGCCTCTTCTGTGTGCCCTATGGGATCCATATTTCAAATCTTTTGGGAGGTAGAAATCTTTTCCTGCTCACGCTGAAGCCATGTAGAAAGAATAACTTCAGAGCAAAGACATCATCCCTCAGCTCAAGAAATTGCCCCCAAGCAGTAGAACTGAGATTTATAAAATTGAAACCTGACTCAGGAGTGTGAACCTGGGTGTTGAAACCAAGAGAAAATGTATTGCTTTATTACAAAATCACCTTCAGATGTTCAGTTAAATAATAAGGCACTTCTGAATTTTGCTTTTAAGCATATGTCCTATTACTTCACTAGGGATATTTATGAGAGTAAGTAACACATGGGCTGTGTGGCTCACTGACAGGAAGATTTTAAACTTTTAAAGGAAATTAATAATTTAAGCAAGCAGGAAAATGTGTAGAAGTATTTGTTGTTACTATTTCAAGTAATTAGAAGATGGAATAAGGAAGGTAATTTTTCTCAGTGTAGGATAGTGTATCTGTAATCACTTATGAGATTTACATGTAGTTACTGGCCTTGTCATTAAATTAGTGTTCTGTGGCTAGCAAAATAATCTTTACAGTTTTGCTTCATAAGGTAAAATTCATTAGTAAATGTAGAAAATCTCTTACAGAGCTAAGAAATGTAGAAAGTTGTAATAATACTAAACGGAACCTTACTTAATATTGTGGTATTCTGAAACAAAAATAAATTATTTGAGTTCAAGGAGTATGTAGCATTTATCTTGATTTGTTTGGCCAACCCTTTTAAAATACTATTTTATTTACTAAAAGTAACCTCCAGAAAGTGCAGATTTAGGAGAACACCTCTGTGCTGTTACGAATCAAATATCAATATGTATACAGAAACTACAAGCAATAAAGCTACAGGAATTTCTGAGCACATTCAATAAGTATTTTGTGAGGGATTACAGCCTGTAAATATATGCATGAATGAAGTGTACCTTCTGCTCTTAAATCCAATGTGCTACGGGTGAAGTAGTGTCAAATTTGGAGTTGTTCTGGTGAATTTAAATCTCTGCTTTGAGTTTCAATCCAGCACTTCTCGTAACGTAGTTTCTGTGTTTCCATCATTCTGGTGCAATTTGGTTAGTCTGGATGTACAGCAGATATGTGGGAAAAAAAAGTTTCACTGGCTGCTTCATCCTGAGCTCATGGTTTAGATAAACAGTTCCCAGCTACGGTGTGGTGGGGGATCTCATTATTTCATGATTAAAGACGTATGCTCCTGCTTCATGAAGACTTCTGTGGGTAGCTGGTGTCTGTGTCCCTACTTGCCACGGATGACTTGCATTGCCTGCCCCTATAGACTAAGCAGCATTTGCAGCCAGTGCTGGCACATTTTACATGGAGACTTAGTTTGAACTTTGAAGAAGAAATGCAAAACTTACTGCTACTGGACAAGAAGGTAACTTTTAGTCCACTGCTCTATTGTGTACTTTCAGCTAGCAGATTTTTTTTTTTAAAAGTTACCTCCTTTTTGCACTGACTTCAACACTGGACATGGGAAGAGCCTTTTACTGTGAGGGATTTGCGTGGCTTCTGAGCCCTGCTTTCCATTGGCAAGGAGAAAGCAGTGGTAGCTGAATTAAAATGTATTTTTTTCTCTCTGTAAGGTGTGAACTTCTATAGGGGTGGAAAAAAGAGAGAAGTGGGTACAGGTGAAGAAGGGCAGATGCCCTAGAAACAGGTGAAAAGTAGCAAACAAAAAGGGAGAAGGTAGTGGCTGAAGTGAGTAGGATGCAGGGGTTGATGGGGTTGCAGCATAGCCCTCTGGCTTGGCTCCTTGCTGGGCCATGGGCTTGTCATGGGACTTTGGATAAGATGTGTTTGTTGATTTCAGTGTGACTAGAGGCCTTGCTGAGGGATTTGATTCGGCTTTTTCTGTCTCACCTACACAGATAGAAAGGAGATTAAAATACCTTTTGAGTAAACCAGGCTGGAAAAAGCCTTTTCAGAAATACATTGAACTGGATAATTGGAATTTTACAGAGATGAAAATTAGCACTCCAGATCTTGATGTACTTGATTAAGGTTTACCTCTGCTTTTCAGGGCCAGTTCAACTATTGTGTATTTGAAATTAATTTTGGCCTACATTAATGACAGTTTCATAAAGCCACTAACTTACCTTTGAGAAGAAGAAAAAAGTTGATCTCTGCCTACCAATTAGTACTGTGAAGGTAGGATAGCAACAGAAAGTGAAAGGTGATAGTAGTATGTGATAGCACATAAATGGGATGCTGCTCTAACTTGGAAGCAGGAAAGCAAATGGTAGCTATTTAATTATTTAAGGAAAAATAAATGAAAAATATGGTTATAAAGTGTCAATAAAAGGAGAGTAAGAATAAAAGGAAAGTTGGGAAAGGGAAACAATGCGTGAAGAAAGGAGATGAACAGGAAGGGATCAAAGGGGCAGGGGAATGCTTTAAAATTTCCGTGTGGTTTTCAATAGGAAAATATTATCTGTCTAAATCTGTATATTGTAGTGCTTACATGACAATGTGTATTTTATCCAAATTGTGGAAGTCTGACACAGTGTTCTCCTGGGAGTTCAATTCATGTTCCTGCTTCATCCTTTGGATGCACAGCCTCAGTTAATAGGGCATGTGTTTTTAAAGCTGGCATACCTTGGTGACAGGCTGTCTTAAGGATATACTTTGTGGATGATGATTGTTTTTAAGACATTACCATTTTTCTCTTTTGTCAAAGTGAATGTTACCTCTTCCTCCAAAAAAAAATAGCGATTTTTAAGGGAACATTTTTTTGTAGTTTACCAAAACTGGATTATGTACTTTTGCAACTGTATTAACTAAAGATATTTTGTATGTAAAGATCGTGAGTATTTAGCATTTCATGAGAGTATTTGAATGACTGAGTAG
>NW_009952263.1:4483570-4494632 GCF_000747805.2 Chaetura pelagica | reverse complement strand
AAACGTGCTCCGCTTTGTCAGGGTTTTCTTCATGCGAAGTTTTGTTTGTAATACTTGCAAAGTAACAGTTTTATGAGCATGTGAGGAATTTCCAGCCAAAGAGTGAAACCTTTGGACATTCAAATCAATCTGTGCTGTTTGCTATTGTAAAGGGATTATAGTAAAAAAGGAAGAAAGGCACTGAGTATATACAGTGTTCAGTTAATGCAGGTGCTTCTTTCAGAACATAGGCAAGTACCTCTTCCTCTTAGAAGAGAAGCTATAACAAAAAATTTATATTAAGCTACTTCCTAGGTCATCTGTGGTTAAGAAAACATTCTTAGTTATACATCTTAGTGATGAAACTTCAGCTTATGTGCATTAAGCCAAAAAGAAGTTCAAGTTTCAGTTCTTGACTTTTTAACCTATTTTTATTTTGTGTTGGGTAATAAAATTTGCCACAATCTATTTAGGCTTCCATTTAAATTATTTACATTTTTAGTTCTTCATGCAGTGTTAGTACATTTTTTTTTTTTAATACACTTACCTACAAAGTAAAAAAAACAACAAAACAAAACAAAAAACCTGTAATACTTTTTTTTTAGTCTAAAGTTTTATTTTGAAGTGGTGATGTTCTGTTATACTTTTCTTCATCTGGGCAAAAATTGTATTTGCCAAGAGCAAAAATTTTGACTCAGTATGTGCAAATGTAGGAGTTCCAGAGAGGAAGAACACTGAAAGTCAGGAAGCTGTTCACGAGACTGGAAATCAGTAAATCCAGGGGTTAGTCTGGCTAGAGGTTGGCGTGGTTTTTGTTTTTTTTTCTATATGTACTGCAGATGGCCTTTAATATTTATCGTGATTCCTCTGTATTATTAAACATAATATATTGTTATTAGTGTCAAAAGAGACAAAGACCCTTAGTTCTTTTCTTCTGAAATGAAGCTAAGAGAGTACAATTGCCATTGCAACCTTCAAATACTCCAATAGTGTTTCTAAATGTCCTTTTTGCCTTTGCTTTCAGCTTTGTTGACACCGAGTCATTCAGATGAGAATTGTTGACTTTTTAACAGACTGTTTTTAAGAAAATTTTTAATAGAGTATGACTGCTCATGAATCCATGTCTGTCCCAATCTGCACGAGCACTAAAGGGAAGGCAGGTATAAGAGAGCTGCTTGTAAGTGCTTGTTTTCAGATTTTGCTGTTTTCTGGGTTTACCTGGTCCTGTTCTGTGGATAAGGGTATTGATCTTATCTCTGCTGCTGCAAAGATATCTTCTCTTTTTTAAAGTTGAGTCGTTCCAAACAGTTTCAAAGAAAATTGTGTATGTCACATTATAAAATGGGATATGAATGGAAAATAGTGGTTTTCTAGGCTCTTCAAACTTAGAGTGAAAACAACTCTTAGAACATCAGCTCACAGTATTTCTTAGATCTTCAGCTGTCACTTTTCACATGCTGCAAATGACTGAGTTACACCCATTCAAATGGAATAGGAACATCTCAGCTTTTACTTAGAAATACCACGTGGATGACAGCATGCAGTAAATGGACAGTCCTTTCCCTGTAAGTACATATTGAGGCTACAAAGCTGACATGTCATGTTCCTGCAGATCGGATTTCTGATCCCATCTTGGTTTTAACTTGACTCTTGTAATTGAAGGGTTAATAATTTCTCTTTAAGAAAATGGTCTTTCTCTGTTTCCATAATCTTTCACAGTTTTTGCCCTTTGACAAAAGATGCTGTATATGCATTCTGCTCATCGTTTCCATCAATTACGTGGTATGCTTATTGGCAGCTCTCATGCCTAAATACTTATTTTGCTAGAGTAGGAGATGACAGGATTCAGGCATGTAAGAAACCTGAATCTTTGGCTCAGAAAAAGTTCCTGATGGATACAAATGGTATTTCAATAACTTTCGATCCAAAAACTTTTCTAGCAAAGCAACACGGCTGTTCTTCTTGCCAGTCACGGCAGGTGCTCCATCTGTACAAATACTGCCTAATTTGAACCAGTCAAGCTTAACATGTTTTTTTTCCCACTATCTGCCACATTTTCAACAAATTTTCTCAGTTCTTTAAAGAAGTGTGAGGCAGCAGTGTGGAACAAAATGGACAGAGGCCAAGCAGTTCCTTAATTATAGCAGATTTTTATTTTTTTTTTTAACACATCGAACAACAACAGTCGACTGTGCAGTGTCAGTAGCATTGCAGCTTCCCTCGGTTGGAAGCAAAGAAAAATAATATTTGCATGAATCTGTTAAGAGTGGAGTGCATGCTGTTGTATTGTCTAATATAATCTCAGCCCTTCTCATTGTCATGCTGCATGAACAACAAGGAGCACATCAGCTGTGAGCTGTTCTTTTGATCTGGTGTGTGCAGCAATAATTGATGTGCCCACTCGCACTCAGCATTTGTTTTCTGAGAATGGCTTTTCCTCGCAAGCTTGCTGTAGGGATATTTGCTATCACACCTTTGCCACTGATCTTGGTTCATAAATGTGTATGTATTTTTTTGCATACAAAAAGGTGTCGTGCTGAGAGTCTTTCTTGATATGGAACCAGAATGCAGATCAGATCCAGTCAAAGATATTTTGCCTTCATTTTGGGATGAGTTTGTGTAAAAATGCCATTAACATTTGGACTTTCTGTATAGCTGTATCACTGCACCACAAACATACTTCTTTAGTCTCTGCCTCTTCTCCAATGAAGAGCCTAGCCTTCCTTCCCTGAGAGAAATTCTCTCCATGGAGTGTCAGCTCCACACACTGTCATCTTAGTATTTTTTTCACTGTGGCATGCATGACATGGCAAGCAATGCTTTGATGATAAGTAAATTGCTTTTAAAAGTTTATGGATTTTGAGTTAGCTGGGGAATCATTAGAAAAACATGAGGTGAATGAGGACACGGAAAGTTGCACAGGTCCTTTTTTTTTTTTTTCTGTTGCTATTTCCTTTAGTTACTGCAAAGCAGGTAATCTGGGGCTTTCTGTGGTCTCCCCAAAACAAGTCTTCCTGACTAGAGTTACTGCATCTTGATTGGCTATTGTTTTAAGGAAGCAATTTTAATCATATGGGCTAAGCCTGCTAGTTTTAAATCCGGATTCCAGAAGCTGTGGATTGCAGGTTTGAATCTTGAGTAATTACTTGGGCTTCTGCAAAGAGGGACTAAAATACTGTTAGGCCTGCAGAGTAGTGCTTCATTAATGCAAAGCAGTGGGGAACAAGGGGCTGATTCTGTGACCACATATTTTTCTATTCACTTGGCTCCTCCAAGTAGTCTTCTCAATTTCCTATGCATCCATAGCTTCCTCAATTTTTTATTTTTTTTTATTTTTTTAAAAATAATGTTATTATTACTTTAAAATATTTAGGGCAAGTGGTTAAAAAGACTGTTGAATTTGATAAATACCTGTTTTGTAGTATAAAAGACTTTTTTTTTTGAGTGGAGATGTGTGTATGCAGGAGCTAATGGAGCTCTGAAAGCATTTGGTCTCGGCCTTCCCGATGCTGTTGTTTCTTCATTTTGTAGCAGTCAGTTGTAGATGAAGGGTGCCGACAGGCTAACATTTTAGTGACTTAAATATCACAGCTGACAAAGATTTAATTTCTCTAAGAAACAGCTGTCGGGGAAGTGCACTTCACTACTGCCATCTAGAAAAAAAATATGTTTGTTTTTAATTCCAGATACTGCGCTTGCCTTGGTCAGTTGATGTGAGTAGACAGAGAGTGTCCATGGAGGTGGAAAGTTCATGACAGTGAAAACTGGAGATTAATGAGATGTGCCCTTCTTGCAAAGATGGACAGGTGTCAACCTGTGCTCAGGTTGACTTGTATTCATCCATATACCTGACTGTTCTTGGAGTTTCCTGCTGGCATCTGGGGTGGAAGGCTTGCTCCTGGAATTAGTTCCCTTTCGGTCTGAGAAACTGGTGATTAACTTTGTCCCTTATCCAGTGTAACTTAAATGAGATGCTTTTATTTGACAACTTCATAGTTGTACCTAAGCTGCCTTTGAAAACATTTTGCACTTGGATTTTATGCATCTTTTTTCAAAAGAATTTCTATAATTCTTACTAAATACAGAATAAACCTGGAAAAAGGAAATTAAAGTGAGTGCTGCTCTAAATTCAATATTAAAAAACATGTGTAAGTATATTATCTTTTAATCATTTTCATGCAAGAGTGGGGAAAAAGAGCCCACCTATTTAAACCCTTTGAAACTTGCTTCCTATGCCATAGCCTGTACTTTTTCAGATTAGAGAGCAATACTGCGTTCCTCGCATGCTAAAGGAGTAGATTACTGTTCAGTGACTGTGATTACAAGCAGAAAAACCCACTGGGCTGCAAATCACATGCCCTGCTGCCCTACATTGAGCTGGCATCTCGGTGTCAGTGTTGTAGAGGGGAGTGGGTGTTTGCAGGTCCCTGTCTGCCTCATCTCCACAAGGGTAGAGTGCCCCAATGACCACATCAAAACATGGCTTTGGGGAGCACCTCTAGTTCAGGAGCTCTGTGGGACATAGTGAAGTTGATTTTGCATCCGTGTGCTGTGTTGCTGTTCCCTTTGCATGACAAGTCCTTTTGATTTTTCATTAGGGATTTGACTTGGTTTCATTTGAAGGGGGAACTTGGTTTCCTTGTCCATGCAGAAAACAAACCCACCACCACCAAACCCAGAAACAAACCAAACAAAAACATCAGCCTCTGTCAGCAATAATTCATCAGATGTGACAGGGCTGGTGTTCCTGACTTTGAGCTTGCATCTATTGGGTTTAGGAGCAACATGAGAGTGAAGTTCTGTCTCTGAAGAGCTGACAGGGATGTACCAGATAAATACCTGTGTAAGGAGGCTCAGCTTAAGAGATGAAGAGCAGAAAGATCAGGACATGCTGAAACATTTCCTGTAAGATCTGTGCCTCTGGTGAGAGGTAAAAGGTAAAACATCCTGCTAATGCTAAAGAAGATTGTTGCTAAGCCTACAATTACTTATTTGACAGCCCTGATGGAGGCATTTTCTCAGCCTAGAGAAAGTGGGCATTTTGGGTGTAAACGGGACATGGGGATTTGGCAGGGCTGAGGCACAGACACAGGTGCAAAGGGCAGGTCATGGAGCTCCTAATCCATCCAGGGAGGCATCTCAGACAGGAGCTCTTGTCTCCGGGAATCTCTGTGAAGGGCTCACAGCTGTCAGCAGTAATGGTCTCCCCTCAGAAGTTAAAATCTCAAAAGTCTGTTCAAAAGCTGGGTTCTTGTAGAAAAGATGAGTTTCTTTTTACAATGGATGACTGGTCCCGAGTGTAAGAGGAATGATGACATGTTTTCAGTACCTGCTTCTGCCAAACTTAGTCGCAGTTACTGTGCTCCAAAATACTACCATTTGAGTTTTTAATGTGAATATCATCAGTGTGCATTGAGGATGTTTTTGATTGTCATGGTTTGCATAAGGCAAGGTTGTGATTCAGTACTTCACATCTTCTCAAAGGACTCAATTATTTTCCCTTAGTGAGTGGCATGGTTTAGGAGGGGATAGGTAGGTGAGACTTCAGTGTTTTCAGCAATGGGGGAGACCCCATGTGGCATTTTGCAATGTGGGTTTAAAATCTCTAACTTGCTAGCTGTTTCCTTTTTATTTTATTTTATTTTTTTTTTCACTTTCCCATAACTTAAAACCTTGTTCTGATTTTTTTATGAGCCAAAGTGATGTTTAAAGAACAAAGTCCATTAGAGATGTTGGCACAATAAAGAAAAGGAGTTTGAGAAGATGTGAGTCATCTTAGGAGGTCTGAAATGAGAACTGGATAGGTCTTTCCTTCCTCGGGAAAATGGTGATTCTGAATAAGAAGGAAAGGTGTTCTTGAGTGATACATTGGAAAAGTCTTCAAAAGGCTTAATCAAGTACAGCACCTCTGCATTTCCCAGTCAAAGGTGGATAAATGTTTTATTATAGCATAGCAGTGTAGCGAGTTTATAAAAAGTAAACTTTGTGTAAATTTGCTTTGCAAATATTTGGATACTAATGAGAATGTTTACAGTCCTTAAACTTTTAACTGTTTTCCTTCTATCTTACTGTTTCTTTTCCTTTTTCATTGCTCCTGCTTTTTGAAAATTATGTTTTCCCCTGTCTTAGAGGTGTCAGCTACAGAAGACTTTTTCTGTTGCGCCAACCAAACACCTTGTGGGCGCCGAGGGTTAAGTTGAGCAGAGCAGCAAAAGCCTTTCAGTGCAGGTGCCTGGAGCTAGTCCTCCCGTACCCCTGCTGAAGCTGGTGGATGGGTCTGCTGGGGATGGAGCAGGGATTCTTAGGAGGAGAAGGACCCATGAGAATCTGCGTAGCTTCAGATCTGAGGTGAGGGTTGTACAGAGGTGTTCCCATTAGTGCGTAGGTTGCTGTTTGTTTTGGAAACATCAGTATTGTGAGTGGTGGTTTTTTTTGCTTGAGGTTCACTCACTTGTAAAGAATTGAGGTAAACCTGCATAAATCTGAGCTCAATATATTTGCTTTAGTTAAGGTCAGTGTAAGCCATAGTAGGTTTATGTCCATAATGCACATGCTGTCTCAGTTTATGAAAGACTTAGCAAAATCATAATGAAGACACTTTAAGAATGAATGTTATTCATACTGATTTGAACACGTTATATGTCCAAATGGGAAGTGAGGTATTGTTCCTGACTTGTGACATAAAAATACTTGAAATAACTGTTTCTGGGACTTCACTATTATCTGTTGAATTCATATCTACCCTTGTCATCTGACAGGCTGCTAAAACAAGAATCTGCTCAAAGTTATAGAAGTGACAGTCATACGATGCATTTCATTCCTGCTGAGCCCTGTTAATATAGTTAGTACGAGGAGACTGGGATCTTGCTTCAATTGTTCAAGGACAGTCCTTTTAGAAGGGATTTGCAGAATTTTTATTTTTGCCCATAAATCTCCCACTCACCCCCTGCAAGCGTGGCAAAATTACTGTTGCAACCCTACTGTTCTGTGTAGGGCAAATGGGATTTCTATCTTATTTTTTTGGCTTATTCCCTCTGTTTCAACCCAAGCAGTTCTGTTGTGCTTGCGGTGAATTCTCTCTGCTGCTGCTACAGGCCACACTTTCCTTCCTCTGCAGTGTTATTATGTAGAATTGCCTCTCTGCTCTGCTAGCATTTGACCCCTCGCAACTGGCAGTGAATAGAGGGAACCGTATATACCAAGACCCAAACTCTGCACTTAGATACACCTGTGGAAACCTGTGGCATTATACAATTGGCTTGGAAAGACTTAAGAAATCCTGTGAGATCTGCTCCACTGAAAGTCTTTCTGTAAATGTTAGGCAGGGCTGTTGTTTTTGCGCTGATAGGTTTTATTTTAAAGCTGTACCTGGGCTGCAATTGATGACACTGTTTTCATAACATCAAAATAGCGGGACAGGTTTGGAGTGTGACATGTGCTGTTGATGGAGTTTGCTACTAAAAAGGTCTTAGCCAGGCACCATAGTAGTGTCTCTGCTGCAGGACAGATGTGCTCAGTGGGCTTCTGGTTCCTGGCAACCTTCAAACCACTGGTCACAATGCCATGATCCTCCTCCATGGCCTGGTCTCTTTTGGGAAGCAGTCAGACTCATCTTCTGGCATGGCTGGGCTGCAGAGGAGCCAGAGTCCCAGGCCTGTCTTAGTGGACATCGACCCTGTGGCACAATGAGGCCCAGGCAGCAGAGGAGAGGACTTTGTCCTTCCCCAGGCCAAGAAAACTGTGTTTAGGTCTGGCATGTTCTTGGCACGATCTGATACGGAGCAAGGAGAGTGGGGTCTGACCAGTGGTGTAGCTAACACATCTGCTCTTTGTGACTATGAAAGATAGTCGACGTTTATGTTGCTGTATGGAAAGGCCTATATGACCTTATTGTTTCATGTTTGAAGCAGAACCGTAGGAAATAATGTTCAGCCTGTTGACAGATACTGTACAGACCACTGCAGGCATGCTCATTTAAGCAGGTAGCATCTTTGAGTGGTATCCATCTCTGTGAGTGTGGAGGATACTTCATACAACTGGCCCACAAATACCTGAAGAGCTTGAGTAGCCGTTTAATTCTTTTAAAAGTTGCAGTGATAGACCTGAGCATATTGAAGTTACAGCCAAAAAACCCTGCTCTGATCTATTTACTTCTCTTTTTGGTTTTTGTGCATTGTGATCCTACTGAGATAGGGAAAAAGTGAGGAAGTGAAGCAGAAGATATGGTGAGATGTATTATGCATGCTTCCAGTATGCTGCTAGACATTTTTACCTACTTATATTTTTTTGAAAATTTTCAGGAAGAGAACTTTTGTGTATTGTTTTTCCAGACTGAATGGATTGTAGTACATGAATTTTGGCCATTGCTTAATGCAGAAGAGGAGTCAGAATATCTGAATTCCATATGAATGATTTATATATCCAATTTGCTGTTTTAATGGAGGAGCAAGGAGTTTAAAAGCTCTTAATTACTATGAATTTTAAAGTGCTACTGTTGTAGCCACAGGCCACATAGACTCTGGAGGGTAACTTAGTACTGTGCAGTCTAACAGAACTTCTGGGAGGGAGGAGAGAATGTGCCAAAACGCTCACTCCTGAGCAGTGGGGTTACATCTAGATGTTTTGTCATGTTACTGCAGAGGAGTGGTGTTTTTTATTCAAGGCCTGAAGATGAACAGTTTTATTTACGTTTCTTCTGGTATGTCCAGAACAGAAAACAAAAGTTACAATGCTATAGTACAGCATCTTCACGTTTTTTATTCTGTACTTCCAATATTCAAGGAATTTCCTACCAAGAATAGAAACATCTGCAGTAACAACTCCTATTTATGTTAATCTTTTGCAATCAGCATGCAGTCTTAAATAATTACAATGAATGCACCCTCTGCTCCAAGCACTCACAACTTGCATTTATTTCAGGCTTCTTTGCCTCAGAAGTCTGAGAACATAATCCTTCATCCTGCCCTGCTTCATCTGCTTTGCATGAATTTATCTAACAGTACCTTCTGTGAGCTTTATTAACAATGGTCATGCCATAATAAATTACATAAATCGAGAAGTTTTTAATTAGATAAGTCAACAAAAAAATGAAAGCATAATAAATTTAATTATATAACATTTTCCTGTAATACATTTGCACACAAGGTGTGTAATGAAGTAGGCCGGCATACGATTTTTATCAGAAGTTTTTTAGCCTTCATAGCTTAATGAATTTAATCTGAAATAATAATTATTAATTTTTTTATTAAAAAAAAAAAGTGTCAAACATACCTTGTGGTGCGAAGGATTATGTAAATTTAGCAGAAAACCAGTAGATACTGACAAAGACATGACTAAGATTATATTCGACCCTATGAAGGCACATCCTCCAGTCTTTCCTCCTCTGTTTCTTACAGAGCTGCTTGCCCCAGTCAGGGACATTTTCTTCATCCTTGCAGTGGCCCTTCAGCTCCATTCATTTTTTTGGTCCTGGGCAGAATGGGAATATTTTTGGTTGAGTTGGCCAATGTATATGGTATGAAGAGCACATTCAGAGCAGAATCTCCATGCTGTGTGCATTTAGCTGGGCTGCTTGCCCAGGCACATGGGAAGGAAAAGTAAGATCCCACATGGGTGATGCCGTGAAGCAATTCCACACTTGTCCTCAGCAGCCACCAGCACCTGCATTTGCTCTCTTTCCTGAACTTGCATCCAGAAATACTAAGATTGTTACGTGATCCCCTGCCTCCTAACCTCTTGACATGGCTCAGCCAGGATGCTTTCACCTGGACAATGTTCCCATCAAAGTGATTTGGTCCAAAAATGAGAGTTTGTTTTTCCTTTATGCCCAGGATATATGCAGCTTCATGGCAGTGAACGGTGCTCTGGTTTCCTATTACGAGACCGTGCAGGGATTGAGCAAAGAGCAGTTGGAAGAGGACACAGGGAGTCTTTAAAATTATGAGTATTAGTTTGTGTTTTTCCCAGGCATTGTTGCAGGGTTACAGGGAAGGGTGCAAAGGGAGTATGCTGGTACATTGCATTCACTGTTTTGCTTTGGTGATGTGGAGCCAGAATAATGATTTGTAATTGTCTTTCAGAAGTGCAAATGGCTGTGTGTCGAAGGCTATGGAATATAATTACAAGTGTTTATTATCTTTGCAAAGCATCCTTTCCTTTTGATATTTTAATTCAGGGCTGATGTAGAGAAGGAAGATTGATGTCAGTAACATTAGTTTATGGTTTGGGGTAGGTTTCTGAGTTTTGAGGTCTGTTCCTATTATTCTTTGCACTGTCAAACTCTGAAACCACGGAATAGAGACTTTTGGACATTTTGTGAAAAAGCATAGCACCAGGTAGTTTGATTCATATGTACATACAATGAGAAAAATATGTCTGATAAGGGAGGCAAGGGAAGACAGTGATGCTGGATCAGGTCATGACAATACTGTCTGTGGTGGCATTGGCAGTGCTGCGGCTCCATCGTCCCCTCATCTTAGGTCACTGCAGGGGTAGCTCAGTTTTACAGAAAACATAAAAAAGAAAAAAAAGAAAGGAATATGGCATTTTAATACTGGCTCTGCCAATAATTCTTCAACTTTCTGCAAAATATATGTAATATTTAACCAAGTGACATTTGTTGTGTAGATGAAATGGCATCTTCTCTGAGATGGTGTATAGCTCCTAAAATTCACCAGAAAGGTCATGAACCTGTGAGCAGGTGGATCTCTTGCTGTTCTCTGACTCACAGGCTACAGTTAATTGTCCAGTAGAAGACATCGTAAAGCATTTTAGTATACCCAGATATCCTATCTCTCTTTTTTCCTGCCTTTTTAGGTTGAAAGAGAAGCAGTTGTAATTCTAGAGAAGGTAGGAGCCATAAAGTTTATATAGTAGAAGCACACCTATTTTACAGAAAATGCCCCACTTAAGTTTTAGAGTTCTGCCTGAACAATTGCCAGTCAGCACTCCTAGACCTGTAGAGTGTTGTGCAGAAATTACTGCTGTAGTTCTTTGCAAAATTTGAGATAACTTGTAGCATACATGATAGTCTGGTGGTAAAGGAAGAAGGAGACACAGGTCCAGAGAGCAAAATCAAGGTGAA
>NW_009952263.1:4479308-4483535 GCF_000747805.2 Chaetura pelagica | reverse complement strand
GGAAAGAGTTAAGGGGAACACAAGAGTAAGGGGAGAAAGGAGTGCACAGAAGAAAGGGAAGGGGAGGGGCAGGGGACAGAGATTGCTGAAGAGGTGAAGAGAGAAATTAAAATACAAAATGTTGGCTGAAAAAGGCAGCTCACTAGTACTAGCTCACTAGTAGTCACTTTCTAGGTTGAGAACATAGTATGTTAAAGAAGAGTCTCAAGAAGACCTTCCTCCAGAGGTTTGGGAATCTCCCATGTGAAGGACCTTGAGGTGAGTGGGAAGAAACACTCCCTCCCAAAGTGATTCAAATTAGAGGCAGAGAAGAAGCAGAGATATTTTTTTAATTGTATCTGGAAAATAAGGTATTGGAAATTAAGATCTTGATGGCAGGAGTGTGTCAAATAATGCATTATGTATTTTTTTAATTATAAAATGTGTCATAAGCCAATTTCATTCCAGGGGAAATGTGACATTTCCCTTTTGAGTGAAGTTTCCAAAGGGCTGGAAAGAAAATGTAAAGCAAAAAGCTGGCAAATGGAGAAGAGAGGCATTTGCTGTGCTGTTTAAACTGTAGAAATCAGTGGTTGGTGGTGTATCCTGCCTTTGAACCCCTTCTGATAGCACTGTGTGTTTAGGCTGCTAGATTTGTTTTCCATTTTCAGTCTGTTTAAGGGCAATAGATTTTGCCTTGACCTGTAAAGCTGGTCATATCCTTTTACACAGCAGTGACTTCCCAGAGAGCAGAAACATAAATCTGCACTCTTGCCTTGAGGTACATGCTGTGCCTCACAGCCACTCTGGTTTTTGACTCACAAGAATTGTGTGCAAGAGGATTTTGCTGGGCTGCTGAAAATATTTGAGCTGCAGTTCTACATACTGATTTTTTGTCACTTCTGCTTCCAATATCTGAATAGTTTATAAAGGAAATGTAGAGTTAACATCTGCAATTTTAAATGGTCTTTCTTTTCAGAGAAATAGTGTTTCTGGCATTTCTGTCAGGAAAGAGTAGCTGTCCTCTCCAAAACATTGGGTATAGGTATGCAAATGTTGGAAGAGCTGATGATTAATAATTACTATTCACTGCTGCTTCTTTGCTTCCATTACAGTGAACATATTTTTGGAGAAGAATTAAATCCAAGTCTCTCCAGGAGCTATTGCTATTTTGCTAATGCTAAATTAAAGTGTGCCATGTGCTGTGCACAAGGGGTGGTCAGTAGTGGCTTGACAGAATTTAATTGTGTGTGTGGCAGGGGTGCCTTGGGTCACTGCTTGGTAGGTGTGATACAGCCACAATCTGGTGTGAAAGCAGTCACAGTCTTTCACAGCCCCTCATATTGTCATGAGCAGGAAGGAGATATCCCCAATCTGCTTTCCATCCTGCTCGCAGGTGAGGTGGTCCAGCTCCTGGAGTGGGTATCCTGCACAGCCAGTTTTTGTTCCTTCTGCTGCTCACCTGTCCCTTTGCTTTTTCTATTCCCGAGCTGTAAATACTTAACATGAGAAATAAGTGAATCAGAAGCCATGAAACAGTGATGTAGGCTGAGCTACCTTAAAAAAAATCAGTAAGTGAAGAAGCAGGTCCAGATTGGAGAAGAAGGGAAGTAGTCTTTATAGCCTTCAAAATCGCCTTCTTTTAAAGTTGTTGAAGCATAGGTTTGAAGGTATCAATAAAAACATTTATGAGTATTCCCTCTTTGGGACATACTGAGATATGTTGGATGACCCTAAATGATGTATCATCCTGTACTGCCCCATTGTGAGCACTCATACCCTTAAGATATCTTAGGTATTATTTGTCTTGATGAGTTTCTCACCTTTCTCAGTCATACCCTTTGAGCATGTTCACCTTGCCCGCTTTCCATCCTGCTCGCAGGTGAGGTGGTCCAGCTCCTGGAGTGGGTATCCTGCACAGCCAGTTTTTGTTCCTTCTGCTGCTCACCTACCTGTCCCTTTGCTTTTTCTATTCCCGAGCTGTAAATACTTAACATGAGAAATAAGTGAATCAGAAGCCATGAAACAGTGATGTAGGCTGAGCTACCTTAAAAAAAATCAGTAAGTGAAGAAGCAGGTCCAGATTGGAGAAGAAGGGAAGTAGTCTTTATAGCCTTCAAAATCGCCTTCTTTTAAAGTTGTTGAAGCATAGGTTTGAAGGTATCAATAAAAACATTTATGAGTATTCCCTCTTTGGGACATACTGAGATATGTTGGATGACCCTAAATGATGTATCATCCTGTACTGCCCCATTGTGAGCACTCATACCCTTAAGATATCTTAGGTATTATTTGTCTTGATGAGTTTCTCACCTTTCTCAGTCATACCCTTTGAGCATGTTCACCTTGCCCCCAGTGGTGCAGTCAGTGTACAGTATGTTGCAGCATGCCTGGGATAAAATAAAGTGTTAGTAGGAAAAGAACCACCAGATGTAAACCTGTGAGTCTTGCACCTGCAAAGTTGCCCTGTGGGGAAGTTTCTGGATGAGCCCTATTCCAGCCCTTCCATTCCCACTCACACTCTCACCTCTCACCAAGGTCTAAGCTTGCTCAGGCAGCCAATGCACTGGCTGTAGCTGGGGTTCTCAGGAGAGTGGGAACCATGATCTCTCTAGAATGCTCTAGAATGCAGTAACTAAAGGGGTAATTTTAAATGGTTTTAAACTGGAAGAGGGTAGATTTTGGTTAGACATCAGGAAGAAATTCTTCTCCATGAGGGAAGTAAGAATAGGTTGCCCAGGGAGGTTGTGGAAGCCCCCACCTGAAGGTGATCAAGGCCAGGCTGGATGAGGCTTGTGCAGCCTGGTCTGGTGGGAGGTGCCCCTGCTCATAGCAGGAAGGTTGAAACCTGATGATCTTTAAGGTCCCTTCCAACCTTAACCATTCTGTGAATCTATGTAATTCAGAGGCTGTAGCTCTCACTGAGGTATAGGTGCAGGTGAAGATTTTGGGGGAAGTACCCCTGCAGTGTGTACTACACCCACAGTGGTCCTCAGTGAGGGTTATGCTGCTATGGGCAGGGAAGGAGTAGGAGCTGTGGTCACAACTTGGTGCAGGTGCTGTGGCTGATTGGGTGTTAGCAAGGCAGAAGAGTTAGTGACAAGGGCGAAACATCTGAAAATCCACCGGGCGAATTAGATGTTTAGGAGGTTCTATGTGGAATGGTGGCATTTTGTTAATTTATTTAGGAATTTGTGATAGCTGTAGCTGAATACTGAACAGCTTAAATCTCAGCAACTGGCATTTTGTGCTTTGGTGAATAGAGAGTGGGTGAGTGAAATAGTAGGGGTAAATTGTGAATAAGAGTGAAACCAGTATGTGCAGTTTTCTCTGAACCTGCCCACCTCTTTCTTTGTGTAATATTGAGCAGCTGGGGCTGTGCTATCTCAGCTTATCATCGCTAATCAGGCTGTAGATCTCTGGGGGCATGTTTTGCTTTCAGTTGCTGTGGTAGAAATCTAAACTTATTACCTTGATTATTTGCATTTACACCAACAAAGCTGCAAACAGAATTTGAGCCTTTCTGTGAGTGTGGTTGGTGGGAAGTACTCTCATTTTATGGCAGAGTGCTGTCTTTGTTTAGTCAAAGAAGAAAACACTTGACTGCAAAATGGGAGAGCATTTGCACCATTGTCTTTTTCTAACGTTCTATGAGAAAAATTGTACTAATCTCAGGAGGAGTAAAACTAATGGAGTTCACTATAAATTAAATTACCTTTTAAATGTTATTTAAAATGGCATTTTCCTAATCCAAAATATTTATGCGAGCCTGTAAGAAGAGAGGACAGAAGACTTGACTAAGTCAGTTACAGAGGTGTATGCTGCTGTAATTGAATTCCTTCAGCTGTTTCCAACGGTTTTCTGGAAGATTTATACATCTTTAATTCCATGGACTTTTTCCTAAGTGCCTCACTGGATTCCCTATAAGCTTTTTTAATGCTAGGCTAGGTAGGTATGTTATGAGTTGCCATCCTAGACTGCTTTCTCTAGGGGTGTAATTTAGAAACTGGTGTTCCATTCAGTACTGTGCTTACCTTGGTCTGAATCTGTGGTCTGAATCTGTGATCCTGCCTGTTCTTCAGCTTGCAGACTGATGATTCATTCCTTTTCTTCACAGGGTGGCTGCATATGGTCTTACTCCGTTCTTAGATGAGCTTTGGGAGTGAGTGAAAAAGAAATATTTCCAGCATTCAGGGTAAAAAAAAAAAAGGGGGGGGGGGGCAGGGGGGGGGGGGAAAGGGAATGTCT
>NW_009952263.1:4474054-4479177 GCF_000747805.2 Chaetura pelagica | reverse complement strand
GGGGGGGGGGCAGGTGGAGGGGGAAAAGGGAATTGCTGTAACTAAAGCAGTTATTTTAAAAAATAACTTTTCTGTGATGCCTCTGTTGGGTGTCACACTATATGCAAAGAGTGTAAGAAGATGCTTTCTGCCCCTTTGTAGCATGTGTAAAAAAAAGTAAAGGTGTGCAGAAGCAGAGAGATGCTTCCATCCAGGAGCAAGGTGTAGTGAAACCACCAGAGACATTAATCTCACATCCTGTAGAAATCCATGTAAAGAAATCCTAGTGAGATGTCCACTGCATTGGCAGGAGTTTTCTGTAGTAGAGCAGCTTCCTGCATGCCATGTCCCCTCATGACTTGGGAGCACCCTGTAGCTGTGACTGCCTGTCTGCAGGATATGTAGAGGATGTAAAGATGGTTGGTGGAGGGAGACATGGTGACTAGCTATTCCTGGGAGTGCACCCTCAGCATGGAGGACAGTCCCAGATAATCTCCTCACATTGCATCATTACTGGAGATTAACTGATTTTCCTCATCAATCCTGTATTTGATGGAAAGCCCTGCAGGAAGAGAGAGTGTGCCTCCAGATGTAAACATACACAGAAATCCAGCACTTGCATTATAGTTTCTTTATTACCCACAAATTTCTTCTGTGACACAGGTTTCAGATACTGCGCATGTTGACTTCTTTCCTTGTGCCATGTGTTCCTAACACATGGTGAAGGAAGGACATTCAGATGAATTATTTCATCTGCCAGAATGTCGGTTTTCCAATATCACTGTTTTTTATTTCATGGTATCTTTTCTGCTAATTTAATTTAATTTTTTTAATACAGGTCATTGATTTCAGAATGTTACCTTAGAACTGATTGTTTCTTTTCACTACTAAAATATATATTAGTGAACTGCAACTGGAAAAATTGCCAGGGTGTAATTTTGCCTTTTTTGGGGATGGTGGGTTGCAGGGAATTTGCTTATATTAATCTTCCTACTTTGCTAGGTCTGTGAAGACCACAAGATTTAAGTTCTCTAGGTAATTTTAACTTGTTCATTTTTCAAGTAAAGGGGAATTTGCAGTGAAGACTTGTCATGGAATTTGAAGAGTACCTTTATGCTCAGGGTAAATAAAATCTCTTCCTTTATTCGGGCAGAGGTCTCAGCCAGCACTTTTGCTGGTGGTGGTCTTTTCAGCTAACCTCGGTCATTGTAGAGTGCAGAGTGCAACAACCAGATGATAGCAGATTATGGTTTTGTTGTTACCTGCTTACAAGTGATGCCTTTATGGTAGTTAAAGGCAGCACTAAAAGTTTATGCTGGGTATGCTCAACATGCCCAACATCTCAACAGGTTCCAAATGCTGTCCTCATCACTCTTCCCTGCTAGGCACCTGGGACCTGTCTTCACCTCGTGAACACTTCTTGTGGCCACTTACAGAGTCTGTATGACCAATACCCCTCAAAACCTTTCTTCATCCAGCTTGCACAAATTTGAAGTTGGGTTTTGAGGGTCAAACCTGAGATTTCTCTTAAGGTCAGTTTATTAGGTTCCTTCAGAGTGCAGGAAAAACAGCCTTCCATCCAACCTTGTGGTTGAGTATCACTTATAAACATGTCCCTTCTCTGTTTTATTTAATAGTGTGGCTGCTGTTGAGCTTTAGCAACTGCGAAGTCAGTTGGATTCTTATGCACCAGATTCTGTGGAAAAATTTTCAGCCAGTGGTGACTGATATGAAGGAGGAGCGTGGACTAATTCTGTTTAACAGCTTGTGCAAAATATCTGTAGGAGTGTAAGGAGGAAGCTGCCACTACTGAGTCTCAGAAAAGTAAATGTAAGGGGAATGTTTCCAATGTAGGGAGGAATGAGAAAAATGGTACGTGTGGATTAAACATGAAGCACTGATTACCTTTTCAGAAAGGGAAGCTGTCCAAATGCTGTTTGGGAGATGTAGGTAGTTTTCAGAGGGCATATTCTGTTGTATCTTGCTACTGGTTAACAGGTCATTTTAAGTTTTTGGTGTGCATTGTAGTTTTACCACATGCCATTACGGCTTGCTGACAAAATCTAGTGAAATTTGTTTCTGCTGAGGATTAGTATCTTTGTGGGTCATGCATGAGGAGTTTGACTGATTGTATTCTTCACCTTTTGAGAGAGCTAAAATGTTCATTACAAACAACTTGTAAAAAAGCAGACCAATTCATTGGTAAGTGTTATGTGAACACAGACTTCTTGTGTCATTTCATATGAAGCAAACAAAGAAAAAAGTTCCCTAGTTTTCAAGCAATGACTAATGCAAGGCTTTGAAAAAAACCCATGGATTTACCTTCTATGGATTTTACATAATATATACTTAAATGAGTGTGACTTTCATTTGGTGTTGTAAGGGAAAATACCACTTCAAATTACTTCATTTTTTCTCTTTATCATAGTCTTCAATCTTGCTTACTTCATGGTGAAAAGCATGAATATAGGCTAGTAAGTAGTAATCTTATGAGTTATCTGGACATTTAACGTTTTAATTTCTTGTGTATGGACTTGTGAATTAAATAATACTGCTTGAAAAAAATTGTTTCAGATAAAAGATCAAATTAATTAATAGCTCCTTTACACAGGTACTTTAATTGCATTTTTTCCTTTATGTATGTACATGTATTCCCTCTGTTTTTGTAGATTTCTGGTATTGTTTTGTCTGGGGTTCTTTTCATTATTAGTTTTTGTGTAGAACATTTTTTCATGTATCAAATTAAATGATATGAAGATACCACAAGTGAAATAAACACAGAAATAGGTTAACATATAGAAACATAAAAAACTTGTCTAGGTGATTATTTTGCAAGTGGCTTTAATCCAAATGGTCAAATTAATAAGGCTAACCAGAAAAGAATGGATGATTTTGTGGAGAAGAGTGAAAGACGTCTTAAGAGAAAGTTGTGAAACCCCAGAGGGAAATAGACAAACAATAACTTTTAAAATGGTCTGACCTTATGACCAAAAAGAACAACAACAAAATTAATTTCTTCCTTGCCATCAGCCCTTTCCCACCATGAGAAGTGCTGTAAGCAGCAGTCAGTAAGCAGTGGTTGCCAGCACTCAGAGATAACAACTGTTGGGCAAGTATGTGGTGGGCTACCTTTTCTAGGCTCGGTGCCTAAGGAAGCTTCTCTTCAGCATAAAAAAGAATAGAAATTAAACTTGTTCCCTTCAAGTGTAAAAACGGGGTTTTTAGGGCATTCAAAAGGAATTGTTGCTATCAGTGCCTGAATTTTAAAGGTGATTTTGTTACTGTGAACTTGAAGATTGGGATGTTGCTTTATTTTCAAGACATGAGCAGTGTGATCACGTGATGTAACGCCTTTACCTATATGTGGAGGTTATCTCCACAGCTGAGTCCATCTGTGGCTTTGGAAGAAAGTTGCTTAGCAGTAGTGCTCCCCTTTTTACCTGAACTGTAGAAGTGTGGAGCAGAGGTGGCATGCCTTGCTGCTCCAAGGACTTGAACATTGCTTTGCAGTTTGGCCACCTGGGAGCCTCTGGGACTGCTAGGTTAAGCAAATAGCCTGGTAGAAACTTTGACTTGTACCTGGAGATGAAAGCAGTTGTGGTGGTTCTACTGGCAGATGACCATGTGATAAATGTGTGATAACTGTGAATGCAATCACAAGATACTTAGCAGAGCTGGGGACTCTCGGTTTGGCAAGCTGGGACCAGCAGGATGAAAACCTTTTCTTTCCCCTTTAAAGGCAACAAAACCCAAAAGGAGTCTTCAGAGAAAACCTTGAAGGCTTGCTCCTGCAGAGTTGTGCTTTTCCCTTGGCATGTCTTGTATGCCTGTAGAAGGATGTGAATTGGCCTTAGATTTTTCTAAGAGAGGATTGTAAATGAAGGATGGGAAAATGTATTTCCTATTACAATCCATTTGTCTGACTTCTTAAAATTAATAAGAGAAGGTGGAAGTTTCGAAAGCGTGTTCTACCATGACTAAGTTCAGCTCCTCCTGAAATCATTGGGGTAGTTTGCAAGATACTTAAGTAGGGACAAAGTTTAGTGTGTTTGTGTTTTGTTTTTAAGCTTTTTGGCTACACTTTACAGGACTTTGTTCTGTAATTTAGTTGCAGGAAACAGAAAGAAAATTTTCCTTTATTTCTGGCCAGCTTGAGTCATTATGGTGCCCAGAAGCACATAAAAAAGGCCTGAACTTTGTTTTTCCCCTCTACTTCTTAAGGGCAGTGTTCTTAAAACAGTGTGTATGGAAGTAGGCACCCAGGTTAGTGTTTGACACATTGAAATCAGTTAATCATTTAATTAGTTCACGAGGAATTACAAATTTATTTAGCAAAAGTTTGGCTATGTATGACTTGCTGTCATTTAAGAATCGTCTTCTTTCAAGAGTTTCAAAATAAGTTTATGCATATTTATTTGGGATATTGCCATGCTGTCAATTCAGTAATTCCATGTGTTCACTTCAGCTTAGTTACATAAATGAATGTTTACTTCCAGTTTGGTCCTTTGCTTTTATGTGTTGCTATGAGTTAAAAGAGAAGAGCACCGTTTTGATTTAGAGTATAATGTCACAGAACAAGAAAATAATTGTGTTTTTTTTTAATGTTTGTTTGCTAGTAATACCATTTCTCATTTCTCAACCATTTCTGTTGTTGTGGAAACCAGCATAATTTTAATTGATGTTTTACACAATGCACCTTACAATTGATATTTTATAAACACCGCATCTGTAATTGGACTTGTTTAGAATCCTGTATTGAGGTGCCCAAAACTGAACACACAGTACTCAAGGTGGGTTTACTCACCCTTGTCATAGTCTTAACTGTACTTGATAGTAAGGTGTTTCATACACTCCCCATTGCAAGTGAAGTACCCCATGAAGTGCATCAGTTCTTTACAGAGAACACAGATGTCTCTGTACAACTGCATGTAACATAAAACAGGAAATAAAAATATGCTTCAGTAGAACTCAAAAGCTTTGCTGCAAGGCCTAGAATTACCTCTGCTTTAAGTTATACAACTTTCAGATATTATTCCTTGAATAGTAGTTCTTTCAGATGTTTTGTTTAACCTGCTTTGAAGTAATCACAGAATGACTGAGGCTGGAAGACACCTCTGGAGATGACTGAGTCCAGCCTCCTGCTG
>NW_009952263.1:4456467-4473656 GCF_000747805.2 Chaetura pelagica | reverse complement strand
GGTTGCTTAGGGCCGTGTCCAGCAGGCTTTTGAGTATCTTCAAGGATGGAGACACTACAGCCTCTCTGAGTAGCTCGTTCCAGGTTTGACCACCCTCACAGTAAGGCAAAAAACCCAAAACCAAGCTAAACCCCAAAAACCCTATTTTCAGATGGAATTCCCTGTGTTTTGATTTGTGCCTATTGTCTCTTGTCCTTTTGGTGGGCACCACTGAGAAGAGTCTGACTTTGTCTTCATTATTCCTTCCCATCAGTTACTTATATGCATTGATGAGACCTCTCTGAGCCTTCTGCAGGCTGAACAGTCTGATCTCTCTCAGCCTCATGCATCAGATCCTCCAGTTCCTTAATCACCTTTGTGCCTTTTGGCTGGGTTAGTTTTGGTCCATGTGTCACATGTACTAGGGAGCCCAGAGCTGGACCCAGCTCTGCAGACATGTCTCACCAGAGTTGAGCAGAAGGGGAGGATCATCTCTTAACCTGCTGGTTGTGCTCTTTCTAATGCAGCCCACAATGATGTTATCTACGCTTGCTGCAAGGGCACATTTCTGGCTTGTGTTCAAATTGGTATCTACCAGGACCCTTGGGTCCTTCTCTGCAAGGCTGCTTTCCATTCGGTCAGCCTCTAGCACTTGGAATTCCCCTTTATTGAACTTTTATGAGGTTCTTGTCAGCCCATTTCTCTGGCCTGTCCAGGTCTCTCTGGATGGCAAAACACCCACCTGGTGTATCAGTAGTTCCTCTCAGTTTTGAATAATCAGCCAACTTGCTGAGGCCTCTATCCCATTGTCTAGGTCATTAATGAAGATGATGAAATATATTGGCCGCCATACCGACCCCTGCGGTGCTCCACTAGTGACTGGTCTCCAGCTAGACTTTGTGTTGCTGTCCACAGCTTTAGGAACTGAGCAGTTCAGCCAGTTTTCCGTCCACCTCACCACTTACTTATTTAGTCTGTTCTTCCTCAGTCTGTCAGTGAAGATGTTATGAGAGACAGGATCAAAATCTTTGCTGAAGTCAAGATAAATAGTGTCCATTTCTCTCTCATCTCGATGAGAGGCATTTCATTGCAAAGAGCTATCAGGTTGGTCAGATGTGATTTCTGCCTTCCTAATCCATGCTGACTACTCCCAATCACCTTATTTTACTCCATGTGTTAAAGAAATTGTTCCCAGATTTATTTGCTCATCACCTCTCTAGGGTTGGAGGTGAGGCTGAACTGCCTGCAGTTTACTGAATCCTCCTTGAGAATAGGACTTGTGCTTTCTTGCAGTGCTCAAGAACATCCTCTGATCCCCGTGACCTTTCAAAAATAGTTGAGTGTGGCCTTCCATTAACATAATCCCTTAGCACCCATGGATGCCTTCCCTCAGGACCCATAGGACTGTGTGTGCCCAGTTTGTTTAAATGTCCCTTAATTTGATCATCCTCTGCTGATGGCAAGTCATAATTTCTCCAGACTTTCTTGCTGGTTGCAGGGACCTGGGATTTCTGAGGACTGAATGTTGAAGAAGAAATAACTTTTTAATTGACTGCCTTTTTCCTAGTAGAAGTCTGTCCCTCTAGCTATCAGAGATATTCAGTGTACTTCAAATGGAAAGCAGTTCTTTGCAGAATGTGTGTAACAAATATATTTAAACTGTCTTTCCATTATTACACTGAAAAAGAGAAATTCTTGTGCAAAAAGGAGTACGAGTCTACCAAAAATATGTTTTCTGTTTGCTTTTCTCCTGTGTTGGTCTGACTGAGTGCTAGCTGTGCACAGATGTGTAACAGGAGTGACTGCAGGCAGTGCAGGGATTTCAGAGATGGTTTTCATGTGTCAGAACAACAAAGGCAGATCTGTCTGCAGTCATGTTCATGTTGCCATTGAGAGCTGTCATCTGTCCCAGTCTACAGGTGTTTCTGTGCAGTTGTCAAATGGGGAAAAGGAGTGAAGGAAAAAAAGTGAAGATGCTGTTTCCAGCCCAGCAGGAACCTGACAGATCCTGAGTGCAGGAGCACCAGGGTGCTGGGAACTGCTACCACTTAGGATGTAGGTGTGGCCGTTGGTAGAAGGCAGGATTCTGGCTCCTGCCTTCTTCTAAGCGCCAAGTCCAGCAGCATCTTGGGAATTCCACCATTACTGGGTGCAAAGCAGAGATCATTCCTTGCCTGCTGAACATGTTTCACCAAGTGGGGAGCATAGGTTAGTCAGCCCTGCCCTGTAGAGAGAAACTGGGCATCCTCATAGAGCTGGGGAGCCTCTCATCTTAGGCAATGTTCATCTTCTCTTCCAACACAGCTCCACCAGCTTTAGGTTAATCATAACTTTTAAAAACCTCTTCAGTTTCTTAGGATTCCTTAAACAGCCAGTGGCTCTCAGGAGGCAGCACAGCAGTGAGAACTCAGCCTAGCAACCTGTGAATGTCTGCCAGGGTTGCTTCTCATCCTGCACACAAGCAAGAATGGCTCTGGGTGGGAGCCATAGCACTGCCTCAAAACTAGTGAGAATCTCCACAGATGTTGCAGTAATTATTCCCAAGGGGAGCTGTGCCACCTTTTGGGCATTTATGTTCTTCAGCCTATCTTCCATTAACACGTTATTAAGGTTGCAATGTATGTCTTGTTCATGGTAGAATGCTCATAATATACCTCATATTAGGTGTCTTGTCCTACAAACACATCATGTAATCTCACCTGAACCACTTCAGCTTCTGCTTTGGGTCATTCATAAGATCCTGAGAGCAAGGACAGCCAAGTAGCATCCAGTGGGCTTTGTTCACCAGTTCATAAGGGGCCGTGGGCATTAGGCACCGAAGAAGCTCCCTCTTCATTTTGAAGAGAGCTGACTGGAAGCTCCAGGTGGAAGACCTGCTGGAGAGAATTGATAATCTTTTTAGTAAGACAGAAAAAGGCCAATGTTATTTAAATTTTGAATTTTGATTGAAATGTGCCATATTGTATAATGTTTTATACAAATTGTTTTCTCTCTTGGAGGTTTTTAAAGGGTTTTTTAAAGTTTTTTAAAAGTAGTATTTTATATAAATGACTAATTCAGTCACAAAACAAGTATGTTCCAGTAACACTAAAAAATTCATTTAAGTGTCAATAACACCTTTGATACAAATGCTATGAAAAACGCAGCAGAAATAAGAAATTACTTAACTGATAGAATGCCACTGTAAAGGGAAATAAAATTGTCACATTTTGAGCCAAATCTACATTTTAGTGAGTAAAGATAAACTGTAGAAATTTGCCTAGGGAATATTGTAATAGCTTTAAATAAAATCATTATTGGCATGTTATAAACATGCTATTTTCCATCTCTTCTTACCACTAACATTGATTCTAAGGGAAGGCTAGTATTTCTTTTGTTATAAATAAATGATTGCCATGTTAAGACAGCTGTTATTATCACTGGTAGACAACTAATCACTCATTCTTAACAAAGTTGTCTGTGCAATCATAAAAGTAACTTCATAATATGAAATGGTCGTCTGGGGGTTTAATATTGTAGATTAAGTTGTAAGACATCTCCAGGGCTGATGGTTTCTCACTTCTTCCCATTTGCAGAGGTGTTCTCATTTGCCAAAGTACGTTTCAGTGTTGCAACGTCAAAGAATTTTAGAATGGCTATTTGCAAGATGACAGGGTTTTTTTGATGCAAAGAGAAGAGGAGATGTACATCCCAATGAAAAGGAAAGCAGGTTAAGTGACCCATCATAATAGCTTTTCAGGAAGTCTCATGGATCAGCTTGAAAATCATTTGACAGTATGGTATGAACTGTGTCATCATGGTGAGGTTTAATACTGGGCTGTTCCTCAGGCTGGCAAAGTTTGCAAAGTTTGAAATGCAAGTTTGCAGCTGGAAAGTCTGACATTTTCAGGGAGCATCCTTTTGGGAAGCAGCCAAGCTTTCCCTGGACCAGAACATGAGTGGCACTGGCAGTGTATATGGCACCACTTCGCTGTGAGAGTTTAGTCAGTTTTATTGTGTGTCTGTTGAGTGCCAAAAAATGAAGGGCCTGGGAGAACTGGAGGGTACTTTTGGCTCACTGAAGCAAGAGAGGAAGAAGTCAGGAGTGCAGGAGCTGCTCAGACGTGAATCAGCTTATGGAGATGGTAGTAGCATTGCTGCAGCACTATGGCACTGCATCTATGGCAACTAAAGGAAGAAGAATGAGCAATGTAATATTTCCTGTGATGGGGAGCATGAGGAAAAAGAGATTTGAAAATGCTGCTCTCAAGTGATATGCTTTGTTTTACTCTTTGTCATTCTTCATAGTATGGAGACGGGGGCTTGATATGTTCCATAGCCAATTTAAATTTGTTTGGGTGTCCTAGACTGTTGATGTGTATCCAAATTTGGGATTTGAATGCATAAAAGAGGTAAAGATTCCTTTGAATCTTAAAAAGAGAGAAAGGAGGGGTGCAGCTAGCAGCATGGGTCTCGTGTCTTGTCTCACTGTCTTGTGGTGAAGATGGATAAATATGGGATAAAACTGTACCACTGTATGGGTTGTTGACCCTGTCAGTGCATCTCTCTTCTGGATTAATCAATGGGAAGCTGTTACTGCTGATGGTTGACTGCTTCATGGTTTGTCATGTAGCTCCTAGAAAGATGGTATTATTTACAGAACTTGCTCATGCTTGGCAATTTCACTGGGCACCAGGTTTTAAGGAGTTTACCCATCAGCTCGTGAGCCAGTGTGGCCTCTCACATGAAACTCCCACATCTGGCTTCTTCACGGTGAGAGCACAAGCATGATGGCAGTTTCTGGTGCTTTTTTTTCTTTGATCTTCATGCAGTGCCACAGGTTTCATGGCAGCCTTGAACATTTCTGTAGGTATCACCCTCTACCCTCTGACTGTTCTTGAATTTGTTGTCTTGCCGGTGAGACAAAGACTTTCTTTGTAGCCATCTGGGCCATCTCTATGAAGAGTCCTTAAATCCTAATGTTTGTTTCTGATTGAGGAAAAAAAAAGTAGGTATGTGGTTTTTAATTAATATGCTTTTATTTGTGGGTGGGGGAGAGAGAAAAAAAACAACGGTCAAGCAAGTGAAAAAAAAAAAGCCAACAGATAAAATAAGTCGAATTTCAAAATAATTTCCATTTTTAAATTTTTTCTGCTGTTATATTTCATTGCTAATCCTAATGTTTGTTTCTGATTGAGGAAAAAAAAAGTAGGTATGTGGTTTTTAATTAATATGCTTTTATTTGTGGGTGGGGGAGAGAGAAAAAAAACAACGGTCAAGCAAGTGAAAAAAAAAAAGCCAACAGATAAAATAAGTCGAATTTCAAAATAATTTCCATTTTTAAATTTTTTCTGCTGTTATATTTCATTGCTTCTCTTTTTTTTTTTTTTTTTTTGGGGGGGGGGGGGGGGGTCTGAAGTAGTTCCAAGAACCTTCCCAACAAGAAACAGCAGCTGCCGAGGCAGCAGAGAAGACATGCCAAGTTATCTTTCACAAAAGTTATGACTTGTGGCTTTGCCTTCCACAGTAAGCTGATAGCTACTTAATTTTACTTTTGTGTGTGTGTGTAGATAAGAAGCAAAAGCATATGGCTTAGCCATTCAATCATCTACCATGGCTATTCCTCCCCTTCCCTAGGGACAAATTACTCAGTTGTTTTTATGGCTAAAAAAGAATTTTTTTTTTTTTTGGGGGGGGGGGGAGGGGAAGGAATTGTTTCAGGAGAGGAAGTAGTAGTCTAATTTTACCTACTACCACCCAGACCATTTTGGGGCAGCGTGTGGACACAAGTGACACATGCTGGCAGACAAAAGACAAAGCCACATAGTGGTTATGTTCAACACTCCTCACCGAGAGTAGGAGCTGGTTCAGAAACGGGATGAGACGGAGGGTGTACGTCTGCCACGTACTGGGGACAGATTCCCTTTGTTCCTATTTGACTTCTCTACGTCTTGCTAGAAACAAGTAGGTTAGTGACCAGGCAGGGGTTGCAGGTGACACAGCAGGGCTTGGCGTACCAAAGAAAACCTGAGGCCACTTGGGTTTGAGTGAAAAAATTCAGCTTTGCGGCTCTTCTGAAATTAGACTGAAATGAGACTGGTAGTAAACAACTTCTGTGCTAGTAGCAGGGTGCCTTAGTATGCAGGTGGTTTGGAACAGGAGCAAGTGCCTTTAAGCATTGTTTTATGGTGGTGTGCATTTCAGACTGAAAAATGGTCACAAGCTTTATTACTTTAATATTAACGCTTTTTCATTACTCGCTCTCTCTCCTTCTTCCCCCCCTCCTGCAAACTGCTGCATTCATCCATTATAAACTCTTTCTTTTTTCCCCTTGCCTGCCACTTTTCACAGTGTGAGGAGGGAGAGGCAGGTGGGTGGCAGGAGGGACAGTTCAGGATGTAATAGCACGGCATCTGTTGCAAAGCAAAGCCAAAGCCCAGGCTGCCAGATAACCTGTTGAGGTAACTTGCAAATCCATCAATGATGAAAGCATCCCTCCTGCCATGGCTCTGCTTTCTAGTGACTTGTCAGTGGGGCTGCATCTCTTACAAACACTTCTCCCAGCAGTTTTTTTCCATCCTACCCCCTGCTCCTTGATGGCAGGGGCTTTGCAGGGCAGGTGTTGGTATCCATCCCTTCCCAACGCTTGCAATAAGGTATTTCCACCATGTTTGCCACTGAGGGCTGTGTGTTAGGATGTCTTAAAACTGGGAAAACAAGTAGTAGAGATTCACAGGGCCACATTTCCCCAGCTCCCCCCTGCAATTTGGGAAAATATCTTTTTGTTTGTTTCAAAATCCTGTTCTTACATTCTCTTTCCTGTTCTACATATGTTCAGTTAAGTTTATCTTGGTGCCAGTACCAATGGTAGCCAGAGTTAAATTAGCCCCTCTTTTAGCTCTGCTTGGTTTTCACTTTTCAACAAGCCTTAGTGAAATGAATCATCTCCCACTTGTCTTTAAATTTCATTATCATGACCTAACTTAATTTGCTATAAATTATTTCTACCTGAGCTTCTTCAGCTGTGAACCTGCAGCCTCCAGTATCATTCTAATTGGATCATTGCCCAGCTAATCAAGATTGGGTTTTTTTCTTCACAACTCCTGCTTTTTGTATCAGTTGGCTCCTCCAAAATCAACTTGGCTGTATAATCTCAGCAGGGGCACACAAAGAGCTGATGTATTCCTGTCCTTAAAATAAGTCTTTTGTTGAACTGGGTTTTGGTCTCCTTTTGTTGTGGTCTAGTGTTTCTAATAAAGACCTCTTTTCCCTTAGAATAAATGTGACCTCAACAGTTTGTTCTCATCTTGGAGGCAGCCATTGCAACACACTTACTTTGGCTATTTTCTTTTCTCCTTGGGAAGAATGACTGACTAACTGGAAAATCTCTGCTCATGCAGTATTGAGCAGCTGTGCCTTGTTTTTTGGTATTTTTTAGCACAGCTTGATTTCATGTGTGATAAAGACTGGTGTTTATTTCCACTGAGAAATACCAATCCATTTTAATTTTTATTTTCTTTAAAGCTGTTCCTATTATCTGGCAATTGTTGATAAACAACTTTTATTTCAGCCCCCTGAACACTGAAGCTCGCTTCTTATCAAGCTGCAGAGTTGCAACAAGGCTAAATATTTTTGCTGAGTAAGGGCCAGAGAACCCTTAAAGGATTTCAGCCTCCTACATCAAGTTATAATAACAAATTGCTATGATCATATGTCCTCAGAAGAGAAACTTACACAGATTTTTATAACTTTGGAAAAGTACTGCATTATTTTTAAAAAAAGGTAAAAGGATTTTACTTGACTTCCTGGAAGGCCTCAGGGATGCTCCAGAGCAGTGATTTAAAAATGAAAACAACGTGATTGTTGCTTAGGTGGAACACATATAATTTGCAAAGTCCTTTAATGGCAGCTGAGGGCCTGATGTAACTCAGCAGCACATTAACCAATAGACAGTTTTTTTAACTCTCATTGGGATACAAGTGATAACAAGCAACTGTTCATGATGAGCAGTCTAATGTTATCTTTCAATATAGCCTTTCTTTTGAAAACAGACAATTTTGCTTGGTGTCTAGGTCCTGGTGGAGCAGATGTGTCTGCTAAAGTAGTTTAACTATTATGGTGGATGTTGATGGAATTGAGTTTTCTTGGGTGCATTGAGACTTCACTGAAGGCATCCTATTACATCCCAGTATGGGATGGTGCAAGAACAGCAGGTACCAAAGATACTGCCTTGGGCATGCAGCAGTCTCCTTAATTCTGACATGCTTCAGTCTGACCTAAATTACTGGGCACGATATGAGGTTTACTGGTAAAACAACACGTCATGTGATAGGCAGGGGGTCAGATTAGATGATCTAATGGCTCCATCTGGCCTTAAACTCTTAATTAGGGAAATGCTGCCAGCACAAGATGGCATTGAAGCTTTCTGCTGCTAGATTTTGTTCGCTTGGGAAATCCTCAGCTGAAGCAGAGCTGCAGAGGTTGCACTTGGGCTGGTCTTTTCCTCAGCCTCTAACTTGGGTAGCAGCCAGCAGAGCTAAAAGCAAGTCCTGATGGGAACCTGCTAGTCTTGCTTTCATGGAAGTACAAAAGCCCTGTGCCTGGCTATTCCAGACTGGCAGATGTTATGCTTGTGGAGCTAGAATGATCTAATATAGCTCTAATGATAATGTAAATATAGAAATGAAATCTATTATTAGCCAAGCACTATGGCAGTCATTGAATGAAATAAAACTTTCTCTGGCAGACCAATGAAAAAGGTACTACAGTTATTTGAAGCTGCTCATGGATTAAAATATTAGAAGTGGGGATGTAGTTTTAGTGGTGGGTGGTTTGATACAGTAGAGGCTTAAGATACCTTTGCTTGACACGTTTGGTCCAGAAATGGGAAGTGTAGATGTGTGTGGTGTTGTATATGTGCTCCTTGCTTTCTCAGCTATGCAAGTGGCAGCGTGCAGGTTTAATAATCATTGACAGAAAAAGCAGCATCACTGATAACCACTTTCTTTGGCAAGCCCAGACAGCTTATAGTTAACATAGAGTGTGGCTTGATTACAGAAGCTCACTTGAATGTCTTCTTAAACTTGCTAAGTGTATATTGATCTCATAATTATTCCATACTTGTGTCTTTCACTGTTTTCTGATATGTGTTGATAAATCACAATTTCAATTTTTGTAATACAAGTTTGTTGTTTTGTGGTGTTGACCATTCACTTTTAAAGTTTAGAGCTTTTGATTGGGAATGTCAAACTTTTTTGGTTTCCTTTATTTAAAATGTTACACACTTCATTTTTCTTGCATTTTTCTAAATTAGATACTCTACTCCTTGCATGTCTCTTAAAGGCCCTGTTATTATACAACTAGCATATTTCAAAGCATGAAAAGCTGAATTAGTAACTGCTGAGGTATTCTGAAGTGCTCTGTTGCTAATTTAGCTTGTAGTTCCCCCACCACCACCACCTTTCAGATTTCTTCATACAGAGTAATTGCTGTGGAATTATGTTCCTTTCCTTGTGGTCTCATCTTGTGGATATTAATTGGATCTTTTCATGTTTGTAGTAGCTTCTGCTTCCCTGGCTTCTTTCCTTGCAAAGTCCTTGTGCCATAGATTATTACTCTGTGTTCATGTCCCTGGGCAATTGTGCATGGCGAGGAACAGCCTTGGTTTCCTGTGGTGTAACACAACAGAGTAATCTAGAGCACATGTATGTGAAACTGGAGGCTAAGCTGCCACTGCGGCACTGCCTCTGCTCACATCTGCATTTCCTTTTGAGGCATCTTACCCATGAGATGGTGTCACCTGTGGTGACCCATCATGGTTCCTGGGAACCTGCTCTGTAGCAGAGGGTCAGCTGGAAGAGCCAGCTTTCTGTCATGCTTTGCTTCTTTCTCCTTCTCCCTTCCCTGTCTTACTTTGGAATCTGTAACACATCTTATTTCTTCTAGGACTCCATAGTGCCTGGGTATCTGCTGCCAGCAGCTGTCTTGCTGGCTGCTTCCTGCAACTGTTGTCAACTTTACAAAGCCGCTAGCATGTTCCTTGCCAAATGGTCCCTTCAGGTTTGCATGCTTATTTCTGCCTTGCTGACTTTATTATCAGCACAGCTTCCCCAGCCTAATTACAGCTTCTCTCTTCCCACTGCCTACTAAGTTGTGGGAACATTTGGGTGAACCTCAAATGAGTCTGAAAACAGCAGTATGCAGAACCAAACAAGTGCCCTTAAAAGCAGAAGAAAGGTCTCCTAGATGGTCCGAATCTTGCTTATCTTTGCAAGGTGTCAGCTTAAAGGCCTGTTAGTTTCTGATAGCACAGCTTTTGTTATTGCGGGTTAGATTTACATTTTGCAAAATCAGAATGAAATTTTCAGTTGGATGAGGACACCATCTGCAGTCACCAGATGCAGTTACCAAGATTAAATTGCAAGACTTGTCACTGATTATGCTGATAATCATTGAAGTGATTATTGTAATTATCTTGAGATCAAGAAGACATTTTCTGATACCGTACTGCAGAATTAAGTTGAAGAAGCATCCATCATTAGCTACTGGGTAGAGTCAGGGTATGGCTCCAACCAAATACTTGTCTTTTTCACTTTGGTCACATTATTTTATAACACAGGAGAAAAATAATTAGCAAATACTGTGAAATTGACCTTTTATGTTGAAAACATTTTCCATTGCATTCTATCAGATTTATTGAAAACCTACTGCATGCCTAATTGTGAAAGGCTGCTAAGCATTCAGTTCATAACCAGAGTTTTGAACAGACTTTAGTCTGGGTCTCTTTACCCAAAGAAGACAAATTATTTCCACTTCAGGTTATTTTAAGCTTTCAGAGTTTATCTTTTTTTCTAGTATAGATCATATGGAGGATTGACTCAGCTGCTGCTGCAAAGGATTTTCTTGCCAAACGGAACAGTTGTTGATGTTGTCTCAGAAAATAAGACTTGGTAGAATATAATCCCAAATTCAAAAAATGTTTTTGACTCTAATGCACACTAATAATTAAGCTAGAAACAAATGTTGAGGATTTGGAGAACTCCTTGCTGACAGTCATCTGACTGCTTTGGAGCTTTTCCCTTTAGCATTTGTGATGCGGTTCTTCATGTTCTTATGCAGCGGTTTAAAAAAAACATGTAGCAAATATGTTTGTTGAGGAGTAACTGGCATATCTTGAGCCTTTGTCCCTTTTTACATAGATGGTTAATCAATTTTCCTGCAAATATAGTGATAAATGGTGCTCAAGAGATTATGGTATACTTTTCTTTTTTAACTTGCTTCATGTTGCCACTACATATGCACTGTAGGTGTATGTAATGTTTTGTTTCCTTTTTCAGATGGCATAGATATGTACACAAAATGTTATTTACATTTCTCAGCAGGGTATGTTGCTCAGACAAGGGACAGGAGCCTTTTGTAGTCTTAAGAGATACGAAGAGGATGTAGGAGATAACTGGGAAAAGTAAGCAGCACTGAACATCCTCAAGTGATTCAATCTTGGTTAGAGCTTGAAAGAAAGAGGTCTAAGAACATCCCTGAAAGCTGTTTCTGTAATTTCTGTCAAGCATATCAAATTTCATTCCAAGAAATGTGTTGCTACAGAAGACTTCCAAGAGCAAAGCATCCTTGGAAAGATAGGAGATAATAGGTAATACTTTAGTGTCATTGATTGTTGTTACTATATATCTGCTAAGCTTCACAAAATTATTTATCAGCTGAGAGTTATAAAATAATTCCTGACTTGACATGTAAAGGGAGAAAAGTTAAATACATTTTTCAACGTGAACCCGACCCATCAGTCTTAAAGTGCTGATTCATTTGCCCACACAGTATAATTAAGTAGGCTGTTAATCTGTAATAAGGAATGATACATTTAGTGATCTCACAATCGGAAAATAACTATAGCTTAAAATGTTCATGTGGCTCTCTACAACCATTTTATTACTCTGTGACTGTTAAGAGTTTATTTGTATCTTAGGATCTGTAAACTTTCACCTAGTTCGCTTCTGCAACTGGAAGTAGTTGTTAGAAAGATGTCTACACTGGAAGGTTTTTGGGAACAAAATGTCAGCTTGCATTCTGAGTCCTGTCTTTGGGGAGAATATTATAGTTTGAATATATTTGGTGTTTAATTAGATAATGAATCCATTATATAATTGGAGTTCAGGCTCACACTGATTAATCATGACATTTCAGTTTTTCATTGAATCAGTGATCTTTTGCACCCCTTTTTTCCCACCTCATTTGCTGTTGGCTTCTATTAATTTCTCTTCTTACTGCTTTAGGATTTCATCTTGCTGTGTTCTGAGATCGTGAAAATCTTCCACTGCCAGAGACTTTCATCTGGGAATTCAAATCACCTGGCACCTTGCAAGCAGCTCTTGGCATCTCTCTGGTTTGGTACTCCAGAGCCTTTTAGTTGCCTGCCTTCAAGGTAGCTGTGCTGTGGAGCAGCCAGGCAGCTGCACAGTGTTTGAGGAGTGCCAGGGAGAAATGCATGAAAGACAGTGGTTGTTCCAAGGCTCGGAACCAGGTTCTTGTTTCATTTGCTAAACTGAATTTCCTGACGGTTTCCTGGAGCCACAGAGAGGGTTGAGCTGCCCCACTCATGGTGTGCCTCTGCAACCAGTGATACTGCCCTTAGCTGTAGTGTGTCATGGTGCCTTCCCCCTGACAGTACACAGACAGCATTGTTTTAAAGGATCATGGTGTTTGTTTGTAGGAATACACTTGGTACCCAGGAAATGTGTTGTTTTGTAGTGCACAGACAGCATAGATACCAGGCTGCTGTGTGGCTGCTGTGTTCTCCTCTGGGTCCTACTGTTCCTGCTCAGCTCCAGCTCACAGTTATCCTCAATTTCCAGCTCAGTACCCAATCAGTCATGTTGCTGTGGTGCAGGTTTATCATATGTCCATAGGAAAGTAAACAAAAACACATTTTTCTTTTTTTTCTTATTTCTTTTTTTCTTCTTTTTAAATTTTTTCTTCTTTTTTATCCTTTTTTTCTGTTTTCCTTCTTCCTTCTTTTTTCTTCAGCCCTCCCCCCAAATAACTGTTACTTTGATACTGTTCAGTTTGAGCCATCATTCAAATCTTAGAATAGATTTAGCGTAAAATGTAGAAGGAGACTCAGCATTTTTACCTCAGTTGTCTTGGTTTTTTTAAACAGTTGTGGTCAAATTGAGCCTGCAGGTGTTGGAGGAGCCAACATGGAAGTTTTTCCCCTAGTATCCACAGACTCTGTTGGCCTCAGAAGCTCATCTGCTCTGAAACACAGCACACAGATACACAGGACAACCCAACATGTAGCTTACTGGAAGGTCTGTACTGAAAGGTAGTATAAGAATGATTAAGGATAGGATGTACAGAAATAGTTCTTCCCATGGGTATCTTTGTTTTTATTAATCATGAATATGCCATCTGCAGTTGTCTGGGAGTAGTGGTGGCAAGTCGCTATTTGTTTCAGGTAAAATTGGTCCTGTCCTCAGTCCATTAGCAAACTGGACTTTTCAGATGAGCCTGTGAATTTTAGCCTTTAGCTTCAGCTTATGGCTGTCTTGCCATTACTAACTTAAAGTGTTTTTAGAGTTAAATTTGTATCTGGCATTTTATGACAATGACGAAAGGAGTACAAAGACATAAAATACAGCTCTTTATGGTTGTGGAGAGCAAGGCAGGTCTGTGTGTGTGCTGAAACAAACAGACTGGCATTACAGAAAGAAGAGTTCAAGGAAAACAATTCATTAAAAAGAGGAGTATTTTATATTTCAGTGGGTAATTTGCTAAGCCTGATTTACCACAAAAGCATTCCACATGGCAAAATTATGATGACCCATTTTAATAGAGAATAGAATACTAGATTTATCAGTGAGCTTCTTTTCTATATACCAACATAGTCAGTGTCTTAAAGAAGGAGAAAAAAAGGTATAATAATGTCAGGTCTTTTAAACCTATAAAATATCTCAGTCATTTTCTGGAAGTCAGATAAAACTATGATTTTTTAACAGTGTTCCCTTTTAATGGGTTTTTGGTTATGAAATTTTAATATTTATTCAAAGTTCAAATTTGCTCTAAAGGATATCTAAAAAAAGGAGCCCTGTAGGAGTTTTTATTTCCTGGACTTTTCTAATTCTGTATCAAATTTCAATAAGGTTGTTACTTGGAAGGGCAGGAGTTTATTTAACTGGGCTTGAAAATTTGAACTGGGTTTTTGGGTATTTCTCGAAGGATTATTTGAAGCTGAGAGTTTCATTTGAAGATGGTAGAGCTGCACACACAAATCCAAGGCAGTTTATAGATGCATAAATGATATAGATGCAGCTGTACTTGAGGAGGACTGGAGGCACCTGAACACGTGCAGCGCATCTCCTGTGTGGAAGGCCAGCAGTTGCTCAACAGGGACACCTTTGGTATTAACTGAATAGCCAGTGATGTTTGTGGTGGACCCTGTGATCGCAAGGAGTGTGGAGCTCTGTGATGCCATTCCAGACATGTTTTCAGATGAGGGCTTCTCCGGATAACTGTGCCTAAAGTTTGCAGTAAAGTATTTTTGTTTTCCAGCTGTACATCATCAGAAGTGTGGTGTGGCTGGGCAGGTGAATTGTGCACCAGACCCTGTGATCCACATTCTTGGGAAGCTGGGTTGTACATATTTTTTTTCCAGTTTTTCTGGTGGTTGAAGAGTGATAGACCAGACAGATTGAGTGCAATCATGCTGCAGCCAACAGGGCACCTCCTGTGGTTGGTCTGTCAGCTTCTTCCTTTTGCTTCTTCCCATTCTACTTGCTTGTTTGAGCACCTAAGCTACAGTAACAAGAAATTCCTCTCTACTTGTGTCACCTTCAGTAGCCACAGATACGAACTTGCATACAGATGCCAAGCATCTCTAGCAAGCTGTAATTCCATTGATGTTGCTAGAGTAATGGATGCGATCCTTTATATCAGGGAATCCAACTTTAAGGACAAGAACTTTCCTTTACAGTGAGACAGGTGTGCCATGCAGTTCTCTTTGCACACAAGGATGATGCAGTTGCTCAAACGCCAGTGAAAACATAATTTACCTTATGGAATCTGCACACATGGTTATGCATGGGAATATCACTTGGCATAATAGTTCAGCAGTGAAACCTCTCTGTAGCCAGATTTTCTGACCCTAGTAGCTGCATTTAAATCTGTAGGTGGCTGAGAGCTCTGCTTTCCCTTTCCTACTATGCCCCAAGACTTGACTCCACAAGTTTACTTCCTCCTGTGCCCTCTCTTCTCCACCCAGGATCCCAGTGCTACTGCAGTTGCCCTTAGCATCACTTATGCTTTTGGGACACCACTGCAGTCCCTCTTCATCTGCTGGGCACCTCTCCTACCTCTGCCTTTTGGTTTTTTGCACCTCCTTTTTTGCCATGGCATTGTGGACCCATGGAACCTCTGAACCTAACCAGGGGGACAAAAACTTCATGTACAGCTGGGACTGTGCTCTGCCCACTGACAGTGCTGCACACTCTGGTCCTTGGGGTTGAGCTCTTAGCGGGCAGATGCAGCTCACTGACATGATCTCTGGAATACCTGGGATCTGCCCATCAGCCCTGGAAAGGGAAAAGGGAAAAGAGAGGGCCCAGTGCATAGTGGGTAGAGACAGGAACATGATGGGAAGAAACATGCCTCCTGGTGGACCCTGTGCTCGAAAGACCATGCTTCAGCTGCAGCTTGATGCTATAGCACCTTTAGTCTTTTTTTCTCAGCATCCCATGCAAGACACCACATCCCGAAGAAAGAGCATCTTCTAAAATTCCTGCAATAATCCCATTTTTATTGCTAGAAGAGTGCATTCTGTGCTGGTTGTCTTAAGGAACAAGAATGGTTTTAAGGACTGTATCTTTCTCTGTTTTTCCACTTCTGCTTGTTTGTGAATGATAACAATAACAGAAAATAAAATCCAACCCTGTCTCTTGTCACTTACAGAATCCTTACAATCTGTGATGCAGTGAAGGCCAGGATGGTACTGACTGCAAAGAGCGGCTGCTGATTCCAGATAGTTGGAAGCTTTAATGCTTCTTTACATTGCTCATTTCTTGTTGGGAGGAGTTATTAATAAAATACCTAGCTTAGTAGTATTACATTGAATTGCTAAGATACAGTCTCTGCACGTTGCTTGCTAGAAGGGCAAACATCTGCAAGTACCTGACACCTGAAGCTCAGTAGAAATCTCGCTGTGTATTAAAAGCAAATGTACTTTCCTTGAGGATTTCAAGATGTGTACGTTTTCCTGTGCTGTTGAATGTTTGTACTGAGTGGTCTTGGGGGAGCATGTGAGGAGGAAAGCTTGAAAACCGGTTTAAATTGCAAGACTAAAGAATTATTTTGTGCAGTCATCCCTCTGTACTTTTATTGCCCTGCAATATTTGACTTGCGCATTAGGTTTTCTGTGTTTGTACTTGTATTTTAGAATTGTACACAAAAGGCCCCTTTTATACCATGCTGTTACCTGTGCTTCCAGTACTGCTGTAATTTCCCTGTGCCTTCCTTTACTTGTTAATTTTTTTTTCTTTTTCTTTTGTTTGCAGATTTCTAATTAATATATTTATTGTACTTCTGTGTCTTCCATCCCTTTCTCTGTAGTGTGTATATTTTGTAAATAATCCAACTTTGTTACCTTCTTCTTTATTTGGCAGAGAGAATTAGGTGCTCAAAAAGCCAAAAATCCTCCTTACAGCATTGGAAATGTCCAGATCCTAGTTTTCCTTTCTCTGTTGCAGTTACTAGGATGCCTGTGACTCAAGGGGGTCCTTGCTGTAAGTTCGTTGGTGAATCTCTGAACATGGAAGTAAACAAAGGTCTGTTTCCCCTGACTAATGCTCAGTCCTGTTGGGTTGCTTCCAGGTAATTTACTGAGAATGTGCTGAGCTTTGTTCTTGCTCAGCTAAGTTTTGTTGACCGTGTTGTTAATTATGGGCTTAAACTTATGTTTCTCTTTCTAACAGCTTAAAACATTGGGAATTTTTCTCCCTCTATATCCATTTATTTAATTACCTCTTTTGAAGAGGCATTGCTTCATTAAACACTGTTTTGCATAGTCTCTAATGAGCTTACTTCTTTCACTCTAAACACACTCATACATTGAAGAAAAAGAGCTGCATTTGTTTTGGGTGGGATGAAGACGTTTCACATTAAGTTTTGGTGTATGGTGCATCTTTGACACGTGCTCTCTGGTGGTATAACTGTACTGTGGAGGATTCAGC